>NC_135893.1:65963328-66309274 GCF_964194155.1 Cetorhinus maximus
ATTGCACTAGAGAGGGTACAGAGGAGATTTCATGAGGATATTGCCAGGACTGGAAAATTGCAGCTGTGAGGAAAGATTGGATAGGTTGGGATTGTTTTCCTAGGAACAGAGGGGGCTGAGGGGAGATTTGATTGAGGTGTACAAGATTGAGAGAGGCCTGGATAGAATAATTGGGAAGGACCTATTTCTCTTAGCAGAGAGGTCAGTGCCTATGGGGCATAGATTTAAAGTGATTGGTAGAAGGATTAGAGAGGAGATGAGGAAACATTTTTTCATCCAGAGGGTGGTAGGGGTTTGGAACTCACTGCCTAGAAGGGTAGTAGAGGCAGAAATGTTCAACTCATTTAAAAGGTGGATAGTGGGATTAGGCCAGGTGGCTCACTTTTCGGCTGGCATTGACATAGGCAGAGTGGCATCCTACTGTGCTGTAAATTTTGCTACATTTTCTAAATATCTGAAAGAGGAAATGTGCAGGGATGTGGGAGAAGGCAGAGGAGTGGCAGTACATGAATTGGTCCTTAGGATAGCCAACACAGACATGATGGGCCGAATGGCCTTTTTCTGTGCTGTAACAATTCTATTATTCTGTAAGTCAACAAAACTCCTACTGTACAGAGCAGTTGTTGTCAGATTGACTGGAAGGACCATTGAACAAAGGCTAGTGTCCTTCTTGAAGCCAGTTCCACAAGCATTCAGGGAAAGCTCCTGCGAAATCAACTTCGGTGGACTGGGCACAGTGTCTGGATGGCCAAAAACCATCTCCCCCACCAGGTCTGTTTTCACAATTCTCAAATCGCCAACGTTCCAGGGAAGACAAAGAAAACACTTCAAAGGCACTCTGAATCTCTCCTTGAAGCACAGCAGCATTGACCTTAATGATTTGGAGTAATTTTCTACCAATCATTCAAAATGGCGACAGCTTGCCAATCAAGCTGCATCCTGCTTTGAGTCTCACAACGCCGTAATGATAAGGCAGAGCGGTGGCAGAGACAGAAAGGAAAGGAAGCAAATCCTCCACTCCAGATCCCACTAATTCATGGGACATCCTGCCCCATGTGCCCAAAGATCTGCAAGTCCAGAAGCCACATTGAAGGCCCATGTCAGAAACTCAGAACTCTGAGTAGATGCCATTCTTGAATCAAGGGACAACCGACAATGACGGTCAATAAACCTATCCATTGCTTACAAAGTGTATGGTAATGCACATCGACTGAGCGTGGCCTCATGACATTATATCACTTACTTAACATATTTGGCATTTTTTTGTCATTAACCATATTCTTAGGCATTTAAATCAACAATATCAACATAAACAGTAACAATATTTGACTGAATGTCAAAACCACACAATATTCATAGTTTAAAATCAACTTTTACTATAAGTGCATTTATCCAATCCCATGAAAAGGTTCACATTAATAGAAGTCACAGTGGAGGCCAAAAATGCAATTGAACTTTGGACAAATTTGAAGCTCATTCTAAAATAGATACCTTTCTCCCGCATTGCAAACAGGAGACAGACAAACCCACATCCTCTGTGGGGATAAAATGAACCCACAAAGCTGTTTTTTTATTACTAGGTTTAAGACTATAGCCAGCTGCTCAATTTTTGAAACTATTCATGTGCACTTTTGGTACAATGAGACAGGACAATGCCATGGAATGAAATTTCCCCCATCCCTTTTAACTTTACATCTGGTGACTATACAAAATACTTCTATCACAGGCAGAATACAAAACAGTGATCACACTAGGGGAAGCACTGGTATAGCCTGGGAGGGCAAATAATTTCAACTTGACGTGAATATTTTCCAGAACGCGAGGCAGCAGTTCTTACCTGATTAACACCTCATCTTGAGAGTTAGAAGATTAAACTAAGTTTATGTTGTAGAACACACTGTGTCAATTAAATGAGTTTTTTTAATATTTACAAATTAGTTTGGCTGCAGTTAGAACACTGTTGTCCAATACAATACTAACTACTCACATGTGGCTGATTAGGAATCCAGATGTGGCTAGCTGCATAGTTAAATACAAAATGAGTAATAGACAGATTGGGCGGAATTGCCCCAGATTTGCAATAAGTGTGGTAGCAGACGGGTAAAACGACGTTTTACCCACCAGCCGCAATGGCGGCATTTCACGTGGTATCGTCCCAAACACGCTGCATTAATTATGCATTCTTGGGAAACACGCTGTTTCAATGGTGGGTGGGCTCTCATTTGCCCACCACGACATCACCTCGTCACTTCATCACGCCGGACGCCATATATAAAGTCCAGCCGTGCGCACACCTCTCAGTGCATCCAGCCCATGACTGCTGCATGGAAGACAGGATGGCCAGGAAAGGCAAAAAGACTACAGCCCCCAGGTTTAGTGACACGTCACTCGAGCGCCTTTTAGATGCCATGGAGGCCCGCCGTGATGTCCTCTACCCCCGCTCTGGCCACAGGAGGGGCAGCGGCATCAACAATCCAGCGAAAGAGGCGGAGACAGGGGTGGTCAGCGCTAATGCCCTGCAAAAGAGGACGGCCACCCAGTGCCGCAACAGAATGAATAGTCTCATCCGTTCCGCCAAGGTAACTCACTCTTCTCATCATTCTCAACTCTCACACTCACAGACCAATCACACATCCACATGGATCTCACACCTTAAGGTACAACACCACTAACTCACACACAACTCACATCTCCATCAGGCTCATATCCTCTCGAGTTCGTGACCTTACCCAATCCATGGCTCCACTAACCACAAAAACATTCCACGCACTGCCATGTGTCCTGCTCACACTTTCTCCATACTGTGCTGGAGAAGCCTGCTCACATCAGCAAGGAGATGTCCCAGACCAGGGGTCAAGTGACCCACATTAGACCCCTCACTTACTTGGAGGAATGTGCCATCGCGTTGCCTGGTGAGGACATGGGCCTTGCCAGCAGCAACACTGACGTCGGCAGCGAACACTCAAGTGAGGATTCTGCACATCATCCCTCTCCCAACACAACTGTGAGTGCTCTCTCTCCTGCTTTTGACTCTGCTGCCATGCACTAATTATTTCTACTTTGGTTCACAGGGAGCTCTGCCAAGCAACCAACACCCTCAGCTCCATCCATATACCCACCTCCACCCAAGAGGGCTCCTCCTCCATTGAAGAGCTAGAAATAAGCAGCCTGGAAGACCCATCACAGTGCTTATCCACACCCTCCACCAGCACAGAACACACACCTCGGTGGGACCTAGATCTAGAGCAGGCTCAGGTTCCACAATCTAGTGGTCACCACATAGGAACGTGTCCGCAGGAGACAGCAGGTTCGGCCGAGCTCCCCTGCACTCGAAAGGCTGCTCGGGAAGAGGCATCTGTGAGGATTTGGCCTTCCAACTCATCCTAGAGGGTCAGCAGAAAGCTGGTGAACATCACGCAGAGCTGTTGGAAGCCTTCAACAGGGTGGCATGCAAGTCAGAGGAGTGTGTCCGCCTGTTTTCTGAAAAAGTGGTGCCCACATGTGCATGTATGGAGGTGTCCATGGGGACAATGGCGGGCGCCATGAAGACCCTGGTCCAGCAGAACACAACTTGTGCAGATTTCCACTCCATCGCGGGAGCCATGGGCGAGTTCCTGTGTGGCAACGCGAGGGGGGAAATGGGGCAATGTGAGGGGGAAATGGGGCATCTCGATGTCCCTCCAGGTGAGCCTTCCCCTCAAGGAGTCAGGCCAGGCCCCCAGGCACCTAAAGGAAGGAGGAATGGCAGCCGGACACCCCTGGGTAATCCACCCAAGAATTTCAGAGGCTGTCCTCTCCTTCTGAGTCCCCTGTGCGTGTGAGCCCCTCAACCTCGTCCTCTGTCGGCATAGAGGTAGCAGCCAGTCAACGAGTGATTCTGGAGGGAGAAGTGTATGTGTGTGGCGGGGGTGGGGGGGAGGGCAGCAGGCAGGACCTTTTGGAGCCTCAAGCGAGCACTCTCCCACGCACACAGATCCTTCAAGTATCACACGCACCTCAATATCCTGAGTATTTAGAATTCTGCCTGCCAGGGTTCGCTTTCTGTTGTCCATCTGAGCTGACCTGCATCTCTGCCCACCCAGTGATCACACTCCCATGCAGCACCTGATCTCGTCCACCACGACTGTCGTTTCACTTTTGATTTGGACACCATGGTCTGGATTTGCTTTTTCGTAAGCTCCCCCTTCTTTTCCCCTCCCCCAGTCACCAATTTCCTTCCCCCAACCTCACCCCAGCATTACCTTCCACCTCCCCACTGTCACCTACCAGCCACAACCATTTTCCTTCGGGGATGTCCAGGTGAACATTCACATTCCCTTCCTTCCTGAAAATCCTACTCCCATCCACATTCACCTCCCCGACCTCCTCCATCCCATTCCCAAGGTCTGTGTCTGCCTCCGAGTCCCCGCCAGCCACCCTTGCCATCCCTTCTACTGCTACCATTGAACCCTCACCCGCCCACCCTACCATCTCACTCTGCCCCCTCGATCATTTTCACCATTCCCTCACACCATACCCACTCTCAGTTCGCTCTCCAGGAGGCAGTCATGGACCCATCAGGCCCTGCCCTAGCACAAACACCTGGACACACACCCCCCCCTCCCCTGAGACCCCTCCCCCCCTCAAAAACTCCTCCCCACTAGACTCCCCCTCCCGTTTAGTCCCTCCACGTTCCTGACTCCCTTAGACACCCTTACTTCTTCCGCCACCCTTAGTCCTTCCCCCGACCCAACTCCTTCTTCCAGCCTTACCTTTTCCTCCAGCCTCACTTCTTCCGCCACCCTTACTGCCCCTAGACTCTTTCCCCTCTTTCCCTTACAACTTCACCCCCCCCTTACACCTACCTCCCCAGTTGCCATCTTCTCTCCCAATTACCTCAACCCCCTGACACCTTCATTCCCCCCTTCCCAACCTCACCACTCCCCCAGATGCCTTCATTCCCCTTTCCCAACCTCACTGCCCCCAGACCACCCCCTCCACCCCCCGACGCCTCCTTCTCTCCCCGACACCTTCATTTCCCCCCCGCCCCAACTTCACCCCCCTGGATACCCTCATTTCCACCCCGCAAACACCTCTTTCTTTCCCGGTCTACCATAAACTTTCCTCCCTCAACCATTCTCAGTAGTGAGTATCAACAGTGACTTTCCAGCTTCCATGAGCTGCTTCGCAGCAGAGCCATGTCCATTGAGAATCCACCCAGCATGCCATGGACGTTCCTCCAATATGTTGTTGCTGTCGGACTCCAGCATCTTCTGCTCCTCTGTTGTCTGCAATGTGAGCAAGGCCCTGGTGGTAAGTCCCGATTTCTGGGACACAGTTGTCAAGACATGCTCTGCACCGGCGTGTTTTCCCGCCAACATGGGTGGACAATCCAGCGGGGTTGGGGTTGCGGGGGGTGAGTCTGCCAGGCTGGCCTTATAATGATATGCTGATTACAATGAGGTTCCCAACGTCCAATGGTGAGGAACACAGCCCGCCAGCAACGGGCTGAGCAGACAATCGCAAACTGGTTTCATGACATCGTGAAACCGATTTTTTGCCTTCTCACCATATTGTCCACTCATGCCACCGAACACACCCGACGCCAGTGGGCACAGAAAATTGCACGCGTTATTGTGAATTTGATCTCAAATACATATATTCACACATCTTATGAAGTGCTTTTTTGCACATTTGTTGTTAAAATGGTAAGATGAAAAGCAGAGCTTACAAGGGTTTTTTAAATTTGTATGTGCTTTACGTCCTTGGATACTGGTGGTAGATGCTTAAGTAAGTACGGATGTGAACTGTATCTGCCCTTATTGTGAGAACGTACACAAGGCAATTTAACTAAAATTGTTACATGTGGCTGAATCTGTAGCCACACCTTTGCCTGCTCAGCAATTTCTACATTGACTTAGAATATGTTTCAGTGGTGTTGGCTGAACAAAAAAACTGGAAAAAAAACTCCACCGTTCTTCTTCAAATATTCAATGAATATCACTGAGCAATTAGATAATTGCAGCCTTTTCAGCATTGCCCATATCCTGAGAACAAAAAGAAAGTGCCATGGGACTTTTTTTAAGTCCATCTAAAAGGCAGACAAGGCTCCAGTGCATCATATCATTTAAAAGATGGCACCTCCAACAATGAAGCCTCAGGATACTTTAGTCGGGTAGATCTGCAAGTCCCCAAATAGGGCTTGAACCCCTGACATTACTGACTGAGAGGCAACAGGGCTACTTCCAAGCTAAAGTGAGAATCGGGAAAGCCAGAACTCATTCCATTACAGCAGAGAAAGTTAAGAGAAATCCATTCAAACTGTTCAAAATTATGAGAGGGGAAAGCTACCACCGCTTGAGGAGTTAGAAATTGGAAGCAGAAACTTATGATTGTCATCAAACAATAAAGAGAAACATGAGGAGTAATCTCTTTATTAAAACATAGACTAACTGATCCGGAATCAACGATGGAAGCAGGATTTACAATAACATTTAAAAGTACTTGATGAGGAAAGGGGCAGGCAACAGAACTAAATACAGGTAGCCAGGTTTGAGAGCTTGCGCTGACACAGCAGGCAAACCAGTCCCCTCCTTTGCTGTAAAATTTTGTGATTCTAATCATACAGTATGGCTTTCGTCAACCATTCATGGATCAAGTCAGTCTCCGATCTTTTCCAAAGACCTCCTCAGAGATTAAAGCTTTAGTCACTTCTCTCCCCCCATGGTTTAAATAAGACAATGTTTTAGCTATTAAGTAGCCATGATTGCAGAAGAAAAAGACTATATATGTCACATATAGTATACCTAAGGCAGACAGATTATTTAACATTTACTTGAATCATAATTAGATCTGATGAAACCCACAAATTACCATCAGTTATAACGTCAATCGGTACAAATGAGCTTCAATAAACATGTCCTTTTACTACTTTGAGATTTTTTTCCCCCAAAACAGTTCTACCACACACTGTAATCAATCAAATGAAACAGAATATGGGCATTACCTTTTAAAGACATTTTAAAATACCACATAGTTATACCAATTGTTTGTGCTGTCTTTTATTAAGAACATATTGAGAACATGTGTCCTTAGCTCATCCATGGCAGAAATTCAGACTTTTATATGTCTGCATATCTCATAATCACATTTTCATCTAGTCTGTTTGCAATCTGATGTATACTGTGCATGGAATTTTCCTGTAATTTACTGCTAATTATTTTCCAATAAACCGACAGTAATAATCTCCTTGAATCAACGAGCACAGCAGGCACTCCAGAATGCTTAGGAGGGGGGAAAAAAACTGGAGCAGTCACATAAAAATAAGTAAAAATCATTGAATTTTATGTTCCAAACAGAGGAAAATATTTATAAAACACCAGAAATGAACCAAAGGATTCAGCTAACTTCTGGATTGAACGCCACGCTGAGTAATTAGATAATTGCAGCACGTTCAGCGCTGACCATATCCCGAGATCAAATAAAAAGCGCCATGGGATTTTTTTTTTTAAAGTCCATCTGAAAGGCAGACAAGGCCTTAGTGCAACATATTAACCAAAAGATGGCACCTCTAACAATGAAACGTCAGGGTACTGTAGTCAGCCAGATTTGCAAGTCCTCAAATATGCTTGAACCCATGGCCTTCTGACTAACAGGGCTACTTCCAAGGCAAAATGAGAATGGGGAAAGCTAGAATTCATTCCATTACAGCAGCGAAAGTCAGGGGAAATCCAATCAAAGCATTCAAAATCTCGAGAGGTGAAAATTACTACTGCTTGAGGAGTTGGAGAGACGGTGGCGTAGCAGTAATGGGGAGAATTTTCCCCCCATCGGGAGGTTGTGCGGGGATGGGTGCAGACCCAATTGGCGCCCCCGATTGGGTCCGTGCCGCCATTTTACGTGGGCGGGTCAATTAAGGCCCTCTCAGTGTAACGTGCACCTGGAAGCACTGTGCGGGCATTGGGGTGGGGGTCCCTGAGTTGGGATTGCGCCCTTTTGCGCATGCACACGAAGGAGCGCAGAAATCTCCCTGAGGCACCTCTGTGCCTCAGGGAGATAAGTTTTAAGTTTGAAAAATTTTAATAAAGAAAAAAAAAATGTCACATGAGCTGGGACATGTCAATGAACTTTAATGAAAAACTTTATTTAATTTATAAACCCTTCATGAAACTCTATCCTGTCCGTGGATGAGGTTCCATGAAAAACGCAAAAACCGCCCGGGCTCTTCACCTGCCCGCCAACCTTAAGATTGGGCAGGCAGCTTTCTCAATAGGTTTAATTAGTTAATTAATGGCCTTAACAGGCCTTTGACAGTTTGGCGGGCATGCAGCCAAACGACGCACGGCCGACATCACTCCGCATCATTTTACGCCTCGGAGAGCAGGCCCGTCCCCGCTTGCCAAGCCGAAAATTCTCCCCAATGTTACTGAACTCGTAATCCAGAAGCCCAGGCTAATGTTCTGGAGATACAGGTTCTAATTCTACCACAGCAGCTGGTTGAATTTGAATTCAATTAATAAAAACTGCAATTGAAAGCTGATCTCATAATGGTGACCATGATAAATATCATTAATTATTGTAAAAACCCATCTTGTTCACCAATGTAACAAAAACATATTTCCAGCATCTGCAGTATTTTGTTTTTATCTTGGTTCACTAATGCTCTTCCTTGAGGGAAGGAAATCTGCCCTCCTTACCTGGTAGACCTACATGACTCCAGACCTACAGCAATGTGATTGACTCTTAACTGGCCTCTGCAATGGCTAATAAGCCACTTGGTTTAAGGGCAATTAGGGATGGGCAAAAAACGCTGGCCTTGCCAGCGATGGCCACAGCCCATAAAAGAAAAAAAAGATTATGCCACATATAGCATTTTAACTAGGAAAATCCCAGTGTGGGTCGAAGTTCAGAATGGAGGACATAATAAAGGTTAAAAAAAAGAGTGGGAAGAAGGTGGGATAAATCAAGTTGTTATGACTGGACTTTTAGACACATTTAATATTATAGTAAGGAAGACTAAGGGAGGTAGAGTTCCAAAGTTCAATGTCTACCAGGAACTGAATAACTGGGCAATTGATCTATTTTTGGGGTTCAGATCTCCATGAAAACAAAAATCACAGGAGCAAAATTTGAATAGTTCATAATGGTCACCAAAACCCTGAGATTAGACAACAACCCTGAGTTTTCTCCTAAGTATTTCAAGGAGGATCTGTATTCAATGATATCAGCTGCTAGCCATAAACATATTCCAAGTACTATAAGCTGCGGTGTATAAGTTGACCTTCAAAGCCTCCAAAATCCTTCCAAAGATGGGGGTTAACTCATCACCAAGCATAAAATGTGAACCATGGGTGTGGATGGTCGCCATTTTGAAATGTGAACAAAAACTAGTAAGTCATTAAATTAATGTGACAGGGTTTTTTGAATAAATTAGTTGTACAAAGATACCTTTAACCACAATCAAAGCGTTTTTAAACTGTCAAATTCATTGTCTCTGGCATCCGAAACAGAGTGTTCATTGAATTCAGTCTGAGTCACTTTGGCTTTGGCATCATTGTAAGGATTCCACTCAGGGTCAGGTTTGGTCCTTTTGCTTTCAGAATCATCCCTCCACAACAAATCACCTTCCTCTCCATCCACTGAATTGGATAATCCGCATTTTTTAAACAGCCTGACGACACTCCGTGCAATAATAGCATCCCACAATTTAATAACGAAACCAACACAAAACATCAAGTGGGGCAGCGGGCATGTTTCCATTCTTTGTGAAGGTTTTTTCTCCTTCAACCATCCACCTATTCCATTCAGCTTGAGTGGCTTGTTGAGGTCCAATCCAAAGGCTGAACAATGCATTTTAGACCCCCTGATATAAATGCAACATGAGTGGTACTTCTTCATAGGCACCTCTTGATCTTATCCATTGTATGGGATCTGAACATGCCCCACACTAATAAGCTACATTCTTTACGTAGGCCACTGGGATGCCTATTCCACATATTATTGATCCATAACTTCGATCCATCCTCATCCATCCACCCGTTACCAATGACATGCACAAAGACTCCTGGAGGAAACTTGATGTTCAGCATGGTTTTACATTTGAAAACTACCACAGGCTTGAATTTCATTCTGCAACCATGAAGGCTAGCACCACAGTTTGGCTGCTGGGCATATTCAACTTGAAAGGCACTTCATACCAATGTGACTTAATGGGTACTGTGTTTTTGCCGCTGTATGACCCACCACTGGAAAATGGTTATTTTGGCATCGAGGTTTCTTGGTAGTCTCACAGCAATCTTGGTCTTTAGCCGCAACACTAGACATTTTTGTTCCATAAAGCAGCTACACCAACTTGAATCATTGCTGGACTCAGGGTTTGATTTGGCCGATTGAAGTGCATATTGTCATGACCAAGAATCCTATCCTCCAATTACTTATAGACTTGAACTTTTAAGAGAGACATGTGTTTTTCTTTCAAAAGACATACAAGAAAAAGCTGGCTGAGACTGTAAGGTAGCCATTTGCTGAAAAATTCCTGTATGGATTACTTGACCGACTAGTTCAGCAATAACGGAATGTCGCAACTAAAAGGTATGACAAGGCCTATGTCTGACAGAGGCAATTCAAAGGAAAAGATAAAATGCAAATTGAACTGTAATCTCCTGTGGTTGTGGAGATAATGGAAAATGATTACCATCTCAGCCAAAACCACCTCCTGTTGACTTATTTCCCAGACTGTGAACATGAGCTGAGTTAAAAAGGAAACAGATTTGGGCAAAATACATGTTTGTTTTTCCCCTTCCAGGAACACACAAGGAAAGGGATTTTAAAAAATCCAACTACAACCCTAGTTCTGTATGCTAGTCTGGTGTTCTGTTCTGGTGTGTGTGTCCTGTGCGGATCACAGCTGAAGGACACCAACTAGGCATCCCTGCGCTTGTAGGTAGAAAACAATATCTCTCTCTGATTGTTGGAAACAGGTTACAAGTCAGCAAAGACACAGTCAAAAAGGAAACATGACAACTGCAGAACCAAGAATCTCCAACCCAACTGCCAAACTCAGCGCTACCGGAATCACCCCAACTTAACGGCAAAAACATTTCATCATCTACTCCTCATGGACAAGCCAAAGGACGGATTCGTATTTTTTTTAACTTATATTTTTGGACTCAATTTCTCATTTCTAATCTGTGTATACATGTGTTGCATTTTTATTATTTTTCCTCATGTTTAGTAACTAATAAACTCACTCTTTCTTTGACTCAAGACAGTCTGGTTAAATTGGCTCCTTTTAAAACATAAATACATCTGGACTGGGAAAAGGTATCTATGAGGGAAGGAATCCTATTTAAATGAACCCTGATGCGACCAACTGAGGGGATTGAATAAAGAAAGGGAGCCAGTTCATCCCTTCTTATCCAGGAGCATAACAATTTGGGGTACTTTGTCCAGGATCAAACAAATTGGGGGAACCTCATCCGAGGGCCGGTCGTAACAGTGTATATGCATTGCATTTCTGGCAACTATGTAACCATTCTGACAATTTGAGGGCCTATTCCAACCTACAACTCTCAAGATCAGGTCAGTGGTTGGTCGCTGTTCGGATGGCGCATTTGGTCTTGGGCTGCTTCTTCTTCTTCAGGATGGATTTCTCCTTCTTCCATTCCTGCACCGGTTTTAACTAATACCGAACTCCCTTACTGCAGTACAATTATGGACGAGTCAGCAAATATTACAACTTTTAGCTTGAAAACAGCTTTGTATCACAGTATCTTTACAGCGCAGGAGGATGCCATTCAGCCCATCGAGTTTGCACCGGCTTTCTAAAACAGCATTCCACCTAGTCCCACTCCCACGTCTTATCTATATATGCTTGTACATTTTCTCTTTTCAGGTAACAATCCAATTCCCTTTTGAATAGCTCTATCGAATCTGCCTCCACCACCCTTTCAAGAAGTTTGGTCCAGGCTCCTACCACCCTCTGGGTGAAAAAATTTTTCCTCACATCACATTTACTCCTTTCACCAATTATTTTGAATGTGCCCTCTATTTCTTGATGTTCTCTTGAGTGGGAACAGTTTCTCACTATTTACCCTGTCCATACCCCTCAGGAGCTTGAATACCTCTATCAAGTTTCCTCCCAGCCTTCTTTTCTCCAAGGAAACAGTCCCAATCGCTCCAATCTATCCTCATAGCTACAGTTCTTCATCCTGGGAATCATTCACGTGATTCTCTTCTCTTTTTCTGTGAATCTCGTATTTCATTCTTTTTGCCAGAGGACCCATTTCTGTTTGTCACTCGCCACGTCATGAACGGTCAGCTCTGTGGGCATGTCTTTTAAACCCCCGCGCATCTTCTTTGTAACATAGCCAGTATCGCCTGTTTAATCCTATGCACCAATTTACAGTGCTAGTTAACTAAAACATGCATTGTTGTGGTGAAGAATTGAGACCAACCACTAATGCCCGTATAGCATCTCATAGTTGAAAAGAGAGGTCAACTAAAACGCTGAGTTTATGCAAAAGTATGAATTTTGGTGCCCAAAAAATAGGGTCGTCTCATACTCTGGGTCGAGTTATACACTGCAATCTACAGCAAATGATGCACAATACTTAATGGGTAGTTATACCGTATGAAGTCAACAAGATGCTAGGAGTTGCATCTAGGAGTTTAACTAAATGTAACACATCAAATAGTTATATTTGAATTGTACATTAATGTTGGCAAATCGTCTTGCTTCTAATTGCTCATGACGAAGACATGATGAGGTATGTCATATCCAGTAACCCATATCCTGTACCATGTGTCAACACTCAACACCACAACTGAACACCATAATAATCTGCCAGAATCAGCTACAGAATCCGACCTGAAGAAGTTTGATTATTTTTTTTTCAGGACAGAACTGCCAAACATTTCAAAAAACAACTGCAGCAATGTGTTACTAATGACAACACTGAGGCTGGAAGGATCATGCTGCACTGAAACAAGATTTCTTCTTTAAGCAAAGAAAATTAAACACTTGATTTAAGTTTATCACAGAATTAACAGCAGAGAAATAGGCCACTTGGCCAACTGGTCCAGGCAGGTGTTTATGTTCCACACAAGCCTCTGCCACCCTACTTCCTCCGCTCCAAGGATACCTCCTGCTGTTCCTTTCTCCCTTATGAACTTATCTAGCTTCTCCTTAAGTGCACCAAGCTATTTGCCTCAACAACTCCACGTAACAAAGTTCCACTTTCAGTCGAGATATGAATTTCCACAACACGGGGACGTGGATATTGAATGAAGAAGCTGAACTAAACATTCACAGAAGCTTGGACAACCAGCTACCTGGAGTAGTAGAGGTAAAAAATTTATAAGTTGTTCCTCCCACCACCCCCACCCCCAAGCTAGTTCAAACAAGAAATAATTTGAGAGTTACTATTCTCTTCATGGCATACACAAAACGTCTGAAGCGCACAAACTGTAACTGTTATACTACGTAGTTATAAAAGTACAGAAAGCATAGGTCATTTTCTCCTGTCAAGTGGGAATTGCTTGTAAGGAACCTGAATGATTGAACATATTAATATAGATTAGTTTTATTATCCAGTCATCTACAACAGTTTCAATTCCTGTAATATTGCAGTAATAACTCCAGAAATGTTATCCTTCAACAAACGTTACGTTACAGTGTGAACAAGGCAAAAATCCAACCCCAGCCACATCATTTACATATTTTGAAATAACATTTATATGTTTGTTTCAGATTGTTAAAAAAAGGGATGGTGGAACTAATCACAGGCTGAAACAAAAAGCCCACAAAGCCTCACTTTTATGGGTTATAATGTCATTGGAACCACTTGTAGTAACTTTCATTAGCACATTGTTTCCTATTTGTTGCGGCTGGCTTGAAAACTAGAAAGTTTCACATACTTGGTTAAACATGAAATATATGGTATGTACAATAGACTGTTTATGACTTCAAGTTCTGTGTTTAACTTCCATGTCAAATGTAAATAAAGAGCAAATCCCTTTACTTGCAAAAAGAAATTCTAAAACTCCTCCATAAATAGAAACTGTTGAAGACTTAAAAGTTTCAACTTTTTAAGGAGTAACAAGTTAAATACCCTGCTTAGTTAGTTGCAATTGTGTCTCTGAATTAGAACATTGTGGGTTGAACTCCACCCCAGGACCTGAGCACATAATCTGAGCTCTGTGCATTACTGAGAGAGCACTGCAATGTCATAAGTGCTATTTGTCTGTTCTGGTGGTTCAGGAAGCAATAAAAGATCCCACAAGACTATTCAAAGTTAAATTTACAATCAGGGAACTCTACCAGTATCAAAACTAACAAAAAAATTAATATGTTATTTATTTTGCAAACAAATGCTCATGTTTGGCAACATAATAGCAGTGGACATGGTAATTCACTGCCAAACACTTTTAGATCTCTGAGATGCAATATGGCATTAAATAAATGTAAGACGTCCTTTCTTTGACAAAAAGATTCAGATTCCCACTGAAAGTTTTTTCTTATTCATTCATGGAATGTGGGCGTCAGAAGTGGTGGCAAGCCACCTACTTGAACCACTGAAGTCCATGTGGTGTAGGTACATCCACAGTGCTGTTAGTGAGGGACTTCCACAATTTCGACCCAGTCAGGATGGTGTGGAGGTTGGAGGGGAATTTGCAGGTGGTGGTGTACCCATGCATCCGCTGCTCTTGTTTTTCTGGTGGTAGAGGAGCCTTGGCGAGTTTCTGCAGTGCATCTTGTAGATAGGCCACATTGCAGCCACTGTGTGCCGATGATTGAGGGAGTGAATGTTTGCGCTGGTGGATGGGGTGCAAATCAAATCAGCTGCTTTGTCCTGGATGGTGTAAAGCTTCAAGTTTGTTGAAGCTGCATTCACCCAGGCAAGTGGTGAGTATTCCATCACACTCCTCACTTATACCTTGCAGATGGTAGACAAGTTTTAAGGAGTCAGGAGACAAATTATTCACCATACAATTCCCATTCTCTGACCTGCTCTTGTAATCAGAGTGTTTATTCCCTTATTCCCATTGACTTCAATTTTACTAGGGCTCCTAGTTGCACACTTGGTCAAATGCTGCCTTGATGTCAAGGGCAGTCACTCTCACCTCACCTATGGAATTCAGTTCTTTTGTCCACCTTTGGACTAAGGCCTCAATGAGATCTGGAGCTGAGTGATCCTGGTGGAACCCAAACTAAGCATCAATGAGCAGATTATTGGTGATTAAGTGCCACTTGATCACACTATCAATGACATGTTCCATCACTTTGCTGATGACTATAAGTAGATTAATGGGCTGGAACTGGCTGGATCGGATTTTCCTGCTTTTTGTAGACAGGATGACACGAAAATTGGTGGGGTGGTAAATAGTGAGGAGGATAGCCTTAGATTACAGGAGGATATAGATGGACTGGTCAGATGGGCTGATCAGTGGCAAATGGAATTTAATCCGGATAAGTGTGAGGTGATGCACTTGGGCAGGACAAACAAGGCACCGGAATACACGATGAACAGTGGGACCCTGGGAAGTACCGAGGATCAGAGGGACCTTGATGTGCATGTCTACCGGTCCCTTAAGGTAGCAAGACAGGTAGATAAGGTGGTTAAGAAGGCATATGGGATATTTGCCTTTATTAGACAAGGCACAGAATATAAGAGCAGGGAGGTTATGCTGGAACTGTATAAAACGCTGGTTAGGCCACAGCTAGAGTATTGCATGCAGTTCTAGAATCTGCATTATAGGAAGGATGTGATTGCACTAGAGAGAGTGCAGAGGAGATTTACCAGGATGTTGCCTGAGCTGGAGAGTTTTATTTATGAGAAGAGATTGGATAGACTGGGGTTATTTTCCCTGGAGCAGAGGAGATTGAGATGTATAAAATTATGAGGGACATAGATAGGGTAGACAAGAAGGAACTTTTCCTCTTACTGGAGGGATCAATAACCAGGGGGCATAGATTTAAGGTAAGGGGCAGGAGGTTTAGAGGGGATGTGAGGAAGAATTTTTTCACCCAGAGGGTGGTGGAAATCCGGAGCTCACTGCCTGAAAGGGTGGTAGAGGCAGAAACCCTCATAACATTTAAGAAGTATTTGGATGTGCACTTACGATGCCATGGCATACAAGGCTGTGGGCCTAGTGCTGGAAAATGGGATTAGAATAGTTAGGTACTTGTTTGACTGGTGCAGACTCGATGGGCCAAAGGGCCTTTTTGTGTGCTGCAGACCCCTATGACTATAATCTATGACATACTTGGGAAATTTTCTTAATTGTCAGATAGATGCCAGTGTTGTGCTGCAATGGAACAGCTCAGCTAGGGGCACAGCTAGCTTTGGAACACAAGTCTTCAACAGATGTTATTGGGACCAGTAGACTTTGCTATTACCAGTACACTCTGCCGTTTCTTGATATCATATAGAGTGAATGAAACTGGGATGGGAATCTCAGGAGGAGGCCAAGATGCATCATCCACTTGGCATTGATAGCTGAAGATGGTTGCAAAAGTTTCAATTGTCTTTTGCACTGATGTACTGGGCTCCGCCAGCATTGAGGATGGGGATGTTTATTGAGCCTCCTCCTCGCAGTAGTTAACTGTCCACTACCATTAAAGATTGGATGCAGCAGAACTACAGAGCTTTGATCCGATCTGTTGGTCATGGGATCGCTTAGCTCAGTCTATAGCATGCTGCTTCCGCTGTTTGGCACGCATGTAGCCCTATGTTGTTTCACTAGGTTGGCACCTCATTTTTACATATGCCTGGTGAGGCTCCTTCACTCTTCATTGAATTTGGTTTGGTCCCTTGGCTTGATAGTAAGGATAGAGTGGGGCATCTGCCAGGCCATAAAGTTGCAGACTATTGGAATACAATTCTGACCCACAGCACTACATGGATGCCCAGTTTTGAGCTGCCAAATCTGATCTGAATCTATCCCATTTAGCACAGTGGTACCACCAGGCAACACAATGGATGGATCCTCAATGTAAAGACGAGAGTTCATCCCCACAAGGACTGGAGGCTGGTCAGGTTCATTTGCAACAGGTAGAATGGAGAGGACGAGGTCAAGTAGATTTTTCTCTCATGTTGTTTCTCTCAACTTGCCGCAAGCCCAGCCTGGCACATATGTCCTTCAGGACTCAGCCAGCTCAGTGGTGCTACAAAGCCACTTTTACTGATGGATACTGAAGTCTCTCATTCAGACTACATTCTGTGCCCTTGCTACCCTCCATGCTTCTTCTATGTGTTGTTCAACATGCAGCAGTACTGATTCATCAGCTGAGAGGGGGCAGTAGATGGTAATCAGCAGGGGGTTTCCTTGCCCATATTTGACCTGATGCCATAAAACTTCATGAGGTCTGGAGTCAATGTTGAGCACTTCCAGGGACTCTTGCTCTCAAATGCCAGCAAATAAGTGGCAGATGGAATTTAACCCTGAAAAGTGTGAGGTGATATATACTTTGGAAGGAGTAATTTGACAAGGAAATATTCAATGAACGGCATGACACTAGGAAGTTCTGAGGAACAAAGGGACCTTGGCGTGTGTGTCTATAGATCTCTGAAGGCGGAGGGGCATGTTAGTGGGGTGGTGAAAAAGTCATTTGGGACACTTGCTTTTATCAATCGAGGCACAGATTACAAAAGTAGGGAGGTCATGTTGGAGTTGTATAGAACCTTGGTGAAGCCACAGCTGGAATACGGTGCGTAGTTCTGGTCGCCACATTTATAGGAAGGATGTGATTGCACTGGAGGGGGTGCAGAGGAGATTCACCAAGATGTTGCCTGGGATGAAACATTTAAGTTATGAAGAGAGGTTGGGTAGGCTTGGGTTGTTTTCGTTGAAGCAGAGAAGACTGAGGGGCAGCCTGATCGAGGTGTACAAGATTATGAGGAACATGGACAGGGTGGATAGGGAGCAGCTGTTCCCCTGATTTGAAGGGTCAGTCGCGAGTGAACATAAGTTCAAGGTGAGGGGCAGGAGGTCTAGTGGGGATGTGAGGAAAAACTTTTTTACCCAGAGGGTGGTGACGGTCTGGAATGCACTGCCTGGGAGGGTGGTGGAGGCGGGCTGCCTCACATCATTTAAAAAGTACCTGGATGAGTACTTGGCACGTCATAACAATCAAGGCTAGGGGCCAAGTGCTGGCAAATGGGATTAGGTGGGTAGGTCAGATGTTTCTCATGTGTCAGTGCAGACCCGATGGGCCGAAGGACCTCTTTTGCACAGTGTGATTCTGTGAAAAGTATATTGCGTCTGGATCTATAGTTAACCAAGTTGTAACCACAGAAACAGGGTGACCTGTGTCTGCTAAATGTTCAGATTTATCCACAACATGACAAGTAAAGTCACAATCATTTACAAAAATTAAGCTAACTGGTGGGTGCACCCCCAAAACACGAGGAGAGTACAATGCATCAGTATATACCAGTATTCAGAACATAACATTTCTTAAGGCATTGAAACTTCAACTGCCATACAAAGAAATTATTGTACTTGCATTGTGCTTTAGCGCTCCATGAAAGCTGTCAAAATGCTTAACAAAATTAATCCCTTTTGGACGTCTGGACATTTTTATCAACAGTATCCTCAGAGCTTGAAATTGGGTGGGGGTTATCATGGTAGCAAAATATTTTTTGGCAAAAAAATACCAAATCAGAATGTGAAAAAGCATAGCCACAACAGGAATGAGAAAGCAAAAGAAAAATAGGGTTTCTACAAAAACAAAATCACAAAACCTTATAGAAGAGCAGGAGGCCATTTGGCCCATCGTACCTGTGTCAGCTCTTTGAAAGAGCTATTCCATCTGATCCACTCTCCCAATCTTTCCTATTAGCCCATGCACAAAAAAAAAAGAAATTTAGTGGTTATAACTATTGATATTCAGGTGTACCTTGAAATCTAAAGTCAACTTTAGACTTCATGGCACTTGCTTGTCAATTCCCACACACTGTTCCAGAAAATTTCTCAAGGAAGATGAATAACATATGTTACTGCATTTTCCACCCACCATCTCCCATTTCCAGTTACTGTCTTAACAATTAGAGAAAAATAACTAGATCCTGCTGTCACTCAATGCAATAAAGTGCTTATTTCCAATTTGTGAAAAGAATCCCCCTCCTTGCCACCATGAACTTGAAATGAAAACCAGAAATGCTAAACTAATTTGATTACTAAGTGCAACAAGTCATCTTGTGGTTGATCAATTGACATTGTTTGGCCCTAAATGTTGAAAATGCTGAATCACAACATTAAGTTGAAGCATCCAACAATTGAAATATCTGCATGGGATAATCTAACAAGGATAATTTAGGGCACTGTGTGCAGTCAGCCAATATTTGAGGTTTTTAAATCAATTATTACTTAATCTATATATCTTTGTCTTGGAATTTTTGCTTGGGATTTTTTGTGCTGTTCCAACAGGCAAGCTCTTTTATTACAAAAAAAATTGCCAGAAATATTTACGTTCCAAAAAAAAGTCATGAAGAAGTTTAATGACAGCAAAGAGTCTTTTTTCAATCCTTCTGAATGAAGAAGAGTTTTCTGATATCAGTCCTAAAATAACTAATACTAGTGTGAACCTGATTCCAGCAGTTTGACTTAAAGTAACATGTCAATTTAAAGTTGTCCTCCACCCTTTAACACTCCTAACTACCTCTATAAGACCGCTTTTCTGATGCCTCTTTTCCCATTTGAAAAGCCCAATCCTATCCAGCCTTTCTTCATAACTCAAATCCCAGACCATGTTGCTTTTTCTCTCTCTACACTGCTTCAAGTGCTCATTTAATCATATAGAGTTCATTGGCATGCTGTCAAGATCATGTTGGACATATCAAAGTGGACTTTCTTTTAAAGATTTTTTTGTTTACAGAGTAGGGAAACATGCTATTTGAGAGCTAGCTATTCTTCATAAGTAAATTAAATAGGTGTAATGACCATCCGTAGCATATTTTGCAATATGCCTCAAACTGTGGAGTAATGTGAAAATCTATACATGGTCCAGCAACATTAGTTGCAAATGTGGCTTTCTGGAGAATATAATTGGGAGTGAACATATAACAGGAAGTTTGAACATTCTTCAAAACAGATATGTTCAATCATTGCCAGAGTCTAATGCAATGTAATTTTCAGCACTGAAAGTAATTAATAATGAGTGTTATAGTCTGGTGGTTATGACATTTGGAACAGCAACCCAGAAATCAAGGGTTCACATCTACCATGGAAAATTGTGAAACTGAACTAAATAAATCTGGTAATTTGTGGGCTAGCATATTACAAAAAAGCTAACTAGCTCAGTAATGTTCTTCTGGGAAGAAAACATGCATCCCCTGCTAAGTGGTTTAGCCTGTATGTTGCTCTAGCCTCATACCATGTGTTTGACTTTTAATGTCCTCAGGTTTAACTAGGGATAAGCAATAAATATCAACTTGCCAGCACTGCCCACAACAGAAAAGCAAATTTAAAAATACGAAAAACAATTCATACATAGTGAGCATTTTTTTTTATTTTTAAAATTTAAAAATTTTTTAAATAAAAAATTAGTGTTTCTTGGGACATGGAGATAAAGTGCTTTATCACAATATTTTCTTTTTCTCGTCTTGCAGACTTGGTAGTTCAAGGGAACTTCAAATATTTGCAGGATATATTTCAACAGATGGATTAACTAAAAAGGGTCTTCAGATTTTCCTAGGCTTTTTCTGAATAACTAGGAATTGTACTTTCTGATGCATAAAAAGCACACAAAGGATTCAGGTGACTGCCATATCCTTCCTGTCCAAAGATTTACCTTTTGGACAGTTAAATATTATCCAATACACTAACAGGAACAGCACCAGTACTAGGTTTGTAATTGGTAGCAGAAACCAGATGTTGGAACTGCAGCATTCAAAGGACAGAAATATGCGTCAACAACATAAAAGTGCAGAAACTGCACTCTCATGCTACACAAACATTGTCCATTTTTTGTGAACGAGCCTAAATGAAGGACAGATGTCCAAACTGCAAGATCACAACTGAAATCAAAACAGAGAACGGAAAATGAGGCAAGTCGGGAACTTATCATAAGATTCCAAAATCTTGGTTTTTAAAGATATGTAGATTTTGGAGGAAGACTGAAGAACCACAGCAGATACCATGATTGCAGGTATTCAAAAAGACCATTAAAGATGCCGTCAGAACCACCTTAGCTCTGATAATGCCAAACTCTAAATGCATATGCCAGTCAGAATTGCAGATATGTTTCAAGTATCTCTATATTTTGCTTTTTCCTTGCCATTAAAAGAAACACAATTAAAATAAAACTAATCTCAATTGTTCTTTTCAGGTTTGTTTTGTGGCACGACTACAAAGATCACATTGACATTCTTTCAAGTTTTAATAAAATTTGGAATGACAATTAAACAGAAAGTATCCGCAAGACAAAATGTTTATAGTTTAATCCCATACCCTACAGTTGCTGTCAACTACTACTGACCCACAGACTTCAGCACATTATCTGACCCGCTGCTCTCTTCCCAATAAAGCTTTGTTTCCAATGAGGAAGAACTGGTTCAAATTGCTTTCTTGCTTTAGAGTTGGGGTGAAGGCTGGTGAATGACCTCCCGCCCTTAATATATGCTGCTGCCTTATCAGCGAGCATAAAATCAAACCAATTTTCATGGGAAAATTTGTGGTTTCAGTTTATTCTGTCCCCTGTATTTTAAAGGGCTATCTCACATACCAAATGGCGAAGTAGCAGTTTAAGTTACTTCTGATTTTCATTTGCCAATATACTTGTGCAAGTGGGAGCGAGCTGCAGTCATTCACTATTCTGTTATTTGTTCTAAACAATATATATCAAATGGGAGATATTTTAATTTAGCCATTCTTGTAGGGGTGTCATGAACAGTATGATTTCCCCTGATATTTAAAGTGCACAAATTTTGGCCCAGATTTCAGTCAGCGGTGAGCGAATGTTTCTCCCCATTCATTACACTTACAGATGCCCACACACTTTGCGAGCTTTGCATGGAAATTTACGGGGAGTCTAATGCAGCATGTTGTCCTCTACAGGGAATTTTGGATCTGTGTGAATAGGGAAAACAACAGCTTATCTCTTCAACCAATCAGACTGAAGACTCCTTGCTGAGACAAGCGGAGGCTAAGCCAGGCAGTACAAGTTATAATATTTAATTTACTGCAAACTGATGTGATGGCAAGATGAAGAAAGGGAAAAAAGGTGGAATTCAAAGAGAGATAGAAGAGGAAGAAATGTTTAAAGAGAGTTATTTCATTTTTTATATGATTTAATATATTAAATGATTTCAATCTGAAGGTATTAGACTCCACACTTTTTAAAGTAAATTTTTAGAGCCAGAGAGATTGTTTGCTAGTTTTAAAAAAGCTCATCGCTGTTAAAAATTCACTTACACTTGAATGGACAGCCATAACTTTTTCTGCTGTGTATAGTGGGCAAGTACCACAACTTCTTGCCCTTCATTTGTTTGATTGCCAAATCTTGCAGTAAAGTAGCAGTGCAGCAAAGCTTGTGGAACAGCAGGACAAATTGGAAAGCAATTTTCTGATTTCTGTGTTTAACTGCACATGCACAGATATTAGAAGCTGCTGTTATTTTTAAATCACAAAATCTGGGCTGTTACATTATATACAAGGTTACTTTAAGTCTTCTACAAACTGCTTTCCAGAAACAAAGTTTTTGTGCTATTGCATGGAAAGAAAATACTTATATTTAAATTACACTGTACTAGGACCTATCTCCCAAAGTGCATATGCGCTTTTCTGTTGATGTGCAGACCAATGAAGAGGTGCTTGAAATTGCAAGAAAAAAAACTCTGAAAAGTGGCATCCAGAAAAGAAAACATCAGTAGTTTAGCCATTTGATCAGAACTGAATAGCTACAGAGTTCTCATCTAGAGGTTAAAGTTGTAGGAAGCCAGAAAAGGAGCCACCCTAGGCATAATTGGATAATGGATGTCACAGAGTTGTTGCAGACAAGTTACAGTGGACATGTGAGGATGGCACAAGACAGATGAGCATGACATACCATGACAGCAGATCTCCTAGTAGGAGTAACTACAAGCAGCAGCAGCTGCCGCCAAAATCACTTTGGAATGAAATGGTACACACTCTTTCATCTCATAGGAGTTTTGTTAATTCAGGACTCAGCAGATTATTCTAAAGTGAGGTTAGGTTAAAAAGAAAAAAACTGCAAATGCTGTTAATTTGAAATAAAAGCATAAAATCCTGGAAATACAAAAATCAGTCAGCATTTGAAGAGAGAAGTGATAGCTTATTGCATTTCATGCACAGCCTTCATCAACTTTCAGCACTAACTTTGTGAAATATAAACATTACTGAAAAGCAGAAAAAAAAATCACAGTTCTGTTGAAGAAGAAACCTGAAGAGTGAAGCATGAAAAATTTTACTAAATTTTGCTTTTCAAACAAAGGCATGGAAAGCTACATATTTTGTAGGCCATAGGAGTATTATGATCAAGAGTGGGCCAATCAGCACCTTGAGCCTGCTCCACCATTCTGTTAGATCATGGTTGATCTCTAAATCCATTTTCTCACCTTTGCTCCATATCCCTTAATAATCTTACCTACCAAAAATCTATCAATATCAGTCTAGGAAGCTCCAATTAACATGGCATCCACAGCCTTTGAAGGTGAAGATAGTTCCAAAATTCTGCCACATTTGTGTGAAAAGGTGCTTCCTGATTTTACCCCTGAAGGACCTAGCTCCAACTTTAATTTTCAAGTTTTACAAAATATTTACAGCACCAAAACAAGCTTTTCAGACTATCAGGTTGAGTATTTATGCTCAACATGAGCCTCCTCCCGCCAGTCTTCATCTCACTCCATCAACATATCATTCTATTTCTTTTTCCCTTATGATCTTAATCTAGCTTTGCCTAAAATGCATCTATGCTACAACTACTCCCTGTGGTAGAAAGTTCTACTTTCTAGCCACTTTCCACATAAAGAAGTTTCTCCTGAATTCCCTATTCGATTTATTACCATCTTATTTTTATGGCTCCTAGTTTGTGTCCTGCCCACAGCTGGAAACATCTTCTCTACATCTACCGCATCAAAATATTTCATAATCTATCAGCTCACCCTTCAGGCTTCTCTTTTCCAGAGAAAGAGCCCCAGCCTGTTCAATCTTTCCCCTTGTTCTCAAATCCTCCACCACAGGAAATAGGATAGACACAGGGAAAATATTAAATCATTTTATTAAGGGCTAAACTATATGGAAGGCAACCATACTAAAGTTGAACAGGCAACATGCTCAGTGGAGTTCATTTCACTGTATGTGTTGTACTTACCAAGAATAATGTCAGCAGCAGGCAAAGACAATTGTGTATCATTTTCACATGAGACTATACATAACCTCCCAACTAAACGGGGTACTTAATGGAAGAGCAAGCAAAACCTGGAAAATTACTATCTAGCTGAAATTAAGCAGTGTCTGTCCTTTATATGATAGTGTTTAAAAATAATTAAAATGTACTCAGACGGGTTAACAGTAAAGTCCCTGGGCATACAGCATGGTAATGTGTTATTTGACCATGCAGTGACCTATATCAGAATGACTGATGAATAAAATAATTATGCTTGAACGAACTGCAGCACGTATGCACAGTGCTGAATTGCTTCCTTAACAGATTTCTATTACCGTTATATAGATGTGATAAATGCTAAAATGTGTGTCTAACTGACGATTTTCATTAATTTCAAGCAATGGCACATGCCAAGTTGCATTCAGAAAGAAAACACAGCACCTTAAAATTACTCTCTTGAGCCAGTAGCAGCGATTTTCCATTTTTTAAAAAGTCACCAAAAATAGAAACCAAAATTTGTAAAGAGTCTGTTTTCAGGATGAGTAATAATGAACAAAATCAAGCAGAATGAAACATCATCTTTCAGCTTTCTCAGAAGTCACACAGTGACAAACATGACTTTTCACATCAAAACAATGCAGAATATTGTGCATGCACTGCACTTCAACACGATGTAATCTGTGTTTTAATCTGATAAGAATTAGTTTCGTCATGGAATAAAGTGCAACATGATGTGGGTTGCATATTTTAACTAAGAAAAACATTCCTCAGTTTTGCTCAAGAAAGCAGTTAGAGATCTAGATTTGTAAAGAATACTACCAGTGAGAGTTGGACAGCTAATTCAGTTTTCATGGCTACATTTATCAAAGTATTATATGCAAGTAAAATCTTTAATGACATTAAACCATAAAAGTCCCTAAAAGCAGAGGATAAACTGAAGAATTTAGATTTTCATAGGCTTGAGTTACCTTTGGGCAAAACTTCTAATGGATGGGGTGTACATGTGAACACTTAACACTCTTGCACTATAATTCTATGTGCATTGTATTACATATCTGTAAAACCACCTGTAAATTCCTCTATTCTAACAATATAACACCTGTATTTTTCAGGTAGCATTTAGATAATAGACTAGTTGAGTCGAATGATCCATTTGTGTATTGTAATTTCTAAACAGTTCTAGGTAAAATGTACAGCATTGTTTCTCACACCACCAACTGTGCCCCTCATACTGACCCCACACACTTTTGAAATCTTTTCTGGAACTGATTGTAATATAAGAGACTGGCACATATAGTGTTAACGTGGGACTGAGTCCACACAGTGATGCAAGGGAACACATGGCCC
The DNA here is from genome assembly GCF_964194155.1 of Cetorhinus maximus. NCBI lineage: Eukaryota > Metazoa > Chordata > Chondrichthyes > Lamniformes > Cetorhinidae > Cetorhinus > Cetorhinus maximus. The sequence continues at coordinate 65,989,004 of NC_135893.1, forward strand.
ACACCTAGGGTGTTGGACAGAGCCATGTGCACAAGAAAGCATGGAGACAACTCCTAGCTTGCTCGTAGTTAGTAAGTACATAGAAGTTAACCTACAAAGCCTTCATTAAGACCTACCAAACGGTATCCAACGCCCTACAACATGGTGTTAACATGAAAGAATCTCAACTAAAGAATCAGCTTTAAAGGCCAAGATTTGACACTTTCGCCACCCTAAAATAGTGCTGAAACAGAGAAATCTGCAGCTATTCAATCCAAGCAGCCGTTGTTTAAAATATTTTCAAGGATGAGTGCGAGTGGCATTGCAGCAGGAGCCTTCCAAAACCCAAGTCTTTGGTCACCCTTTAATCTCTCCTCCTTTGGCTCAATATCTATTTAGTTCCCTCTCGCCTCTGTGAAGCATCTGAGGGCATGTTTCTACAGTAGAAAGTGGTTTATAAATGCAAGCTTTGTGTTTACAGAAATAAAGATCCCAAATTCCCCAGGGATCAGGACAAAACTAATGATGTTATTGAGACAGGTTGGGGGGGAATTTTAACAGTGCCCAGTAACACTGTCCAACACTGACAGGTGCCCATCATTATTCCCATCCCCACCTAGTGGATTTTCCAGCTGGATTGCTACTTGTTCAATTGCCCACCCGCTTTATTTAAACTGCCTGACCCCAGGAAATCTAATGGCGTCATGCCCACAAGTTCCTAACTGAGAGATTGTATTGCATAGGATGATTATTAGGGGGGCAAGGTGATTAATTACCCACCATAAAAATGGAAGGTAAATCAGAGAGCATTTAGTTCCTAGATCATTGCTGTGCTGCAGCAAATGGTAGGTTCTAAGTTCGAGGTCCAGTAAATCAGTTTGAATTTGTGCAACAAAGGGAGAACAACAGTTTTATCATCAAATAGTAGTATGGGAATGGAGAAGGATTTGGTGTTGTTCTCCTTAGGGAAGAGAAAGTTGAGAGGAGATTAGAAGAAGAAAAATTGCTGGGGGGGAGACAGTCTCATAGTGGTAATATCACTGGCCTAGTAATCCAGAGCCCCAGGCTACTGCTTTTTTAATCTAGAAAGAAAGAATGTGCAGGGCTACGGGGAGAAAGCGGGGAAATGGCACTAGGTGAATTGCTCATTCAGAGAAATGGAGTAGATTCAATGGGCCGAATGGCCTCCTTCTGTGCTGCCATAATTCTTTGATTGTGGATTTGACCCCCACATCTTTGCTGTTTACACATGAAAATAATACACCATACTGGATGTTAGTATTATATAAGTCAGAATACAATATTAAACTATTCAGTATTTCAATATTTTGGCCAAAACAAGAAATGTAGACCCATCTGTCACCTGTGTACATGTATATCACAATACCACAAAATGTCTAGAGCTCCTGAACAGACAACAATGAGCCACTGAAACAAAAACAGAAAATGCTGGGAAAACTCAGCAGGTCTGACAGCATCTGTGGAGAGAGAAAAACAATGAGCCACTACCCAGTCTGAGAATGTTATGGATGGGGAGAGATGGTAGGATAACTTTATCCATTTTTTCCTCACCTCCCAGTTGATTGCAACAAGGTATACTTTTAGAAGGAGTGTTTTAAACACTTTGAGTGCTGTGACTTTAAAGGATAGACATAAATAGGATTTCTGATAAATTTAAAACAAAAGAAAGAATAAACATTTATTTACATAATGCCCAAAATGTGAGTGCGATGAAATACTCATTCCCTCAAACACAAAGACACATACACACAAGAAAAGATTAATTCTAGAGATGACACTTGCACTTAGAAGAACAGAATAACAAGAAACAAATAGGAACAAAGGACTTAGGAGCAGGAGTAGGCTATTCGGCCCTTTGAGCCGGCTCCGCCATTCAATAAGAACGCGGCTGATATGGTTGTGGTCTCAACTTCACCTTCCTGTCTGCCCCCCATGACTCTGGACTCCCTTGTCTATCAAAAATCTAACTCAGCTCGAATAAATTCAATGGCTAAGTCTCCACTGCCTTCTGGGGAAGAGAATTCCATAGACTAACAACCCTCTGTGAGGAAAATTTTCTCCTCATCTCTGTCTTAAAAAGGAGTTCTCTTATTTTTAAACTGTGTTCCCCCTACAAGAGGAAACATCCTCCCAGTATCTACCCTATAAATTCCCCTCAGGATCTTATGTGTTCCAGTTGTGAAGAAGTCATATTAGACTCTAAACATTAACTCTGTTTCTCTCTCCACAGATGCTGCCAGGCCTGCTGGGTCTTTCCAGCATTTTCTGTTTTTATTTCAGATTTCCAACGTCCGCAGTTTTGCTTTTACCTTATATTTTTCAATAAAATCGCTTCTCATTCTTCTAAACTTCAATGGGTATAGGCCCAACCTGTTCAACCTTTCTTCATAAATTAAGCCCTTCATTCCAGGAATGAGTCATGTGAGCTTTCTCTGAACTGCTTCTAAGGCAATTATGCCCTATGTTCAAATAGCGACCAAAACTACGCACAGTGCTCCAGCTGCAATTTCACCAAGGCCCTATCACTGCCTGAATTGTCTGTCTGTTTAGGCAGGGTTCCTTTCTTCTTGCTGAGGAGACGATGATCCCCTCTGTCCTGAGCTGTCCCAGACTGACTTGTTCTGGTGTGCTCTTGGAATAATAAGATTAGTTACCTCAAGCCAGTTTTGATTATGTGACCATAGAATCAACAGTTCCATTATCCACACAAATGATCTGATAGCATAAGCCATTAGCACATTATGGGGAATGATGGCAGCCGTTCACACCTGCTTGCGATAAAATGGTTTCTTCACAGCTCTTTCTTAGGTTTCGAGTTTGCAGACACTGAGTCTGAGGTGACCACTGCATTTGAGTTTCTGTAAATATCCAGCCAATAGGAGCTGTAAATTCCAGAGGCATAAGTTAAATCCCGTCTGTACATAAATCACAGAAGTCATTTGACCTCTGGACTGCATCTTCGGTCAAGGCAAGTTGTCCATATGCCATGCTGTTTTTTAATAAAGTAAAAATGTCCATCTTCTTCATAAGGTCACGGTCGTATGACGCAAGCATGATAGAAGAAAATGTACTGACTGAGGCCTTTCCCAAGCCAAGTCTCATAAAGGTTTGGCCTCTTTATCAATCTATTGAAACACTGGTGATTCAAACTGCAAAATTGCCCCAACAAAGAGCGAGAGATTAGACATTTATAATTAGCAGTTCAAAATCTAAAGCTTGATATCTGATCTCTCATTTCACATTTCTGACTGATATGAATTAAGTCACATACTGCAACCCTGTATCTCAGACTCAAAGTCATCAGCTCCCAGAGATGGTACATGGTCATAACTTCTAAACTGCCCACTTTGTATTTTGTTGTAATGAAACAGGATAACAGATATATAATCCAGCCTTTTGTGACTCGTTATATGGTTTGTTTTTACCTCCACCCCCTCCATGATGTCAAAATAAAAAGGAGGGGGGAGGAAATACTGACATTATAATATTTAAAGCCAAATAGCTATAAAGTTTGTTTGAAGTGAAAATTTACATGAGTCTAGTTACAATGGCCCAAATCTTCCAAGGAGTGACAATCCCTGTCAGATTGCCATTCTGCTTTTACTTTGTCCGCCACTTTGGAGCTCCGCATTTCTGGCCGGGACGTCTGATCCTGGCTTCTCCAGAAATTTCAGGTGTACAGACCCTTGAAAAGCATCATTGTAGTGCTGGAGCATCAGGGGAAGACAAACCACATCCCCTTCTTATGGCACTAGCTGCCATATTCTGAAAGTAAAAAGTTTAAATGTCCCAAAACTTCTTTGAAAAGCTACGGTGAAAAGGTGGGTACGGGGGTAGGGGGCCAACAGGGCAGTGGGCGGGCAGGGCGGTGTGTGGGCAGGGTGACAGGTGAGTGAATGGGTAGTTGGGTGAGGTGGGTAGGATGGCAGGTGGCTGGTTCTCAACCCTTCCACCAATGGGAACAGTTTCTCTCTATCTGTTCTGTCCAGGCCAGTCTTGATTTTATACACTTCAACCAAATCTCCTCTGCTTTCCCCTCTCCAAGGAGAACAACCCCAGCTTCTCCTATCCACGGAACTGAAGTCCCTCATCCCTGGAACCATTTCCTTAAATCTTTTCTGCACCCTCTCTAATGCCGTCATATCCTTTTGAAGTATGGTTCCTAGAACTGGACACAATACTCCAGCTGAATTAGTCTTTTTATACATGTTCATCAAAATTTCCTAGCTTTTATACTCTTATGCCCCTATTTATAAAGCCCATGATCCTGTATTTCTTATTAACCACTTTCTCAACATACCCTGCCACCTTCAACGATTTGTGCACAAATACGCCAGGTTTTTCTGTTCCTGCACCCACTTTAGGTTTTCATCTTTTGTTTTATATTGCCTCTCCTCAGTCTTCCTACCAAAACATAACAATTCGCACTTGTCTGCATTAAATTTCATCTGTCACTTGCCTGCTGTTCCACCAGGCTATTTTCTCTTGAAATCTATCACTATCCTCCTTACAGTTCACAATACTTCCAAGTTTTGCCTTCTGAAAATGTTGTAATTCTACCCTGTACAACAAAGTCCAAGTTGTTAATACAGATCAAGAAAAGCAGTGGTCCTAGTGCTGACCCTTAGGAAAGCCCACTGTCTATGTTTTCCTTCAGTCAGAAAACAACCGTTCACCACTATTTTTGTTTCCTGTGACTCAGCCAATTTTGTAACTATGCTGCAACAGTCCCTTGTATTCCATGAGCTTCAACTTTGCTGACAATCCTATTACTTTATACTTTATCAAACATCTTTTGAAAATCTAAGTACAATACATTAATTGCATTCTCTTCATCAATCCTCTCTATTACCTTATCAAGGGCCTGTGCTAAGCATAGTCATGCATAGGCCGAAGAATCGAGGAAACAAATTGGGGGAAAATTTTATAAACAGCTCTAAAACTGCAGCAAGCCTCCATTTTCCACAAACTTTGGCCAGAGTCACCAGAGGTAGGCTGAGGAGGCCATCTCCAAATGTTAATGACTCCCAAGAGGTTTGCCCCCCATTGGAAAATCTAGTCTGGAATGCAATATGGGTGCCAAAGCCCGAACAGACTTTAATGCAAAATGAAATTAGACAACCTCTTCCAGGGAGTTTCATACAGCTTCAAGTCAAGTTCTGATGCCAAATTTGGGTTGCATTTACACTGCTAGTGTAGCTACAATGTGAATGCACCCTTAAATAACAAAGAAAACCAAGTGTGTCCATTGGCACTTTGGCCATGATCTGATAACATATCCTAATCTCAAAACCATACTTTAAGCATAGTGGTATTTTATTTTGCGCAAGTTAAAACAAATAATTTTGTTAGTGGTTAATTAAGTACAATATTGCCAAAGTGCCTGTATATAGTGGTAGTTTTACACCTTGACAATCCCTCAAATTAAGGCAGTCATTATACCAGAATGACATCTATTGTCACAATCTCATGTTTTACTTCAAGGCCTACGAGGCAAAACCAACTAGATCAGTACAGCTCAGTAATATTAAGGTTCTATATGAAATTAAATTGAATGTTCTAGTAACAAAACCAAAAACAAGGGTCTTGTAAAACTTTTCTTACTACACACTTGCAGCTTCTTGCCATCTCATACAAAGTAAAACACAAAAGTTATTTTCTATGAATGATAAAACTTTTTAAAACTCTCCTGCGGTGTTGCTCATGTTTGATCAGAGTACACACTATCTTATAAGATAGGAGCATTCCCCAAGTAACACACAGTATTATTTAACCAAATAATCATGATAAAATTTCTTTTTCTACTCTTAACTATACAATATTATAGTCACTCCACTCACCAGATTTGGCCAAGGTTCACCAACGAGTGATAGAAGATCCACAAAAGAAGCATGATTATCATGTTGGCGCATCCTGCAAGTAGTACAAACAATGAAAGTCCCATTCCCAACAAGGCAATATTGTCAACGTGTGCATCCATGTCAGACCAATCCAGCAACCACAGAATTGTCGGCGCATAGCTAAAAGCCTCCAAACCAACTCTGCCCCCAGCATAATGTTGAATCTTCTGCAAATACAGTTTTCCTGGTAGCAGTCCCTTCTCTCCAAGCAACTGTCTGTTTTGGTGGTAGGCAACAGAAAAGGCCACAACTGCAAAGGAGAGAGACAATACTGAATAACATTATGAATGAAACATAACAAAATCAGATGCTTGGAACAACATCTTTCACTATCATGACATAATTTAACACTGAACAGTGACAAATGATGCGCATGAATTATCATGAAAGACTGATAATTGTAACAACTGTACCATACCCAGGTCACTGAAAAAAAAATGTCTACGAATAAATTATGTTCCCAAAAATGCTCGCTCTACAGCAACAAATTTAACACGTGAAATTTCTCTTTCACAATCCATTTGGTTTCTAGAAGTGCTTGATATTGAACATTATAATTGAAAAGAACAAGCTAATCCTAGTTAGATCAGACTGTAATATCTTTTGAAATGAGATCCAAATTTAATCAGAAGGCAACATGTACATTCAATTTCCAAATATGTCAGTACTGTATCAGGATCTTGAAACAAGTTAAGACTCTTTGAAATATTGTTGATTGTGTTTACAGATGGCACAAAACTTGAAAACCTAGTGTGTTTTCTATCTGTCATGCATCTTTATGAAATCAAGTCGTCTGTCTCTCTTCAATAATCAGCTTACCTCATGCAAGTTCCAAGGGCTGTTGCACCACAAAACAAAGCAGGATTTGAACATTGTTGATGACTAATTTTGCCAATCATACCCTTCCTTTATCTTGGAAATTTATGTACACTGTAATTCAACAAACTTTTGAATGTTCTGAACATAAATTGTTGTATAATCTTGAGGTTTATTCTACATTCCACAGCTCAACAGAGCTGTCTGTAAATCATTGACCCTTACAATTCCTGTTCACTATAAAAATTGTAATTACCATGTGCATTATAATCACAGTCCTATACTAAAAATCCAAAAACTCTGAAAAATATACCATTTTAAATTGAAATGTATGATATCAAACATCTTTCAATGGAATACAATCAAACAACCATTTAGCCACAATGCAACAGCATTCTAGAAAAAATTTAAAGTCTCAGGGGAGCCTCATTCATAAATAGTATAAATAAGATGAATTTAGAATATTATTTCATGATACATCAAGACTGTGGTACAAAATGAGATGCATCTAAGTTTTCACAAGGTAAATTCTATACTGACTTCACAAAAATATCATTAGCGACAGAGCAATAACAATTTGGAAGAATCCAACAGTTAAGTGAGTGGACTCAGAAGCATAAAAGGGCTTTGAAAAGTAGTTGAATGTTAGGCTGGGTTAGCTGAAGTGCTCACTAGATGAAACAACCTTTTCTCGTCTTTGGCTTTTTCGCACAAGGACAAGATTCACAGTTTTGTTGAGAGGATTACTTCAATAGCGGACACAAGTCCTTGATACCAACTCATAAAAAGATAAATAAAAAAGCATAAAAGCAAAATACTGTGGATGCTGGAAATCTGAAATAAAAACAGAAAATGCTGGAAAAACTCAGCAAGTCTGACAGCATCCGGGGAGAGGGAAATAGAGTTAACGTTTCAAGTCCATATTACTCTTCTTCAGAGCTCTGAAAAGTGGCCCTCCTGGAAGGGCATAAAGTAAACATCAGAGATATGACCTGTATAGGAATTTAGGGGGTTAAAACCGATTTCAAATTTTTGCTAGTCTTTTGACTATTCAGCTATATTACAATCTAGAAATATTGACCAAATATGGTTGTATATATACAGTCAATGCTGTGGCTTCAGTTACACTGAAGGGTTTGCTATTACTGCATTAATAAATTTCCATTCACTTACTTATCAACAAAAATCTATTTTACATTGTAACATCAAATAATTTTTGGCCAGCAGGCTGACACTGGCCATTCTACTTCTGCAATAAATGGAGACAAATAAGGTCAGACACATTCCACACGCCACGGAAAAAATACGGTTGATTGCACATGGTTAACATTTGGTGTAAAAGCATAAACAGCACACCAAAATTGCCACTGCCTTACCTTGAAATATATAGAAAACAATGTGGTCGTGGCATCATTCTTCCTTGAGTATTCTATGGTCCCTCAATATGAAGAACCATTAGCAAGCTATGTTTGTGTTACAGGAGTATTGTTTAAGTGGTTTTTCTTTTGATCAACAATTTGTTTTTAACGTAAAATAACACTTCAAGAGCCTTTACAAAATCATAAGGAAAAGCATACACTGAAATACAGGTTCTCAACGTTCATAGTAATGAAGAATGATGGTCATCCAGGTACTGAGAAACAAAAGCCAAGCCTAGGCAATCAATGATCCAAGTTTCAGAGCGCATCAGCCAACAGTCCGTGTACATGCACTAATATTGATACACTGTGCTTTTCAAAAGCAAAGGACCCATGAACCTCTTGTAGTTTCCTGTGGGAAAGAAAACTCAGCTGTATCCTGGGTCCATCACTATTGTGCAACAGAATCAGCGGTCATTTATGAAAAATCAAAATTATAAGGTAATTTAATGTTCAGTAAGTGAGCATAAATTCTGGTCAACTTGGTCAACCTGTTCAACTTAGACATTCAGATAGTTACACTTTGAAACAATGGCTTTCAAGTATGTTCTCTACTCCCAAATTATCTATGATGGTTACAGTTTTCAAAATTGGAAGAGATAAGCCACAATTTCCAAAACATTTAAAAATCACATTGACAGAAATTACAAATTTACAGAACTTTTTTTTGTTTGTTCACAGGATGTGGGCGTCGCTGGCCAGGCCAGCATTTATTGCCCATCCCTAATTGCATTTAAGAGTAAACCTATATTATTGTGGATCCAGAGTCACACGTAGGCCAGACCAGGCAAGAAGTGGGTTTTTACTACAATCAACAATGGTTTCATGGTCATCGTTAGACTTAAAATTCCATATTTTTATTGAACTCAAATTCCACCATCTGCCGTGGTGGGATTCAAACCCAGGTCCCCAGAGCATTACCCTGGGTCTCTAGATTACCAGTCCAGTGACAAGACCACTATGCCATCATCCCCAAATGAGAAGAGCAATACATTTTACAGAGTTATGGTCAACTGTCCAAATAACTTAATAAGTAAAGGCATTGTTCTAAATTGAACTGAGCAATCTAGATTAGGAAGGTACCAGGTCCACCCTTTCAATTATGCTGTGTTAACTGCGATCAACCTGAACAAACTGTATGGCATTTTGCCAAAGACACAACTGGGCCACAGAAAGGAAATGCAATTATTCACACTCCAGATACAGCAACTTACACTGAAAATTATACACACATGGCAGTCATACGAAGCCTAGACATCAATGTTCGAATTGGTAAAGTGAATGCTGACACTCACTCATTAGGTTTGCACATGAAATAGAGAATGACGTGCACCCGTGGAACCTTATTCAGCTTGGTAATCACCTTTAGTTTTTTTCCCACTGGGTTCTGCTTGGACTCTAAACCTACGTAAGTAAATGCACTAAGGGGGAGGCGATGACATCGTGGTATTGTCACTGGACTAATAATCCAGAGACCCAGGTAATGCTCTGGGGACCCGGGCTCGAATGGTGGAATGTGAATTCAGTAAAAATCTGGAATTAAAAGTCTAACGATGACAATGTCCATTGTCGATTGTTGTAAAAACCTATCTGGTTCACTAATGTCCATTAGAGAAGGAAATCCGCTGTCCTTACCTGGTCTGGCCTACATGTGACTCCAGCCCACAGCAATGTGGTTAATTCTTAAATGCCCTCTGAACAAGGGCAATTAAGGATGGGCAATACATGCTGGCCTAGCCAGTGACACCCACATCCCATGAATGAATAAAAAATTCAACTCAGCATTGCCCCCAGATGACCTGCCTGAGGTTACCTGCTCAAGGAACTCACTGTCCAGGGAATCACACTCGTGAGTCCGCAGAAGGTTTAGTCATTATTTCCCCATAATGCTTATGATGCACAATAAGAATGCAATAAATTTAGTTCTGAAGGAAATCACTGACATATCCAACAGCGCTTCCATTCAGATTGCTGGGTTTAAATGCTTAAATTACAGGCAAATTACTGTGATATTAAATTTGTTATTGAAATCATCAGGTTTAATAGATATGTATATGTGTGTGTGTGTGTACGCATGTATACACATATTGTGTGTGTGTATATATATATATATATATATATACATATATACACACACACTTATATATTTAAGATAATAAGAATTGCCCCCTTAACTCCACTTGCCTGCTTGTGCCCCAGAACCCTTGACTCTCTTGTCAATCAAAAATCTGTCCAACTTATCCTTGAGTATATTCAATGACCCAGCCTCCACAACTCTCCAGAGTAGAGAATTCCAAAGTCTAACAATCCTCTGATAGAAGAAATTCAACACAAAGATGAGGGTGAAGAAATTCATCCTCATCTCTGTCTTGAATGGGAGACCCCACATTTTTAACTGTGTCCCCTAGTTCTAGATTCCCCCATAAGGAGAAACATCCTCTCAGCATCTACCCTGTCAAGTTCCCTCAGGATCTTACATGTTTCAATAAGATCACTTCCCATTCTTCTAAACTCCAATGGATACAGGCCCAACGTGTTCAACCTTTGCTCATAAGACCACCTCTTCATACCAGGAATCGCTGCACTGCTTCTAATACAATTATGTCCTTTCTTAAATAAGGAGGCCAAAACTAGACACAGTACTCTAGATGTGGTCTCACCAATGCCCTGTACAACTGGGTGCAGTTCTTTCCTTCTTTGTGTCTCTCTCCTTTCTTGAACAGTGTTGTTACATGTGCGTTTTTCCAATCCACTAGGACCTTTCCAGAACCTAGGGAGTTTTGGAAGATTACAACCATTGCATCCACTATGTCTGCAGCCGCTCCTTTTAAGACCCTAGGATGCAGGCCATCAGGTCCAGAAGACTTGTCAGCTTTTAATCCCATTAGTTTTCCTTTTTCTTTTCCCTAGTGATCATGGTTCTTTTAACCCTTACTCCCTTTTGCCCCCTAATTTTCTACAATTCATGAGGTGCTTTTTGTGTCTTCTACTGTGAAAGCAGATACAAAATACTTGTTCAAAATCTCTGCCATTTCCTTGCTTCGCATTATTAATTCCCCAGTCTCATTCTAAGGGACCAACACACACTTTAGCTACCCTTTTCCTTTATATGTACTTGTAGAAAATTTTACTGTCCGTTTCTTGCTAGTTCTCTTTCATACTCCAATTTCTCCCTCTATGATTTTAGTCATCCTTTCTGGTTTCTGAAATTTACCCAAACCTCTGGGCTACCCCTAATCGTTGCAGCATTGTACATCTCTTCTTTCAATTTGATACTATCCATAAATTCCTTAGTTACTGAAGCTGCCTCCTTCTTTCTCAGTGGAATATATCTTTGTTGAGAGTTATGAAATATCTCCTTAAACATCTGCCACTGTTTTGCTACCGTCTTATCTTTTAACCTATTTTCCCAGTCCACTTTAGCCAACTCTGTTTTCATACCTTTGTAATTTCCTTTATTTAAGTTTAAGACACAATTCTATCCTGTTACAATTACTTCTATCTGGAGGATCCTTTACTATGAAATGAAATCATTAATTAATCCTACCTCATTACACATTCTCCCTCTCTTCGGGTATCATGCCCTAAGAGGGTGTTGGCAACCATAGGCCTCCATGTTAACCATTACACATTACTAGGTCTAAAACAGCCTGTTCCCTGGTTGGCTCCGGCAAGTTGGGGGGTGCTGGTGGTGCTATAAACTACTCCCAGCAGTGAATTCCTTCCTTTGCTGTTTCTTATCTCAACTCAAACTGATTCTGTATCTTGATCTTCAGAACCAAGATAATTTCTCACTACTGTACTGATCTCATCATTTATTAACAGGGCTACCCTACTTCCTTTTCCTTTATTCATGTCTTTCCAAAATGTCAAATACCTTTAAATATTCGAGTCCTACTGTGGTCACTTTGCAACCATGTCTCTGCAATGGCTATCATATCATACTCATTTATTTCTACTTATGCTGTCAATTCATTCATCTTGTTACAAATGTTGCATGCATTCAGATAAAGAGCCTTTAATTCTGTCTTTTTACCATTTTTCCTGGCTCTGATCTTATTTGTTGGTGCACTCTTATAGCTGTACTCTCTGTCCCTTCTTGCCACACTACAGTTATATCACCCATATCACTAACATGCACTACTGCCTTATCAATTCTCTTTAACTTGCTAAATCTCCACTCATGTGAACTCAACCAACACCCCCACTGCGACTATTTAAATCTCTCTCTACAGCCCTGGTTATACGATTTGCCAGGACACTGGTCCAAGCACAGTTCAGGTGAAGGCCATCCCAACAGTTAAGCTCCTCTTTCCCCAGTATTAGAACCACACCAATCTTTGAGCCACGCATTGAACTCTTTGATCTGTTTTACCCTATGTCAATTTGTTCATGGCTCAGGTAGTAATCCAGAGGTTATTACCTTTGTGGTTCTGTTTTTTAAAATTTAGTCCCTAGCTGCTCATACTCCCTTCAGCAGAGCCTCTTTCTTAGTCCTACCTATGTCGTTGATATCCACATGGGCCATGATAACTGGATTCTTCCCCTCCCACTCCTAGCTCTTCTCCAGCCCCGAGGAAAGGCAACTCAGCCTTTGGAACTCATGCTCTCAGCTACAGAGACCAGTCTCTATCTCCTAACTATACTGCCCCTTACTACAGCTACATTCCCTTTTACTCCCCCCATTTGAATGGCTCCCTGCACCATGGTGCTGTGGTCAGTTTACTCATCTTCCCTGCAGTCCCTGATCTCATCCACACAAGCTGCAAGAGCATCAAACCTGTTGACAACTGCAAGGGCTGAGACTCCTCCATTGCTAATTTCTGGATTTCCAAACCTGTCTCTCTTACAACCAGACCTTGCTGTCCATGACTAAAGACCAAACCAAAGTACCTTGCCTAAGGGGTGTAACTACTTCCTGGAACAAAGTATCCAGGTAACTTTCCCCCTCCCTGACGCATCGCAGTGTCCAAAGCTCAGACTCCAGCTCGACAACTCTCAGTTGAAGTTCCTAGAGCTGCAGACACATAATGCAGCTGTGGTTGCCGTGGAGCACATGATGTTCACCTACATGTTACAGCTGCAACACAACACTTGCCCTGCCATCTTTATTGTGTATTATTTAACTAATTAGATTTCAAATTTAGAAATATCACTCAAGGATTATCCGTAGTTATATTATGGAGTTTAACCAGTTACGCAATAAACGGAACATAATGCTTACATCTCTGCAGTACCAGTTTAAATGACTGCCACAGTTTAGAGAATAAAAACTTAAAACTCACCAATCACATAGCTGCTCATCTAATTAATGCCTCCAAGCTTAAGCTCAGGTCTCGCTGTCTCCAGCTTCCTCTCTTAGATCACTCCTATTTGTAAAAAGCCAGAAAGGTACCTCTTCCCTCACTGCCATGAATTCGCTCACTTACAACAATTCCAGAGTTAAGCGTTCAGACAAAGCTGCACACTCATGCCAATATATATATACACACACAGACATACACATTATTTTGCAAGAGGAACTCAGTAGCCTCAGATCTAACGTTCTATCATGAACCTATAATCTAATAAAGTATTTTCAAGGCATACATTTTGTTAAATGGATTGAAGGATAAACCGATTGGCAGTGGTGTCAATAGCAAAGTTGAAATCCTTTTTAATTAGTGCTCTAGGATTAACAGCAGCATGCAGCAACTATAACAAAAATAAGAGGCAGTGAACTGTGCAAAGTAAGGACAAGCAGGTTCCAATTCCTCATATAGTCAGTTCTCATTTTCAGCATGATAGCAAAGGACAAGTGGGTGGAATATAGATATGTACCACTGCAGAGGAAGAGGAGGGAAAAATACAGATTAAAGGGATATTCACCTTGGGCTGTTTTAGCTCATTTCCTTGCAACTTCAGTCAGTTTCTAAGTCAGAAGGTTGTGGGTTAATGCCATACTTCAGTGCAATAATGAGGGAGCACTATATTATGTGAGGTGCTGTCTTTCCGATAAGACAATAAATCGTGGTCCCATTTGTTTAATCAGGGGCATAAAGGATTTCATGGCACTATGCAAAGAACAGGGAAGTTCCCTTGCATCTTGGCTGACAATTACCCCTTAATTATCCCACAAAAAAAGGCTAACTGGTCATGTATCTAATTGCTTTTTGTTGGACCTTCTTGTTTGAAGGTTGCCTATTGCATTTATCTATGAAATAAAAGTGACTACATTTCAACAGCAATTAATTGCCTGTGAAACATTTTGCAATGACCTGAGAATTCCAAATATAGTACATAAACAAGCAGTGAGGCAGCAAAAAGCTACAAATACATTGCCTACCTGCTCTCTCACCTGAGGTATATTACTTGCCAAGGGCAGGTTAGTAAAGGGAAACGGGAGAAACAGAAAATAACTTAAAGAACTTAGTCACAGCTACACAGTCCTGGTTTATTGTGCTGCTGTACACAAGTCATTTTAAACCCTTTCAATAGTTTCTCTGATTCTTGCTTCAACATTAAGTTTAAGCAGTAATTCGTTGCTGAGTCTTTCAACTTCATTCTCTTCTTCTAATTCTTATAAAAACATATTTTTGAATACCAATCCAGGTTTATAAACGTACATCCCATTTAATTTTAGACTTGACTAAAATGCCAGACGTGCAATGAATTTACAACAGAACTGAGCATCAAAAAAATACCCAACATGGGCTCAATCACCCAATCCACAACTCCGTCAATAGTTCCTCCGAAAGTTATGTTCAAATTGTGGAACTGACTCAGAAAATAAAGACATTTGACAATTTGAAAAGGATTCGCACTCGACTGTATGACAGCTACTTAATAGGTGAAATATTTAATGGCCAGGCTACTTCTGAAGAAGTTGCCTGACTTCAAACAGTCGTTGGTCCATGCAGCACAGGGCACAACCACAGGTCACAATGTTAACTGGGTGGATTGTGAACAGAATGGGAAGATTAGAATTTGGTGAGAGGATTAATGCGGTGCAGAAAGGGGAGGTTGCCTTTAGCACTTGTGGTTTGTGTAAGCTCGAGTCAGCGTTTAGCACAAGTTAGTATGTGAAAAACAAAACCAAATAACCCTCAAAATAGACTGAAAAGTAATCACGTATATACAAGGACCAAACATGAAAAACTAAGGAACCTAAACTGGGTTTTAAAAAGTGAGATTTTCCAGCAGCATCCAATCAGTTAGGATAAGCTCCCAGATCCAATGACATCACAAGATCACAGTTTGATGAGTTTATTACGCACCCATTATACATTGTTTCTTTGTTCTCTCAGGTGTGCAAATAGTAAGAATTTTTTTTTATTATTTATTTTTTCACGGTTGGGGGGTGGACACGCCCTTGAGGTGGTGGTGGTGGGCAGCCTTCTTGAGCCGCTTCAGTCAATGTGGTGTAAGTACACCCACAGTGCTGTTGGGAAACAAGTTCTAGAATTATGACCCAGTGTAATGGTGATATAGTTCCAAGTCAGGATGATGTGTGGCTTGGAGGGAACTTACAGGCGATGAGTTCCCATGCATCTGCTGCCCTTGTCCTTTTAGGTGGTTAGAGGTCACGGGTTTGGAAGGAGCAGCCGAAGAAGTTGCCCCAGTGCATCTTGTAAATGGTCCACACTGCTGTCACAGTGTGTCGGTGGTGGAGGGAGTGAATGCAAAAGATGGTAGTTGGAGTGCCAATCAAGCGGACTGCTTTGTCATGGATGGTATCAAACTTCTTGAATGTTGTGGGAGCTGCACTCATCCAGGCAACTGGAGAGTATTCCATCACAGTCCTGACTTGTGCTTTGTAGATGGTGGACAGGCTTTGGGGAGTCAGGAGTGAATTACTTGCCACAGAATTCACAGTCTCTGATCTGCTCTTGTAGCTGCAGTAATTATATGACCAGCTCAGTTTCTGGTCAATGGTAACCCCCGACGAAATTGAAAGCAAGTGATTCAGTGATGGTAATGCCATTGAATGTCAAGAGGAGATGGTCAGATTCTTTCATGTTGGAGATGGTCATTGCCTGGCACTTGTGTGGCATGCATGTTACTTGCCACTTATCAGCCCAAGCCTGAATATTGTCCAGACCTTGCTGCACATGGACATAGATTGCTTCAGTATCTGAGGAGTCGAGAGTGGTGCTGAACATCGTTCAATCATCAGCAAACATCCCCACTTCTTAGTTTTATTTTTAAACACAGTTTACCTAATCCTAATTCAGGCTTTCAATAAATAAATTAAGAGCTCTAGAGATGACAGGCCAAGTATCAGGGCTGCAGTATGTGAGAGCATTTGAACAATGAGACTATCTATATGTAGAAAATGACTCTGGCTCTGATAGAAGGGCAGGAATTTCTGTAAACAGGAAACAGACAACCGCCAGAGGAAAGCACGAGTTCAGGAAGGAGGAAATATGATTGTTAAAGGACCAGGTATCTGGGGCTTAAGGTTGAGAAGATGGTCCAAGAAATGCTACATCTGCCTAGCAGGTATAATGTACTTGCTACCTGTGAGGACAAAGAGAACAAATGTGGCGAAGACAGACCAAGGTACCATGGCTCAGAAGACTGCCATGGGAAGAATAAAAATGTGGGCATGATGGAGTTTCTATAATTAGAGGGACATTTAGCATTGTTACAATTATGAACACGAATCACAATTTATATTGCCTCCCCAGTGTCAAAGTAAGGGATATCTAGAGGTGGCAGGTGGAGAATTTGAAAAGGGAGGGGGAAAATTCAGTTATCATGGTCCATGTCGGGACAAACAACATAGGTAGAAAAAGGGAGAACGTTGTGCCAAGGGAATAACAGGAGTTAGGAGGCAAACTAAAAAGTAGGACCTCGAGGGTAAAAATATCTGGACTATTGCCTGAGCTATGTGCAAAGAGGCAAAAACCAACAGATCAGGAGAATTAACATATGACTAAACGGTTGAAGTGGGAAAGAGGTGTTCTTTTAAATTGGACACTAGCATCCCTATTTAACTGTATATTAAATAGTTAATTATACACAGGTGGTCAACATTAGCTGATGATTCACTTGAGCCTCTGTAAATAAACACAGACTGAAGCTGTGATGATTGGGGTTAAGTGGTGTATGTTTGTAATGCGTAACTGTAAATAAATATAAAAATCTGTAAAAGTTGGCTCCAGTTCTATCCTTCTGGAGTACTGGGACAGGAAGGACTTTCAACGATGGGGCGAGTGTCCTGGAGGATAGAGTAAATAGGGAGATTGCAGAGGCTTTAAACTAGTAAGACAAAGTTTGGGGGGGCCATCTGCAAATGTAAGTCTAAATGTACGCAAATCAGGAAAGGAAAGCATAGTTCAGACTAAACTAAGGGAGAACAAAAATGGCCAGGGAATAAATAGAGTTATAGAACAGGATAGTTAAAAATAAAGTGAGAGGGACTTCTATGAAAAAAACAGACTAAACTGTCTGTACAGCAATGTACAGTGCCTGTACTGGAACTGGAGGCAATAATACGGAGTTTACGGTCAGCAGTGAAGTAAGGATGCTTGCCACTGACCTTGAAGTTAAGTCTCACAGGGAGATTTAGTGATCTCTCTGGCAAGAATTTAGCCTCTATCACCATGCAAGAGTACTGCAACTGATTGCAACATTGTTTAATGGGAATTTTCCAGTATGGAGTTGGAGTGATGTCATCAAGCTATCCAAGCAGCCAATTATACGTTCAGTCACACAGCGAGTAGCTAGGGTTTGGAATGCACTGCCCGGGAGTGTAGTGGAGGCAGGTTCGACTGAGGCACTGGATGATTATTTTAATAGAACCAATATACAGAGTTACAGGAAAAGGCAGGAGTTTGGTACTAAGTCAAAATACTCGAAGAGCCGGTACAGACACAATGGGCCGAATGACCTGCTTCTTCACCGTAACAATTCTGTGATTCTGTGTGATTCTAGTCATGGAGTCATTACAGCACAGAAGGCCATTCAGTCCATCAAGATCAGATCTCTGTAGGGCAATCCAATCAGTCCCTTCTCTTGCTCTATTGCCATTGTTCTGCAAGTTTATTTCCCTCAAGTTCCCCTTCAATTTCCTTTTGAAATCATTTGTCTCCACTTCCACCACTCTTGTGGCAGCAAGTTCCAGGTCATTCCCACTTGCTTTGTAAAACAGAACTTCTGCGCACTCACCCCCGCATTTCGTGCCCTAAACCTAAATATGTGTCCACTAGTTCATATACCATCAGCTAATGCAAACAGCTTTGCTTGTCTGCCTATCTAAACCCATCATAATCGTGTACACCTGTATCAAATCACCCTCAATCTCCTTTGCTCCAAGGAGAACCACCCCAGCTGCTCCAATCTAAGCTCAGAACTAAAATCCCTCATCCCTGGAACCATTCTGGCAATCTCCTCTACAACCTCTAAAGGACTTGCCCATCCTTTTTAAAGTGTGGTGACCAGAAGTGGGCACAGTACTCTAGCTGTGGCCTAACCAGAGCTTTATAAAAATTCAGCATAATTTCCCTGTCTTTGTGTTCAATGTTTTTATTCATGAAGCCTGAAATGCCATGTTCTCAATATGCCTTGCCACCTTCAAAGATCAATGCCATGAACACCCAGGTCCCTCTGCTCTACATACTCTTGAGAACTGTGCCATTAAGTCTATATTGCCTCTCCCTGTCCCTTCTGCCAAAATGCATTACCTCACACTTCTCTGCATTAAATTCCATCCGCCACTCATTTGCCCACTCTGCAAACTGATCTACGACCTGCTGTGGTCAACTGGTATCATCCTCACTGAATGCCACACCTCCAAGTTTGGTATCATCAGCAAATTGTGAAATATTACTCTGTATTCCAATATCCAAATCATTTGTATATATTTAAAAAGCAATGTTCCTAGCACTGAAACTTGGGGAACACCAATGTTTATCATCCAGCAGTCTGAAAAAAAACATTTACCATGACTCGCTGTTTTCAGTCCTTAAGCCAAATTTTTTATCCGAGTTGACACTGCCTCTCCTATTCCATGTGCCTCAATTTTGTCAAACTTTGTTAAGCACTTCTCTTAAAAAAAATCCATATAGACAACTATTGCTTTCCCTTTGTCAGCCTTCTCTATTAATCAATTAAATTAATCAAGCATGATCTGCCTTTTATGAAATCCATGCTGGCTCTCCTTATTTAACTCAAACCTCTCCAAGTGCCTACTGATTTTTTCCCTGATTATTGTTTCTAAAATCTTACCCACCATTTGATATTAAACTGGCTATCCTGCAGTTACTCAGAAAACCCTTGCATCCTTTTTTGAATAAGGGTGTCATATTTGTCACTTTCCGATACTCTGGCACCTCCCACATATCTAGGGACGATTGGAGGATTATAGTGAGCCCTTCACTACCCCCGCTTTCTTTAGCAACCTAGGATACAAGCCAAGGTGACTTATTCACTAAGCACAACCAGCCTTTCCAGGATATTCTTCCTATCAATTTTCACCCCATCCATTACCTCTATCAGCTCCACTTCTACCAATATTTTGTCAGCATCCTCTTCCTTCGTAAACACCAATACAAATTACACCAAGTATTCTAGCCTTACCCCAAGCATATATCACCTTCTTTGCCCCGTATAGAACCCACCTTGTCTCTTACTATCCAATAATTAATCACATTAAACGATTTCACGGACATCCAAACAGGAAGCAGAAAGTATAAAAATAAAAATCACTTTTTTTTTTGCATATAACAAATTAAAGACTGGGGCATACACAGATTGAAGGTAGAAGCTAAAACATTCCGAAAAAAAGTTACTTTTTTAAGATTTAGTTCAAAAATCTGCTAATTAATCATTTAACAGCACTCCACGAATACAAAATTATTTTTCAGGACAACTTCTGTTGCTCTAAATTTTAATAATCATATTGCTGTTAAAAATTCAGTTACAACTAATTGAAAAAGTTGGATGTTTTTTAATGGGATTTTTAACAGCAAAGTGAGAGCAGGAAAATTAACGTTCGCATTGATTTAATGATCGCTGGTTCCGGGGTGGGAGGATGTTGGGCGGTCACAACTGTTGGAGCCCGAGTGACAGCAAATTCATGATATCAGAGCTAATCTGCATATAGTCACTCCCCTGAAGTCGCAGCCAGTTTCAGAGGGTAATGACAGCCAACAGTGACAATATGCAGTTACCACACCCTCCCCATCCCCTATAAAATCCTGGCAAATGTCTCCTGTTAATGCTATGTTAATTGTATTATTAATCTTAAGGACATACAGGTGGAGGACATTGATTGATTAAGTACCTTAAACACATATGATAGCTAGTCGGATTGATAAAGAGAGTATCCCCTTTAAGGGGCTGTTAATTTGTTTAATTAGTTTTATAGGTGTAGTCAAAAGAGTATAAAGTACCTCCGGAACCAGTAGCGCCACAGGAGCTGCAGTGCATCATCAGCCCTGGGAGAGGTGTCAGCTGTGGCTCAGTTCATAGCACCCTCGCCTTTGAATCAGAGGGTTGTGGGTTCATGTCCCACTCCCGGAAACCAAGAACTGTGATTGTACTCAGAAGAGTTGCAATCTGTGACTGTTGATAACTCGAAAGAGTATCAGCCCTGGGAACATTATTTTAATACGTTTTCTTTAGAGTTCTGTCTTTTTTGTTAGTTAGTTTGTTCATTTGTTTAATTATTCTACTCAAAAGAGTTTAAAGAGACACTTATATTACAGCACCACTTTAAGGGGATGTTATTTAGTTAATCAGGTCTCAAAAGAGTATAAAGACAGTGCCCTTTCACATAAATGGTAACAGTTTAATCATTACTGGGTTTCAAAAAGTAGTATAGAGAGACTTCTAGGGCACTGGTGATTAGTTAGGGAGGAGGCAAACGTTTGTAATGTTGCCTTGTAAATAAATCTAGTATTAAGTAAAAGTTTGTAATGTTGCATTGTAAATAAATCTAGTATTAAGTAAAAGATTGGTGTCTGGTTTCCTACTTCACCATCTGGTTGTCAGAATTTTAGCAGTTCAGTCATAAAGGATGAACTGTTGACTTCAGTGGTACAAGCAATGTAAAACCAGAAGCAATTCAAACAGAGAATGGTAGAATTGGAAAATAGAGGGGTGGCTAATTATGACACATTTGAGGCCTTTACATGAAAAGGAAGATTAAAGATGAGATGGTTGGTTCTCTTGGTGCATTTCCATTAAATTAGGAATCAATTATAGATCTCATCTAATACAGATTCCTTAATTACAAAGCTCCCAATAACATTAATAAATTAAGTTTCATACTTGGTTTTCAGTAACCATCTTGCAGTATTAGTTAATGGTTGAGAGTTAGTTCAACACCTGTAAGTATCATACTGATCCCTAATACATCCTATTGTTACACGTCAAAAAACATTAGAGGATTACAATAAGAAGGAAGTTTGCAATGAAGATCAAATACATTAATACATAGTGCAGCATGAATCAGACTTGCTATAATATAGTATAATATAAAATATAGTTTTGAAGGAAAAAAGGACATGTTTTAGTGTAAAATGTAAATCATCACTTCAAACACAATAACCTGTTCTTACCTACAGGAAAATAGTTTGATCTTCCAATAAATTCTCATCAATTTTCTTCTTAAACCAATGATATAAACCATCCTCTTATCCACAATTAGGCTGTCCCGGTTTACAGGTATTGTCCAAAACCTGCCAGTCTTCCCAACACAAGCCGTCAGTTCAACTACTCTTTACTGTCGTTCCACCTTTCCACTAGCCTGCTATCTTTTTATACAGAACATTTATATATAGGTTCCTTTTGTTAGGTCAGAATCACCAAGAAGGGTGTCACAAAATAGGTTTTTATCTGCGGTATCCTATCCAACACTAAGGGGTGGCTGTCATTAACAGAGTCCTTTAACTTGAATGAAAGTGCTAAGTAAACAGCTCCCATGCTGTACTGGATGAAAGGTCGCTGTTAACTGACAAAACCTTTCATTTAAAAGTACAATAGTAAAACTAGCTCATTCATACTGCATACAGTATGTGTACTGCCATTGTTCTAACATCTGATATAGGCTAAGTATGAAGAGAGGGTTGTGTGTTTGATAGCCCAACATTTAACCTATGTGATGCCTAGAACAGGTGCATTATCACAGAAGGCTACAGTTTAAAATCAAATAGCACAAAATGCTCCAACTACAATGTGCAGAAGAATAGAAAAGAGAGATTGCACTCTTAGGCTGAAAATTCACTTCAACATATATTGGTCACAGTAGCTAATAAGTCTAAGGTTTGCTTTTAGTAATACATTTGTAATGCTGATTAATGACTTCCTTACTGTAGGAAATACGGAAGTACTTAGTTCTGAAAATAATCTACCTTCAGTCTCCTTACTACATAAAGCTAATGCACAGCTTAAAAACAGTTTCTGAAGTGGTGGACAAATTTTGAAAAGCTACATTTGAATGACAATTTTAGCTGTGTATACCTATTTGTTTTGCAAAGCAACAATTTACTTTGTATAGTGCTTCTAATGTAGTAAAGATACTAAGGCACTTCACAGGAACTATATCAAATTTGAGATCGAACACCAGATTTAGGACAATGACCAAAAAGTTTGGTCAAGGAGGCAGGTTTTAATGAATGTCTTAAAGGAGTGGAGAGGTTTAGGGAGGGACTCCCAGAGCTAGGGCCTTAGCAAATGAAGGCAAGAACATGAACAGTGGAGCAGTTAAATTTGCGAATGCATGAGAGGCCAGCGTTGGAGGTGTGCAGAGATTCCAAAGACACATAGGGCTAGAAGAGGCTACAGAGGTCGGGACAGGAGAGGCCATATAGGGATTTCAAAACAAGGGTAAGAATTTTGAGTATGAGGCATTGCCTAACCGGAAACCAAAGTAGTTCAGCAAGCCAAGGGGTAATGCATGAACAGAAAAGGCCAACTTGTGTTTGTACAGTGCCGTATTCAGGACGTCCTGAAGTGCTTTGAATGCAATGAAGAACTTTTGAAGTGTATTCACTGATGTTATGCAGGAAATGTAAGGATTACGAACCATAGAGCTTTGGATCAGCCCAAGTTTACGTAGATTAGCAGATGTGAGACTAGCCAGCAAAGCATTAAAATAGTCAAGCCTAGAGGCAACAAGGAGATAGATGTGTGTTTCAGCAGCAGATGAGCTGAGGCAGGGCGGGTCAAGTGAAGATACGGAAGTGTAAGTATTTGATTTGGTGATGGACCACATATGTGGTCGGAAGCCCAACTTGGTAGCGAATGGTCTGGTTCAGCTTCAGACAGTTGTAAGAGCGACGGATGGAAACGATGGTTAGGGAAGAGAGTTTGTGCTGGGGACCAAAGACAATAGCTTCAGTCTTCACAATATTTAGCTGGAAGAAATTTCTGCTCATCCAGTACTGGATGTCAGACAAGCAGAGTGACAAATCACAGACAGTGGCAGGGTTGAGAGAGGTGGTGGTGAGGTAGAGTTGGATGTCATCAACATGCATGTGAAACCTGATGTTGTGAATAATGTCACTAAGGGTCAGCATGTGAATGAGAAATAGAAGGGGGCCAAGGATAGATTATTGAGGGACTCTCAATACGGCAGAACTGTATAGGTAAGAATGGGACCAGGTGAGTGCAATCTCACCCAGCTGGATGACAAAGAAGATGCATTGGAGGAAGATAGTGGTCAACTGTTTCAAAGGCTGTAAACAGATCAAGGAGGATAAGGAGCGATAGCTTACCATGGTCAAAGTCACATGGATGTAATCTGAGACTCTGATAAGGATCATTTCAGGGACATAGCAGGGGCAAAAACCTGATTGGAGGGATTCAAACACAGAGTTGAGGGAAAAATTGGCACAAACATGACAGATGATCATTTGTCTTTCAGTCAGAAATATAACTGAACCCATCAGTTTTTACTTAATGGACCAATTATTAATTCTACATCAAACATGATTTAAAAACTGCCCGGTTCCTCACTTGCTCTTTTTCTAACTATTTTCTCTTCTATCCCATTCTCCTTTCACCCAACTTTTCTATACCTTCCAACCAAATCCACCTACTCTAACCCTTTTCTTCCAAAAGAGAGGAGAAACTATTTTCATTATCTGTTTTCTTCTTCTTCCTGGTTCTCTCCCACCACTTCAAGGAAGGGAGCAACTTCTAAATATCCAGGATTTCAAGCAGTTTTTTTTATTCTTTCATGGCATGTGAGCATCACTGACAAGGCCAGCATTTGTTGCCCATTCCTAATTGCCCCTGAACTGAGACACTAGCTAGGCCATTTCAAAGAGCAGTTTGAGTCAACCACATCGCTCTGCGTCTGGAGTGACATGCAGGCCAGACCGGATAAGCATGACAGATTTCCTTCCCTAAAGGACATTAATGAACCAGATGGGTTTTGACAACAATTGATGATAGCTGTCATCATTACTGAGACTAGCTTTATATTCCAGATTTGTTAATTATTACAGCTGCCGTGATGGGATATGGAACTCATGTCCCCAGACCAGTGCCCCTGGATTACTAGCCCAGTAACATTACCACTACACCAGCATTTCCGCACCCCCACCCCACACTGCAAATTCAAAAGGAAACTCTCCCACCCCACGCTAACAAAAACATGGTCACATGAGATTAAGCTTTGGGTAGAAAAACAATTAATAATTTCAAATAAGTTTATCCATTTTCATCCTTAACACCATGCATAATTTCCTAACCAAGCATTTGGTCACTTGTTCCCACTGTTGCTGTGCAAGTAATGACTATGGCCCGGATCATCCGATCAAGATCAGAAACCCTATTTCCGAACTTGACCAGACAAAAAATAAACGCATGCTACCTTCCTCAGATTTTTCTGCACGATCTTCCTGTGGATGATCCTTCACATCCAACTCAGTGCAGCAAACCTTGTAGGGAGCGGCACAGAGAATGGCAGAAACCACTCCCCCTTTTTGCGGCAGAAGCTGCCACATTCTAGTAAGTAAAGAGTTTAAATGCCCCAAAGCTGCTTTGAAAACAGCTAAAGAGAGAAGGTAAGTGTGTAAGGGAGTAAGGTTAGTAAGGAGAGGGGTGGGTAAGTGGGTAGGGTGACAGGTAAATAAGGGGATAGGATGGCATGTAGGTGAGGTGGGCAGAGTGGCAGGTGGATGAGGTGGGTAGGGTGGCAGGTGGGTGAGACAGATAGCTGGATGAGTTGGGTAGGGGGGCAGGCGGGTGAGTGGGTGGGTGGGTTGGAGGGTAGGAGGTCAGGTCGGGAGGGATGGGTCAGTTGTATAATTGCCCAGGTGTTGGACTAGGTTCTTTCCTGTCTAACGTTTCCTGGGTAACTATCCAAGTAAGTCGGAACTGTCCGAAGCATCCAACTCTAAATCAGAGTTGGAGACATTTGCTGGGAAGCAAGGGAATTGCCCATCAGAAGTTTAAACTTCCCAGGCAATTCCCACAGAGTCCTTGCGTTGCGACTTCAAAAGGGTCCCGTAGCGCAACTTCCAGGGTACGTCCGGTCTCCGAATATCCGGAAACCGAAAGATCTGGGCCAATATCTAACATCACAACAAATGGAGTTTGCCAGCATTCGTGGAGGGGAAAACAGAGTTAACGTTTCTAGTCCAATATGACTCTTATTCGAAGAAGCATTCTATTGGACTCAAAACGTCGACTCTGTTTCTCTCTCCACAGATACTGCCAAATCTAGCAGTTATTTTTTTTTTCAGATCTCCGGCATCCACAGTATTTTGCTTTTATTATAGCAAATGGAGTTTGTTTGCCTTCCAATTCTCCATTCCTCCTGGTACAGCAATGGCAGCTCTCTGCATACTAGTTCCACCCAGAAACCTGTTGAAACGGAAACTCAGACTACAGAAAATCTCCACCTCATTACTCCACATTATGACCAGCTAATAGAAAAGGCCTGCCATAGATTATTTCCATTTGTTTCATTACTTAAGGCATGACATTATAGTTATCCAAATATACCCTTCAGATAATTGCTTTCTTGGCACTGTCTACAGTTTGTATAATGTAACTTTAGGTAAAGTATTCATTAAGCAATATGAATCATTGAGAAAGGTGAATAGGTGTAGACTGAAACAAAAACAAAAATTGTTATCAGCAGTTCCTTCACTGTCGTTGGGTCAAAATCCTGGAACTCCCTCCCTAACAGCATTGTGGGTATACGCACACCACATTGACTGCAGTGGTTCAAGAAGGCAGCTCACCACCACCTTCTCCAGGCCAATTAGGGATGGGCAATAAATGCTGGCCTAGCCAGTGATGCCTACATCCCATGGATTGAATTAAAAAAAAGTTCAAGGGGCATCTGTGGAGAGAGCAAACATGAGCATTCCACGTGTGAATCCATCATCAGAACTGAAAGATATTAGACAAACAGCGTCTAAAAAGGCAATAGAACAAGTGGAAGCGGGAAACATGTTTCAGAATTTCAGCAAAGCTAATGTCACCTCTGCCAACGAACCATCTCGTGTGTGTATACATTTGTGTGTTTTTCCTGCTGTTCATCCATAACATTTTCCAGTTCCAATGAAGGGTCCACACCTGAAAAATTAACTTGTCTGTTCTCGTCACAGATGCTGTCTGACCTACTGAGAGTTTCCAACAGTTTCTGTTTTCATTTCAGATATCCAGCAACCACAGTATTTTTCTATTTGCTCATGTGTATGCTAAAGCCTGTCACCAACACTGCATCAATTTCAAAGTCAAATTGTTTGTATAGAAATAAGATTTGCATACATAAGGCAAACAGTCAAATCTATATAGTCGGGGACCAGGTCTTATGCTTTCATATCAAGCAAAGTTTTGTATGTGGGTGTAACAGAATAATGTCTGTTAAGTTATTCATGCTATTGTCCAAGGTAGACGAGCCCAGCATCCTCCCAAATCCAACCTCCACCTGCAAGTGAAATTAGAATTCGGTTCACTAATTTGGGACCAACATAAAAATGCAGCCACTTCTCGGAAAGCTTTTATAATTGCAATAGACCCAATTCAGAAACAGAGCATTTTACTTATCAATGTGAGATTGAGTAATTTATGTTCCACTCTTTATGGTTACTCCTACTGCCTCTCTATTACATTCAAAATAAGCACTTTCACTGCCCAGAAGCTGGTCTGATGAGCATTAGTGATGTAAATACTATTGCCAATCATTGCACAATCACAAATTTCCCTGCTGAGTTTAGATACCCGCAAGAAGATTCATAGCAAAAAGAATCCACTTTTGGATACTTCTCATCTTTTTATCTTCTGTCTTGCTCTGCTCGAATTTCAATTCTCTCATAAATAACAGAACAACTTTCACTTTCTGTGCCACTTCTTGAGCTTAGCTAGCTCTCTATTAATCTGCATTGTGAATTTCTTTCTTACCGTGCTTAATGAGCTCCTTTCAAGGCAGGCTTTGGGAAACCAATAATATTCACATTTGTCATATGCAATTACCACATGCAAACACCTTCAATTAAAATACCCACTACATTTGATTTCTTCCTATTACAGTTGGGACTTTTTCAGCACTCATCTGTTATCCTGTCTCTAATGCGAGCAGAATATACCATTTAATAAAAAAGACATTTTTATAACCAAGCAGCTTTCGTAACCACCAGATGTCTCAAAGCGCTTTGTAGCCAATAAAATACTTTTGAAGCGTAGTCACAGTTGTAACGTAGGGATTGCAGTAGCCAATTTGCAAACAGCAAACTCCCACAAACAGCAATGTGATAATGAATAACCAGATAACCTGTTTCTGTGATGTTGATTGAGGGATAAATGTTTACCAGGACACCAGGGTCGATTCCCCTGCTCTTCTTTGAAATAGATAAATAGATCCATGGGATCTATAACATCCACCCAAGCATGTAGATGGGGCCTCTGTTTAATGCCATATCAAAAGGTCGGCACCTTCGACAGTGCAGCACTCCTTCAGTGCTGCATCGGAGTGTCAGCTTTAATTTTTGTGCTCAGGTCCTGGAGTGGGCCTTGAAAAGGCCAATTGTGTACAGTTTACATTGATGTGTATTTAACAAAGAAACAAAATACTTAATTGCCATTTTATGAAGCCAACACACTTCTATTTTACTGAGTTTTTTTTTTACTATAAACCTGTCAAAACAGAATGCAAAAGGCTGAAGTGCCAATCCATGTCAGTACTTTTGCACAGAATAAACAAAATGATGTCATTTCCTAATGCTGAATATTATACAGTACACAGAATAAAGGAAATGGCACTGTAGCAGAACAGCTTAAAGTAGCCAGTCACAGCACCATAGGAAAAACAGACTTGTATTTACATAATTTCAAAAAGAACGCAGAAGATGTTAAGTCACTGTTTTTTGTAGGCAAATGCAGCAGCCAATTTGCACGTCGCAAGGTCTCATAAACAGTACTGATGCATATGGTATTGATTAAGGAATGACTGTTGGTCAAGGCACTCTGAGAACACCCTGGTCCTCTTTGAAAAAGTGCTGAAAGAGGTTTCACAGATACCCAAATTCTTGATCTCAACCACACAACTTTAAAGGGGACTGCAAATGAAAAGTTGGCACAGATGGGAGGGTAGAATAGAGGAAAAGTGCTTTTGGACACTTCTCAACCACCCAGTGCTAAATGACAATGTGGGAGGCAGAAAATTACCCAGCTTCTCAGCCATAGTGGATGTATAGCCTGAGGAATGCAAATTAAAATTACGACTAGGTAGATTTACTGAATCACACATAATTTCTCCATTTTATCCAGTTCTCTGGAAAAAATATAAACCGGATACATTTTTACATTTGGTGTAAAATCACTGGATTAGCAACATTACAGCCAATCCAGAGGATCTATCTAAGCAACAGTCTTGCATAATATCAAGAATTACTGCTGAATGGAGGCAATCTTTGCACAAGTGTTAACTAACCTTATTTATGTGTCACACTGGCTGTGGTACAACTGCAACTGGGTACCAACCTGCTTCCATTTTTAAAAAAAGCAAAGATCGGTTTATAGTTCCTAATGTTAGGAAACAGCTGACGACAAAGCTTTTTCTTTCCTGACATTATAAACCAAATCAGCTTGTGAACAGAAATCTGTACATGCGTGCACTTAAGCATGCATGTGCAGAGCGTTGCTCTCCCTTGACGCGACAGGAAAGCAAGCAGGGAAGTATAACTTAAGGCCAAGATCTGCATCCCTCTCAAAGCAGGTACTGGTGCCTGTAGTTTCAGTGCCGTTTTGAAGTCAACCTATAAATGGAATATCTTAAAAATAGTTTCTGCACTTTTTCCATCGCTATGAAACCAAAATCAACTCATAACACAAAACACACACTATGAACGCTGCAAGTATCCCACTCTGTGCTCCCAAGATCACTTGCTGATGGCCTGTGACCAAGTCTCTGACAATACTACTCTTGATCAGATAGTTGTAAAGTAGAAGAATATAATTTTCTCATCAATTTTCGTAGTCTTCCTCCCTATGGGCAAATTCTTGGCTTCCCCTTCCTGAAACAGAAACAGAAAACGCTGGAGCCACTCAGCAGGTCAGGCACCATCTGTCAAGAGTACACAAGTCAACTTTTCAAGTATTGAACAAATTCTCAAAACTGGGAAGGATTCAATATCTAAAATGTCAACTTAAATTCTCACAAGGGATACTGCCTGACCTGCCAAGTGTCTCCAGTGTTTCTTGCTTTTGCTTCAGATTTCCAGCATCATTGGTATTTTACTTTTAGCTTCCTCTTCCTGACTGGTTAAGGTTCACCTCCAACTGCTGCACAGGAAAGCACCTATATGTGGCATCTTTGTACACACATTAGCAGATTAGAAGGTCAGAAAGAACTTGCATTTGTGTAGCACCTTTCATAACCTCAGAACATCTTAAAGCACTTTACAGCAAATGAAGTACTTCTGAACCGTAGTCACTCTTGCAATGCAGAGCAATGTGGCAGAACAAGGTCCCACATAGTAATGAGTTGATGACCAGATCATCTGTTTAGCAAAAACAAAAATACCTGGAAAAGCTCAGCAGGTCTGACAGCATCTGTGAAGAGGAACACAATTAACGATTCGAGTCCATATGACTCTTCAACAGAATTAGGGAAAAATAGAAAAGAGGTGAAAGAAATATAAGCGAAATATAAGTGAAATATCCGTTTAGCATTCTGGCTAATAGATAACAATCAGTCGGGACACATTCACTGGAGAGAGCAGTTAGGACCTTGATTTAAAATATCATCTGAAAAACAACACCTCCAAACGTGCAGAATTCCCTCAGTATTGCACTGGAGCGTCAGAAAATGCTATAATCAATTCCATGCAGTGGGGCTGGAACCCACAAGTTTCTGACTGAGAGGCAAGAGTGCCTCCTACTGAGTCACAGTTGACACTAAGAACACACTGTAGCATAAGTCTTGGGAAAGACCCACAACTGACTAATAGACACCACAACATGTTCGTGTGCCAGCTCATTGTTCTTCTGGAGTAACCAGAGCACGAAGATTTACACCCTTTTCGTTCATCTTTTAAATGTTAATTATCATAATGCTGAATTTATCAATGTAATGGGATTAAGTTCTTTTGGGAAAAGAAATTATTGAGATCTTGTAAGCCATTTTCAGCAATAGTACTATATCCAGATCAGATTTAGTTATCTTTGTATATCTATGATCAGCTATCAACTAGACTTCTGCAGTATCGAGGGAGAATGCAGGCAGTGCATGACAAGCTGCATGTGACTCAAGACTCGAGTGCTTTTTTTTTCCCCAATAAATTCTATTCCTGGAGCTTCAGATGGCTATCTGAGTGGGGTGGAACGTTTATATTTTGTTTTCCATGGGCCAATAATTAGGATTTTGTGGTTTCAACTTAGTTTAGCTTGATATTAGATTCTGCTGATTACAATTAAGTGGGTTTGAGTCCAAAGGTCACTTTGAGGACAAAGTTTGGGGCTTGTACAAGTTAGGGAAGCCTGTGATTTGAAGCTGAAAATTTGGATCAAAGTGATTTCATTTATTTTACTCTATATGTGCATGATGTTTATGCAACTATTGAAATGCGGCGTACAATGTGAACACTCTGCACATAGAGGAATAAACACCCTTGGACTCAAATGGTAACAGAATTAGTAAAGTAGCCATTACAGGAAAATCGTGCTCACTGTTTACTTGTTATTTGATATCAACAGAGCAACATGTGTGGGGGTGCAAAACACAAGTGCAATCTACTGATGGGCCAATAATGTGCTTTCCTGTCAAACAACGATAGTTATGGACAAGGCAACATAAAATCACAAAAGCCTAACAATGTAGAGGCAGAGCATCTCTGATAGCGCACTTGGCAAGTGCACTATCTAGTGCAGCACGGTCATAAAATAACTTGTATATAATGCACTTTTATGCAGAATAATGTTTCATGTGTCTCAAAGATGCACAAGCAGACAAAATAGATACCAAAACAAAGGAGATACTTGAAAAAATGCCCAAAAGCATAGTCCAAAATGGTGGGTTTTAAGGAGGGACTTAAAGAAGAAAACAGAAGTGGATAGGCAGAGGACTGTGCAGGGGGAATTTCCAGGGCATGAGACCCAGCTGACTATAGACATAGCTGCCAGCAGTGAGGTGATGGGAAAGCAGGTGTAACAGGGGCCTGAATCAGAGAAACAGTGTTTTTGGGAGGGCTGTGGGGGTGGACATAATTCTAACTGCAAAGTGCCTAAGCAGAACTTTAAAAAAGATAATATCAACAGAAGCGACATGTCACTCTGTTAAGTTACATGTATGCTTACATTTATCCCAGTTAGTCATTCTTGTTATAGCCTGAGTTTCCACTTATGCAAATCCCAGCTCCAGCCGTCTAATTTGTTTTCATTTGTGGTGTTGTGGTTGCCTATTTTACACTCAATTTTTAACCCCATTGACAGTTTTCCAAACAAAAAGACCAAGAGATTTTATATAGTAACCAGAAACAAAACAGGTTATTCAGCCCAAATGATCCATGCTGGCATTTGTGCCCTACATGAGCCTCTCCCCACCTCCCTTCATCAGACCAAATCAGCACATCCTTCTACTTCTTTCTCCCTCATGTACTTTACTAGCTTCCCCTTAGATGTACTGTGGCTGTTCACCTCAGCTACTCTATATGATAGTGAGTTCCACAATCAAGTCACTCTCTGGGTAAAGAACTTTCTTATGAATTCCCAATTTTATTTATTGGTGGCCATCTTGTATTTATGGCCCCTGCTTTTGATCTCCCACACAAGTGAATACTTCTTGCCCAGTGTCTACTTGATTTAATGTGTAGTAAGAGATTCCTGTTCATCTCGTGCACTGACAGTCTGGCCCATTTTCCAACTCCCCTACAAAAGATCCAAGTCCACTGATAATCACAACATTTTAAAATGCCGGTGAAAATGTTTCCCCTTTTCAAAAGTAAATTCAGTTCAAGCGTCTGATAAAATCTGGTTACAGATTACAGTGAAAACTCATTCATTCATGTTTGTTATCGTTGGTGCAAATGTCACAAAGGATATGATGTGTTACTTGCAACAAGTGCAACAGGGTTGAAGAGTCCTGCGACAACAGGAATGGCAAATCACTTAAAAAGTTAAAATCAGACTGTAAACCCATTTAAGCACATGGAGAGCTGTGGCTATGTGTTCCAATTAAAAAGTCTCATTGGAAAGGAAAGAGGTGAAAGATCTGCAGAGGGGCAAATCCCTTTTTTGGAAATTGATCGGTAAGTATAAAAGCAAAGAACTGCGGATGCTGGAAATCCAAAACAAAAACAAAAATACCTGGAAAAACTCAGCAGGCCTAGCAGCATCTGTGGACAAGAGCACAGTTAACGTTTCAAGTCCAAATGACCCTTCAACAGAACTAAGTAAAAATAGAATAGAGGTGAAATATAAGCTAATTTAAGGGAGCGTGGGAGAAGTAGAGCTGGATAGAGGGCCAGTGATAGGTGGAGATAACCAAAAGATGTCACAGACAAAAGGACAAAGAGGTGTTGAAGGTGGTGATATTATCTACAGGAATGTGATAATTCTACCCTTAAAGCAGGACAAGCAAGGTACAGATAGCCCTAGTGGGGGTCGGGTGGGGTGAAGGAATCAAAAAAGGCTAAAAGGTAGAGATAAAACAATGGATGGAAATACATTTAAAAATAATGGAAGTAGGTGGGAAAAGAAAAATCTAAAAAATTATTGGAAAAGGTGGGGGGAGAATCGGAGACGGGGTGGGGATGGAGGAGAGAGTTCATGATCTAAAATTGTTGAAAATTGTCATGGGGCGAACGGGAGGAGGGGGAACGGGAGGGGGGGGAGGGGGAACGGGAGGGGGGGGGGGGAACGGGAGGGGGGGAGGGGGAACGGGAGGGGGGGGAGGGGGAACGGGAGGGGGGGGGAGGGGGAACGGGAGGGGGGGAACGGGAGGAGGGGGAACGGGAGGAGGAGGGGGGGAAACGGGAGGGGGGGGGGGAACGGGAGGAGGGGGGGGGGAAACGGGAGGAGGAGGAGGGGAAACGGGAGGAGGAGGAGGGGGGAAACGGGAGGAGGAGGAGGGGGTAAGCGGGAGGAGGAGGAGGGGGTAAGCGGGAGGAGGAGGAGGGGGTAAGCGGGAGGAGGAGGAGGGGGTAAGCGGGAGGAGGAGGAGGGGGTAAGCGGGAGGAGGAGGAGGGGGTAAGCGGGAGGAGGAGGAGGGGGTAAGCGGGAGGAGGAGGAGGGGGTAAGCGGGAGGAGGAGGAGGGGGTAAGCGGGAGGAGGAGGAGGGGGTAAGCGGGAGGAGGAGGAGGGGGTAAGCGGGAGGAGGAGGAGGGGGTAAGCGGGAGGAGGAGGAGGGGGTAAGCGGGAGGAGGAGGAGGGGGTAAGCGGGAGGAGGAGGAGGGGGTAAGCGGGAGGAGGAGGAGGGGGTAAGCGGGAGGAGGAGGAGGTAAGCGGGAGGAGGAGGAGGGGGTAAGCGGGAGGAGGAGGAGGGGGTAAGCGGGAGGAGGAGGAGGGGGTAAGCGGGAGGAGGAGGAGGGGGTAAGCGGGAGGAGGAGGAGGGGGTAAGCGGGAGGAGGAGGAGGGGGGAGTGGGAGGAGGGGGAGGGGGGAGTGGGAGGAGGGGGAGGGGGGAGTGGGAGGAGGGGGAGGGGGGAGTGGGAGGAGGGGGAGGGGGGAGTGGGAGGAGGGGGAGTGGGAGGAGGGGGAGTGGGAGGAGGGGGAGTGGGAGGAGGGGGAGTGGGAGGAGGGGGAGTGGGAGGAGGGGGAGTGGGAGGAGGGGGAGTGGGAGGAGGGGGAGTGGGAGAGGGGGGAGTGGGAGAGGGGGGAGTGGGAGAGGGGGGAGTGGGAGAGGGGAGTGGGAGGAGGAGGAGGTGTAGGGGGAGTGGGAGGAGGAGGGGCAGGGGGAGTGGGAGGAGGAGGGGTAGGGGGAGTGGGAGGAGGAGGAGGGGTAGGGGGAGTGGGAGGAGGAGTAGGGGGAGTGGGGGGAGGAGGAGGAGGAGGAGGAGGGGTAGGGGGAGTGGGAGGAGGAGGAGGGGTAGGGGGAGTGGGAGGAGGAGGAGGGGTAGGGGGAGTGAGAGGAGGAGGAGGGATGAGGAGGGGGAGGGATGAGGAGGGGGAGGGATGAGGAGGGGGAGGGATGAGGAGGGGGAGGGATGAGGAGGGGGAGGGATGAGGGGGGTGGGGGTGTGGAGGGATGAGGGGGCGGAGGGGTGAGGGGGCGGAGGGGTGAGGGGGAGGAGGGGTGAGGGATGAGGAGGGGAAGGGATGAGAGGGTGGGGGTGTGGAGGGATGAGGGGGTGGGGGGGATGAGGGCGCGGGGGTGGGGGTATGAGGGCGTGCGGTTGGGGGGGATGAGGGCGTGGGGGTGGGGGGATGAGGGCGTGGGGATGAGGGCGTGGGGGTGGGGGGATGAGGGCGTGGGGGTGGGGGATGAGGGCGTGGTGGTGGGGGGATGAGGGCGTGGTGGTGGGGGGATGAGGGCGTGGTGGTGGGGGGATGAGGGCGTGGTGGTGGGGGGATGAGGGCGCGAGGGGGATGAGGGCGCGAGGGGGATGAGGGCGCGAGGGGGATGAGGGCGCGAGGGGGATGAGGGCGCGAGGGGGATGAGGGCGCGGGGGGAATGAGGGCGCGGGGGGAATGAGGGCGCGGGGGGAATGAGGGCGCGGGGGGAATGAGGGCGCGGGGGGAATGAGGGCGCGGGGGGAATGAGGGCGCGGGGGGAATGAGGGCGTGGGGGAATGAGGGCGTGGGGGAATGTGGGCGTGGGGGAATGAGGGCGTGGGGGAATGAGGGCGTGGGGGAATGAGGGCGTGGGGGAATGAGGGCGTGGGGGAATGAGGGCGTGGGGGGAATGAGGGCGTGGGGATGATGAGGGCGTGGGGGGGTGGGGATGATGAGGGCGTGGGGGGGTGGGGATGATGAGGGCGTGGGGGGGTGGGGATGATGAGGGCGTGGTGGGTGGGGATGATGAGGGCGTGGGGGGTGGGGATGATGAGGGCGTGGGGGGTGGGGGTGATGAGGGCGTGGGGGGTGGGGGTGATGAGGGCGTGGGGGGTGGGGGTGATGAGGGCGTGGGGGGTGGGGGTGATGAGGGCGTGGGGGGTGGGGGTGATGAGGGCGTGGGGGGTGGGGGTGATGAGGGCGTGGGGGGTGGGGGTGATGAGGGCGTGGGGGGTGGGGGTGATGAGGGCGTGGGGGTCGGGGGTGATGAGGGCGTGGGGGTGGGGGTGATGAGGGCGTGGGGGGTGGGGGGGATGAGGGCGTGGGGGGTGGGGGGGATGAGGGCGTGGGGGGTGGGGGGGATGAGGGCGTGGGCGGTGGGGGGGGATGAGGGCGTGGGCGGTGGGGGGGATGAGGGTGTGGGGGATGAGGGCGTGGGCGGTGGGGGGGATGAGGGCGTAGTGGGTGGGGGGATGAGGGCGTGGGGGGTGGGGGGGATGATGGGGTTGGGGTGGGGGGAATGAGGGGGTGGGGGTGGGGGGGATGAGGGGGTGGGGGTGATGAGGGCGTGGGGGTGGGAGGGGATGAGGGCGTGGGGGGCTGAGGGCGTGGGGTTGGGGTGGGCTGAGGGCATGGAGGTGGGGTGGGGGGTGATGAGGGGGTGAGGGAGATGAGGGGGTGAGGGAGATGAGGGGGTGAGGGAGATGAGGGGGTGAGGGAGATGAGGGGGGTGGGGGAGATGAGGGGGTGAGGGAGATGAAGGGGTGAGGGAGATGAGGGGGGTGGGGGAGATGAGGGGGTGGGGGAGATGAGGGGGTGAGGGAGATCGGGGGTGAGGGAGATCAGGGGGGTGGGGGAGATGAGGGGGTGAGGGAGATGAGGGGGTGAGGGAGATGAGGGGGGTGGGGGAGATGAGGGGGGTGGGGGAGATGAGGGGGTGAGGGAGATGAGGGGGTGAGGGAGATGAGGGGGTGGGGGAGATGAGGGGGTGAGGGAGATGAGGGGGTGAGGGAGATGAGGGGGGAGGGAGATGAGGGGGGGAGGGAGATGAGGGGGTGAGGGAGATGAGGGGGTGGGGGTGATGAGGGGGTGGGGGAGATGAGGGGGTGAGGGAGATGATGGGGTGGGGGTGATGAGGGGGTGGGGGAGATGATGGGGTGGGGGTGATGAGGGGGTGGGGGAGATGATGGGGTGGGGGTGATGAGGGGGTGGGGGAGATGATGGGGTGGGGGTGATGAGGGGGTGGGGGAGATGATGGGGTGGGGGAGATGATGGGGTGGGGGTGATGAGGGGGTGGGGGAGATGATGGGGTGGGGGTGATGAGGGGGTGGGGGAGATGATGGGGTGGGGGTGATGAGGGGGTGGGGGAGATGATGGGGTGGGGGAGATGAGGGGGGTGAGGGAGATGATGGGGTGGGGGTGATGAGGGGGTGGGGGGTGCTGAGGGGGGTGGGGGGAATAGGGATCGATTCAAATCGGTTTAAAATGTTTATGTCCAGTTCCCCCCCCCATTCCACTCACAGTAAATAAATGCTATGGAGCGCAGCAAAACTATCCTGGTCAGCCAGAAGGTGCCCGGCTGCACCTGCACGCTGCAAGCAGCCCCATCGGCGCTTTCCTGCTCCTGCCGGCCGCTTTTCGTGCCCTGGCTGAGGGGATCCTCCCGCGGGCTCCCGCTTGTCTGCACTGGGCCCACACGCCGGGCTCGCAGCTCCACCGCCGCCATCTTCACTCGCTCCGCGCCTGCGCGCTCCCGGCTCCCCTGGAAAAGTTTTCTCAAAAACTAAACGTCCTCACAGATTCACCCAAACCTGATCTGTCCTTTTGTGTTTTTCCCTCTCTGTCTTGCAAATGTATGCACACGTTAAAGATTAAACCAGTTATTGTCACGTCGTTATTTTTGCAGCAATGCGTTTAAATTGCACATAAAATTGTTGGAGGAACTTTTTGAGGGGCAGGGTTTTGAACATAATAAATTCACACAAAACTGATACCAAGTTTGTTGACGGTAGACATGCATTGTATTGGAATTAATGACACTTCCAAATTACACCAATCGGAAATGAAAATCGTTCACTTTAGTTGAAAACATGCCCAATTTCAATGCGTCTGTTCAAAACTACCACAACATATCTCGCAATCCACGTTGTTCTCGTCACTTTATGCCCCAAATATCCCGATGTTTATTTCCTTATCCAGCTCTGCGACAGCTGCTTGTAAACAAATTTAAAAGTTTGAAGTTTTTACTCAAAGTGCTCTTTTAAATACAATAACGAATATTTTGTATTTTTCGGATTATTACTTTTTATGTCTGTAATAAACTTTTAAAATATTTTCAAAATGTTCTAGTTCTTCGTTTATGTTGCGAATCTTTGTTGATTTCGTTTGTTCTTCTCATTATGATCTGTCATTGATTGGTAGGAATAAGGGGGAAAATCTTGTTTAATCCTATCTAAACATTAAAACGTAGAATTAATATAATCCACGTAAAGTATCTAATTTTGTGGTACGAGATCTCTCACTTTCAGTCTCAGTGATCTGAAATTCCCTCCCTTTCTCACAAGATGCAAATGTGCCGTTCTACACGCTTCTCTGCACATCCTCGCTATGTTGAATTCAAGAGTCATGACACAGCCTCAGTGCAACGCATCGCTCCCCACGACTTTAAACCTGCCGCACTCCCTCCCTCCACCCTGTCCTTCTCCCTCCAATTTTCAGACTTTTAACATTCATCCTCGTTTCATCTACTCGCTACTTCCTGATTTAACTTGTCTTCATGTTTTGTTTAACCCTTGGCTGCGTCCTGCACTATAGGTTTTGTTCTTGGGCTTTTCACCATAAAGAGTACCTGTTTTTGCAAGTGGTATTATGCATTTTGATTTAATTCGTATCATAACACTTTGTTTACAAAAGGAGGGGGAAATACTTTTCATGAAGTATATGCCTCCAAAACATCTTTTGCCAAGTCGCCCTTTGGCCCCACGGTTTAGAGTTTTCTTTGTTCGTTGTTATTAGTTTATTGGTCCTGCCCAAATTCAAAATATTTTGACATGGGCTATATATAAGAAACCGATGATTGTGTTGCCCAATTTGACCCTAAATCGCGAGGACAAATTAATTCTGGAGCCTTTTAAAATAGATAAAACAGCATGGCTTCAAAACCATGCTGCATAGTAATGCAATTTGCCGGCATTCTGCTCAATCATCTCATTATGCACCGCTTACGTTGACATGGAGCCCTCGCTGTCAGACAACATTCCAGAATGATTTTCAAGGGATAAGAGTTTGGAGAGTGAGTAGAAAAAGGGGAATTAAGGAGAAGACCAGAATCTCCAATTCTCTAAATCCCACCCTATCTGGCTTTGACACACGTCGATTTTGTTACTGGGTTAATATTCGTAAATTCTCTACCTAACACCATTGGGAGAGCGCCAACATTACAAGAGAAACCAATTAGCAATTTCTCGGGGCATCACGAGATGGGGGGAAATTGTGCCTTTACCAGCTTCAGTCACTCCGAAGACAAATGTTTAGAACTAGATTAATAGCTGGATTAAAGCAGTGGTCGAAAAGGCACCTTTCTCATATCACAAATAGTAACTCTCAGTCAGGAGTATTGTATTGTAGGAAGCAAGAGGGGTGAATAAACAAACATATGATGTGTTAATATTGATTGCCACATGATTCGCTGGATAGTTTTCTGTCCAGTTTAGTTCAACATAGTCCCTCATAGAAGAAAATATACATAATGCATAAGAGAATATTGACTCTTTTTTTTTAGAAAGTATACTCTAAAATGCTGCAAAGTTCACTAAGTGCTGAAAAACACTTTTCTGGCATTGCATGTACCAATCTCTCAAAAAAATCCTTTACAAGATGACAGGTCAATCACTTCGAATGTTGCCACTGCAAGCTATTTTATCTCGACGTATGGAACACGGCAAACATTTGATTATGGTACAATCGTGGTATAATCTAAACAGAAGATGTTACCTTCCTATAATATTCCAATTAACGCGGCAGCATTTTAGTTCTGAACCCAGGTAAGGTGACCAAATTGCAGGAGCCTTCAGTGCAAGAATAAATGAAAATGGACCAGAGCCAACGCCACCTGTTCCCAACTATTAACATGTTAAAACGAATGGCTACAAACGAGCGGATTACGAGGGCCCTTGGCCTTCAAATGGACATCCAGAAGAATGACGCATAATTTCTGACGTTATTCACCTGTATTGCTCAGAATGTTTTCTTATATGTAACCTCCCCGCATCTGAGTTCCCTGTGCTAAAATCCTTGTTATTTATGTGTGGAAATCAGTGCAGATAATTGATAGTGTAACAGTATAGCGCTCCTTTTTATATAAAGCACCTTTCACCTAATGAAACTTCTCAAAGCGCTTCTCAGGAACATTAGAAAACAAAGTATGACGCGGAGACACAGAAGATATTAGGTCAGCTGACCAAAAACTGGTCAAAGAGTTCTGTTTTAAGAAGTATATTAAAGGAGGAAAGCGAGGTAAGGAGGCGCAGACCTGTAAGAAGAGAATTCCAGAGCTTGGGGCCCAGGCAACTGGGGCACTGACACCAATGGTGAAGCAATTATAATTGAGAATGTACAAGAGGCCAGAATTAGAGGAACACAGATAACTCAAAGGGTTGTGAAGCTGGGGGAGATTACACAGATAGGGAGGGACAAGGCCATGGATGATTTGAAAATAAGAATGGGAGTTTTAAAATCATGACAGAGCCAGTGTAAATCAGCTAGCGCATGGGTGATAGGGGAACAGGACATGGTATGAGTTTACGACTCGGGCAGCAGAGTTTTGGATGACCTCAAGTTTACGTAGGGTAAAATGCAGGACGCCAGCCAGAAGGGCATTGGAATAGCCGAGTCTAAAAATATTCATTTCAAAATTCATAAGAAACAGTATTTCAGACTGTTGCCAAGGAGAGGGATGGAGTCAGTAGCGAGGGAACAGAGTTTACAGCAGGAACCAGAAACAATGGTTTCAGTCTTCCCGATATTGAATTGGAAGAAATTTCTGTCCATTCCATACTGGGTGTCGGATAAGCTATCTGATAATTTAGCGACAGTGGAGGAGTTGAGGGAGGTGGTGCTGAGCTTTGTATTGTCAGCGTACATGTGAAAACTAACACTGTGCCTTCCGATGATATTGCTGAGGAGCAGCATGTAGATGAGAAAGAGGGGGGAACAAAGATGGATCCTTGGGGGACACTAGAGGTAACATTGTGGGACCAGGAAGAGCAGCTATTGCAAGTGATTCTTTCGCTATGATTATGTAGATAAGAATGGAACCGGCAGTCCCACCCAGCTGGATGATGTTGAAGGAGGATGGTGTGTCAACCATGTCGAAGGCTGCAGACAGGTCAAGAA
The DNA here is from genome assembly GCF_964194155.1 of Cetorhinus maximus. Lineage (NCBI taxonomy): Eukaryota > Metazoa > Chordata > Chondrichthyes > Lamniformes > Cetorhinidae > Cetorhinus > Cetorhinus maximus. The sequence goes on from NC_135893.1 coordinate 66,029,906, forward strand.
GGATGAGGAGGGGAAGTTTACCTTTATCACAGTCACGTAATATGTCACTTGTGACTTTGACAAATGCACTCTGGGTACTGTGGCAGGGGCTGAAACCTGATTGGAGGGATTCAAACATGGAGCTCAATGAAAGATAGGTACAGCCACGAGGAGTACTTGAGGTGAACAGTATTGGTACCTTTAAAGGGAAGTTAGATAAGCACATGAGGGCGAAACAAATAGAAGGATATAGGGTTAGATGAAGAAGGGTGGGAGGAGGTTCGCTTGAAGCATAAACATCGGAAGAAACCAGTTGGGCTGAATGGTTTGTTTTTGAAAAATAGAATCCAACATCCAACCACTCCTTTCCATGCATTCCTTCCCATTTTATTGGGCTTTTCAATTGCTTGCGCACTCAACTAGTCAGAACACTGTGTCCTCGCTTACTTAGGCCACCAGGACTTCGATATCATATTACTCTCATCTACCAGTCATGGCTGAATTATGTCATGCAGTTCATTTTTGGCCGAGTGACACCGTTATAATTTAAAAAGTTGAGGCAAGATTCCACTGACGTTGACACTTATGGAGTAAGCGATATGCAAGTGAAATCCTTTTTCTACTTAACCGATCGAGGAAATTGCTGGCAAATAGGGTTCATCCCAGCAATGCTGGAGACATAATTAGTTTAAGTTATTATTATACTTTAAGTCTAAGTGGTTATATTATTACTTTTTGCATCAATGTTTCTGGTGCCCAAAATAACTACAAAGCTACACTTGAAAAAATATCCAGGTTGACATGTGAGCTCCTTGGGAAAGTCGTCAACTTATTTTGACACATTTGGAAAAAAAAGACAGGGACACAGCTCCTGCCAATTCTCGGAACATTTCGAGATTGGCAGCTTGACCCGTGCTTTGTCAACGAGCCTGCAGGTTAAGGTGCAGCAAGCAGCCTAACTGGCGCTGGCTGCTCGTCACCCTCGGGGTCGGTACCTGCAGTCCTAACGTACATTGTAACAAACAATAAAACCCATAGGTGCAGTGGCTCCCAAGTGAGGAACACGGGCAAATGTTTCTAGAGGCAATCTATGAAAAATAGTTACCATCAACAATTATAAAATTAGCACCTCCTTCAGGATGGGAAGGCATATGATAACGCAGCCCCGATGGCATAAGCAAGTGGGCACATCATCCCTCAATAGATATGGCAAACTTTGTAATTTGTATATTTTTGCGTGTTATGTACATCCGTACAGTCTTCTTTATCTAACGAAATGGAAAAACAATATTTATAGAAAGTTGGTTATAAGTTATCACATCTCTAACTTCTTCCAGTTCTGATGAAAGATCACCGAGATTAACTCTATTTCTCTCTCCACAGGTGCTGCCTGACCTGCTGAGTGTGTCAATTTTCTATTTTTATTTCAAATTTCCAGCATCCGCAGTATTTTGCTTTTACTTATAAAACGGAATTGACTTTGAGCATTTTTTTCTGCTGGTAGGTTTACGGAACAATGCGCCACATAAACATAAACACCCCCAGTAACTGTCAAGGTTTCTCTTTAAACAAGAAAATCTAGACAGATGATTAAAGCGCATCAGTGTTCTCGTATGTTGATAGGTATGTAAAGCAAAAATGGAGCATGATGCAGTGAACCGCATTGCAAGAAAAAAAAAGCCGGAGTTGCATTCCTTGCTGATATCAGTTCAAATCCCTCTTGGTTCCTTCCCTGCCCAGACGCCAAAGATCCCCCACATTAAAGATGACACGGTTCCAATTAATGCAAACGTGATTCAGGGAACTCATGAAAGTTGACAATTTACAATAGGGCTGGCTGAGGCCCAAATTATGAAACCGATTTCAGTTTCTGAAGCCTCCTGTACAAATTTAATGCCCACCAATCTAATACCTCAATGCACCCTTTGTTAGTCCCCCACCCCTCCCTGCTGTCTCCTTATCGCCACCATGGCTATCATATTGCGAGAATTGAAGAGGTTTGTGGCAGTTGCTGACGACTTCTTTCTAAACAGGTAAGTTCAGACAGTTTGGTGAACACTGAGCATTTCTGCTGCAACTCTGAACCCAGCTTCTTTTAAAAAAAAATAGAAAGCAACACTAAGGTGCATCTCGAAGGATAGCGTCAGCAGATTGCAGAGATTCAAACGGAGGAAAAGACACAGGGAATTTAATGCAATGCGAGAACGAGAGCCCTTCATAAATATGAGCTGGCATATTCCTTATTGTCGTGTTCATCATCAAACACAAATAGAAGTATTTCTGGGGGTGGGAATGCAGCGAATGGCTCGGTTGAAGAAGATTTGCAGCTCAATCGGCGCAGGTATGTGAGAAGATCTTTATTCTTCTTGGGATTTAATAAACTCCTCCGTGCTGTTGAGCTCGGGCTAAGTTACAATATTTAAACTTTACCGCTCAGTGCCGGTTCTGAGGTATCAATGTGAACCATTTCCAACATTCATTTGTAGCGTTTTGTGAACGGTTGATTATTGATGAATTTATTATTTTGGATTGTTTGATGAAGTGATTTTGAATAAAGCAACACGAGTTTCAGAAGTTTATGAACTCCCGAGTTTGATTTAGATTTAGACGGGTTTTTTTTGTCACTCATTAACTTTCGAAGTTAAGAAGTAAAATATTGGGCACCTGTGCACTTGGAAATTCATTCAATGAGTTTGGGGGGAAAAAAAAGCCCCAAGAGACCTCCTCCAAGTGCAGACCCCTTAATTATCTCCCAGTTTACTTCATTTGATCACTCTCACATGCAAACGATCAATAGACCAAAATAATCCAAATCTGTCCCAGCCGCCATTAAATTAGATGACCTGGTTGTTAACCTGTGTAAATGGCATTCGTTATTGTCGTGACGAACATCAAACACTTGGGTACCTACTAAAAGTATTTCTGGGGGTGGGAATGCAGTGAATCGCTCGGATAAAGGAGATTTGCAGCTATTTCAGATCATTTGCTAAACATTGTTGCCTGCTCCTCTAAACGCGCTGTCATTCCCACGGTGACTGTCTTGAAATGTACCAAGAAGGCAAGATCGAAGAATTAAATTAAATATCGTAAATAATTATTAAATATAACAATCATTTAAGTAACATCAAGGCATTAGGAACAGGTAGGCGGATGTATAAATTCCATTTGGTTTCGAGTGTACATTATCTAATTGAATGCCTGCGTGATGCAAAAATGTAGGAAATCTATTCATCTCGTTTTTCTTTCAAGTCCTTTTGTTTGCGAGTCATAGGAGTCTTTCAGCAATCGGCCTGTACAAAACGGCCTTCGCAAGCTTTCCGGCCAGGTGTAGGGCAGGCAGGATGGCGTCCGTCCATCTACCTTCATGGTTTCGTACTTGGTCTATTTTGAGCTTCTCAGGATCTGTTCACGATATGAACAGCCAATGCTGTTGAAACAGCCCCGCAATTGAGTGTGATGGGATATTGGTGTTTCGGTTATACAATTCAGAAAGAAAACTCATAACACAAATGCTTATCAATAAACACAAATATATTTCTGACAAAGGACGCCTTATTGTTGGTCTTTTATTTGACAAAACATCTCCTTCTGAAGCTGTGCCACCAACTATAATGTAACGTTTGATTAATTCCCAGGTCGAAGACAAACATTGTACATGAAATTAATCAAAATCAACCGCCATCCGTTGGCGACTCAAGAAACTTACTGATAGTTTAAACATAGTTTGTTGCATGTGTCTACATACTTATTTGTGAAAGGGCTTCCGTTGCACGAAATAAAGCTTTTAAAGAATTGGGTCTCATCCAAACCTAAATGTCAACTATTAATTGTGAACAGATTTGGGAATTAGAACATTGAAACAACCGACAGCGGGTATAAATAACAGGGATTCTCGCCTGCCGGCTTATACTTCGCATTAGTGGGAAAGTTATCTTTCACAAGAGGTTCTGAGAGAACGACTGCAAGTTGCTCCTGAGATTTGAGGAAGAAATATTGGACAGCACGAAGAGTTTGCAGCAAGATTTGTTCCGAACAGTCAATTTCTAAATGACGTGACATTTACTCCTTAACAAAGCAAAAGCGAAATTTATTGCTCAAAGTGCGGCGGATAAGGCAGAATAGAACATTAAGAGGGCAAAATGTAAACTCCTAATTTCCCCGAAATTTACACGCATCGTCCCCAAACAGGGTTACACAGTTGACTGCGGAAAGCGAACAATCTTTAATAAGTTTACATTTGATATAAATTTCATTAAAAGTAACAGAAGAATAAATCCTATTTTTTTTTCGGATTTGCATACTGAAACGTCTGTCAGTGACTGAATGTGAGTTAATGTTCTCATGCACTTAAGGAATAACAAAAGTAGGATGCTGACAGTGATTTTAAGGTTATATGTATATTGCTTTTATTATTTAATAATGATATTACACGATAATACACCCAATGATCCAAAGCGATGGGGAAAAACATGTATAATCCTTGAAGGGTTTTAACCCTGGGCTAAAGCTGCTCGGCTCAGCCATAGCTCAAGATGATCTGTGGAATGTGTGCTCAGATATTTCGACGGCTGGGCTTGAAGAGGCGACATGTCAGTGCTCCGACTGGAATCTAGTCAGATGAATAAAATCGGATTTGTCTTTGTTATTCCATAGAAGGTCTTTTATTTGTTTAAAATAACAAGGCATACATCCAATTTGCAGGAAAGGATTGGTTGCCAAGTCGATGCAAAAGTAGGGGTCCTATTCCCCTGCGGATGGATGTATCCTATCCATCTGCTTAAAAAGCTCCACCGCAATCATGCAGTGGGGTCCAACAACTGGCAACAAGCACACGGCGGTAACATTTACTCGCAGTCTGGACCTGCTATTCTTTTTTTGGACTACGTCTTACATTTGGGCATCGTGTTACAGGTCAGGCAAGAGTCTCAGAAAAGAAGGTGTGAAGGGCCGTGACACTGGTGGCATGCTGTCAGACACAAAGGGAGATCATTAGACACACATAAACATCAAAACAGCTGGCCCATTGCAGCAAACACCCACAAGCGTGTGACCAGGGGACCATGTGCTTTGTGTGTGTTTACAGTTTCTGCTTGCGAAGAAACACAAACCTATGAGGCGGCTGGCTGAATCCTTGTTGACAGGATTGTTAAATGAATCAAAATAAACGATTCCCAGGCGGCGATATCAGGGCAGAAAGAGCAGATAGGGGCGATGTTAAAATCGAACATAAACACAGCTGAAAATTGAACAGGAGTAAAAACAATTCTCTCTTGCAGCTTTGAAGCAAGAAATGTGTGAGTCGTTTATAAGCGGCTATGTCCCACTCAACTTTCCGAGAAAGCGAAGCTCTCTCCCCATCCTCCAAATCGATGTCCTGAATGGTCAATATTTTTTCAATTACCACCGCTCCCCCCACCCCCACCACCAAGATCAATTAAATATATATACGCGTTCAGCTTTTGAATGGCATCTGAACTCTAAGTCGGGGACTGATTATCAGTTCTGCCTGCTTGGTTTCGTTGTTTATTCCACACACAGAAAGATCGAGTATGGGATATCAACACAAAAGGCTCACTATGCAACCCAGCAGTGGTGATTCTTCAGATCGTTTCCGTTTCCTTTGACCCTTCTCCAATTCGGACAGAATGCTCACTGGCGGGCATCTGATAGATTCTGCCTTGTGGAAATTTCAATAGTCAAGTCAATGTGTATTGGGTGGGGGTGGGGCAGAGTTCAGGCGGGTGGCGGGAGACAATGATATTCTCAGCACTTCTTTCGTACGTGACCCATCTTTTTTTAAATTTTCTGATAGGAAACCTGAATGAAATCTGTCAGCATCAATCCTCCCAGAAATCTCGTATGATCTATTTTCAAACCGGTGCCTTCCTGACACCCCCCCCCCCCACCCCACAGAAATTAGATTAAACTATAGTATTTGTGTACACTTCTCTCAGATCCACTCTTCTTGCCATTAATTTGGTTCTCAGTTGCATAGGGAAAAAAAGGCTAACTATGAGGATTGTTCCGCCAGCAATCAAAAAGATCCTGGATGAAACTGGCGTCTTTATATCGTTTCGATTCATTAATTTCTGTCGTCTTTCTGTAAGTTTTTTTTTAAGCACCATTCTGGTGACCGGCAGGCAGGCACACACCACATATATCAGAACCGATTAGACCGCAACTTATCATGAAGATTCCTTAAAACAATTTAAGAAGGAACAAAATATGAAATAAACGTCATTTGGTTGTCAATTTCAGCTGATGTGTACATAATACATAGCGAGCTGAAATTGACTGAAACTTCAAGTTTTCTTCCTTTTACTTGATTTTTAAAGGACACCCTATGACGAGACACTCGATAATGCGCTGTTAAATCCAGTCTGACTAAACTAGATGTAGCAAAAAAAAATTAAATTTAGGTTAAAATACCCCATTAATTTAGCTCATATTATTTCAGAAATATATTTGTAAGCCAGTGCATTATGGGTATATTGCATAAATTTACATGAAAACGGCTATATTAAAATTATCGGGATGTTGAACCGCACGAATAAATCAAGTGTCATTTATATGTTTACCATTTAGACAATAGACAATGATATTTCAGTTGCCCTCATGTCCTTTACATTTGAAATAAACAATGCAAATCCTTTAAACCGTACAGTCCCCTTTCGCGCTTTAGACAATAAACTGCAGGTTAAAAAAATAAAAATCACAAATGTTACTTGCAGGAAAGCAGCGAGGGAGGCCAGCAGAATTCAAACAACCCCTCCCCCAAATTGCCCAAACTCTTCTGCGTTTTCCCGAACACTTCGACAGGTGTTACTGGAGTGTTAGCCCGGAGAATTGTAAGGATGTTAGATGTTTTCCAAATGGATCCGAATAAAGATTGCTCTCCTCTATTTTTAGGCCCATGCTCAAACTTCGAATAAAAATAATATCGTTTGAATATTAATCCACCTTCAAATCGCAATTGTTCGCAATGTTTCCGGCTGCAACAGAACTCTAGAAGGGGGTGAGAGGAGTAAGAAAAGTCCGATAGCGAGGGAAAGGGCAAATGAAATAAACCACAAATGAGAATGACAGATAAGCAACCATCAATACTCCCCGAAAGCAAACCTTTCAGAAATTAACGTGAAATTGACTGGAAATCGCGCAAGGAGAAAGGGCATTTTAAGTAAACAACTTCTCTGTCTCCTATTTATCTAAGTCTCAGATAAAATATTTGATAATTTAGCAATAAAGGCTGCAGATCACAAAACCATGCAAATATAAAATTTTCCAGGTTATTATTAACCGCATGAAAAACTGTAAACTGAAAATCTGTCCATATTTGTATCGCCGTACTGGAAAGTGTTAATGGTTCTGCAGCAGATTCCGAAATCTTTAAATTGCACCGTCTAGGTCAGTAAACACATTTTAATGGGGGACAGATTACACATCAACTCCTCTCCTGTACAATAATGTGGCTTCAAGTATTTGATAACACTGTCTGCTATTTAGTAACCCCAGTAACCCGCGATATAACAATTAAGCGGTCACTTACCAAGCCAACTTTTGCAACTGGCAGCCACTAGCAATCACAAAGGACCCCTGTACACCTCAAGTGTAAAGTGCTTAACACAGGTTTAAACGTTGCAATGCATCATAAAACACACGTCCACACAGTTTGTTATGCATGTAAGTTACTTACGATGTTGTTAAAAAAAAATCAATAAAACAATCGAAGTGGACGAAAGTTGAGCGGGTAGACCAAGTTGTCTTTCATCTAGAGGTGACATGTCAATTTTTGGCAAACTGGCGCCAATTAACTGATTCATACATCTAAAGATAATTCGACATTCATTTCTGGTGGATCTGATTTACAAATGGAATCGTCTGAATGTCCATATGCTTTAAAATTGAATGAGTTACACACAAGTTTCAAACAATAACGAGGAACACAGCGAGCCCCTTAGCGTGGAAAATGTATATTGCAACTTAATTTTTTTTAAAGAATGCATACCTTTGAATATAAATATTTATATATCGTTTAAACCAATGAAATCAGTGGGCTTGGAAATCCCATAACCTTCTTTATGATTAGGAAGAAGCAGAAAAGCTAATTATGGTCTATGGACCGAAAAAAGCTTTGTGTTTCAATTTTCCTCTCATCTTGGCAGCGGCTTTGAAGCAGGATATTTGTGGCGACCTGCCGTTTTATACCGAAATAGTTAAAAAGGGTCCTGGGGAGTTGCAATTTTATAAAGGCACAGAAAGAGAGAGAGAAAAAAAACCCCGGATCGCTCCTTTAAGAAAATCCCACCCATTTAACAACACAGGCCAATCAGAGGGACGGCAGCACGAACCAATCAGGGAGCCGCAGGAGAGACTGATATACTGAAGTCGTAAACAAACTTCTGGCAAAAAGTTTCTTTTGCAAGTTTTGGGTGACCAGCTGCGCGGCGACTATCGAAGGTGATCTGACAGCGTGTCCCGCACTGAGCTGCATCTCTCTTGAGTGACTCACATGGACATCGCCCGCTAGCTCTCTGCTCAAAGGAGTTCTTGCCCTTGTGTTTTAAATGCACAATCCGAAGCATGACTTTAAAGTACGATCCTGATTTTGTTTGAGCTTGCATTTTGCAAAGTCGAACTTTATTATTTTTGTCTTGCAGTTTTTGATTTCATAAAAAAAATATTGTTGCAAAGATTTTCCTGTTGCATTTTTTTTTGGATTGCAAAGCGTCTCTTTTGCAATTTTGTCTTTTTTTTAATAAACCCCCCCCCCTATTTGTGGCCGTAGTCAGACGATCGGATTTGCCAAGTCGATGCTGAACATGACAGAAGAACACGATAAGATGGTGGCGGAGGGGGCGTGCAGCCCGGGCTGCAGCGGCTCCGAGAGCGAGTCGGTGGGTTCCCCGGGCTCCATGTCGGACAGCGAGGCTCAGCACGCCGGCCTGTCCGAGTCGGAGGACGGCGGGGGCTGCGGCCGCCCGCTCACCTCCGCCAACGGCAAGAAGCTGAGCGGCGAAGAGGACGAGCGCTTCCCGGCCTGCATCCGAGAGGCAGTGAGTCAGGTGCTGAAGGGGTACGACTGGACTCTGGTGCCCATGCCCGTGCGGATAAACGGCACGTCCAAGAACAAGCCCCATGTCAAGAGACCCATGAACGCCTTCATGGTGTGGGCGCAGGCGGCTCGCCGGAAACTGGCGGATCAATACCCGCACCTTCACAACGCCGAGCTCAGCAAAACCCTGGGCAAACTCTGGCGGTAAGTAACGCCTTTCGACGCTTGTGCCTCCATTCGCTTGCGGCGGCGCCAAATTGACAACTTCAGTTCTTAACCCGCGTAACATTATATCGGAATGGCCTTTGGCACGGCTGAGAGAACTGATACAGCAACTAATACTAATAATAATAACACTATCCGGTGTAAATATTGTGTTAAGTATACGGTCTGGAATATCATTTCAGCCTCACCCTGTTAAATAGCCGCTTATTCGACCCTGTCATGACCAAAGCAAAAAAGGGTATGAACCCAGCTGACAATATCTGGCGGTGTTTTTAAGGGGGTTGAAGGATTAGGACAATCCTTCAAGGACGCTCGTTAATGTGGGATTTCTCTAGAAATGCCCACCAGAGGATAGATCTTCGTGAAGGCATTTGCCAAGTCACTGCGAATAAGGATCAAAGCACGGTGCTATTTTATTTTCATACCCCATGAATGAACATTAGGTCTTCCTGAATCTGGAAGATTGCACTTAGCTCTCGGTGTTAAATGTAAGGGTTGTCCAGTGGGTTATCCAGTGGAGCGTTGAAAATTCGGTTCCAATTGGCCGAGCTGTTGGACGGGTTTCAGAACGGAGGAGTTTCTACTTGGCCAGCATTGCTGGAATGGGTCGGCGGGGCTTTGGCGCCCGCTTTCCCCTCGCTATCTTGAGGGCAAATTCAATGGCCGAGGCTTTGCCATTAGCAAAAGGCTGAATCCCCAGTCGGCAGCGGAGGGAGATCCGGCTCTTGTCCAACAGGCTGGCACTGGGCTGGCTCTGTACACCCATAACCCAGCTTCCATGTCGCTTTTAACCTCCTCTGTGATTAGATGGCAAAAAATATATATATATATATCCCATCTGTTAGCATTTAGCTCATTAAATAATACTCATTATATCCAGGAATTGAAGTCGGGTGAGGGGCGAGGAAACTTCATTTTTACCCCGTAAAAGATTCACGGGGACAATTTGAGCCTGTAATCTGGAAGCAAGACGATCTTTTCGGTTACTTGAACCCTGTATTAAGGCCGGGTCACATATCTGAGTGGCCCCAGACCACACAAGTGCTTTCTGGGTTTGAATAACGAATGCAGTGCTCCCAGAATCACCTAGCCCTGTTTCTAACATTTGGGATTTCTCCTCAAACTAGCTGGAGTCCAGTAAAGCATTGTTTCGCTCGGTCAGGTGCCCTGGCTAAGCTGAATGCTGGCGTTTCTGTCAGAGAGGCGCTATGGACTGCCAGTTGTTTCATTCAACAATCACTTTCCAAAGGGAACTGGATAAGAGCTGAAAGGGGAAAATGGTGGGGGAGAGAGTCGGGGGAGCAGAATTCGCTGAGTAATTCTTCGGTGTTTGAGGGGGAGCTTCCATCTCTCTAAGACTCTTGATGTGTCTCTTTTGAAAAAGGTTGCTGAGCGAGAATGAGAAGCGCCCCTTTGTGGAGGAGGCTGAACGCCTGAGGGTGCAGCACAAGAAGGACCACCCCGACTACAAGTACCAGCCTCGGCGGAGAAAGAGCGTGAAGAACGGGCAGGCGGACTCGGATCAGGGCGCCGAGCAGAGCCACCTGCCCGTCAACCAGCTGTACAAAGGCGGCCACCCAGGAGACAGCCTCCCCGGGGGGAGGGTGGTTCCCGATGGGCACCACCCGCCTGAACACACAGGTGAGCGAGATGCGGAGTTTCCGATGGGTGCCGTGCGAGTTAGAGGGAGGGCTGAATAGGACAGAAACAAAAAAAAAGAGGCAGGGGGTCCGTTTAAAAGAATTCACGCCGAGCTGAAATGGCGAAAGCGAAGAGAGCGACAGAGAATTTGGGATAAGGGAAGCGGTAGAACTGCCATGAGTGGCTCAGCGCTCATTCCTGAAACCCTCCCGCCACGAGTTTCCGCAGAGGGGGCAGGGTTTCCATTTGCTGCCTTGTGTTTTTCAGAGGCTAAGTTCCTCTGCATTAAATTGAGATGTTCATTTTTTCACCTTTAAGAGTAGCATCGGGAGTAGAACTTTCCACTGTCCCACAGTCCTGGTTCCAGTTTCACTTGCGAGCCCAGCTCTTGGTTTCTGCCAGATGGCAAAACACCCATTTTAACTCCTTTCTCAGAGCTGTAGCATGTAAATTCACAAAGGACCAGGCAGTCCCTCAGGGCAGAACTGTCAGCTACAGAGGCTAAAAAAAAAGTTTTGACTTTCTAACCTATATTAATTTATGCATAAAATGAACAAGGTTTGATGATTACAACAGCTATGTTTGAATTGATTTGAGTCTTAAACATTTCACAGAATTGCTAATAGTTTTCATGCGTACAAGGGATGCAACACTTTGGTCAGGTGGAGAGATCAGAGATGCTGGGGCTGCTTTCCTTCGAGCAGAGAAGGTTAAATGAAGATTTGATAGAGGCATTCGAAATAATGAGGGGTTTTGTTAGAGTAAAAAGGGATAAACGGTTCTCACTGACAACAAAGTCAGTAGCTAGAGGAGACAGATTTAAAGTAATTGGCTAAAGAGCCGGAGGCGAGAGGAGAATTTTTTTTTACTTAGCCAGTTGTTATGCTTTAGAATGCCCTGTATAAAAGGGTGGCGGCTGCAGATTCGATAGTAACTCTCAAAAGGGAATTTTATATATACTTGAAGGTGGGGGGAATGAAAGGCTGCAGGGAAAGAGCAGAAGAGTGGGACTAATTGGATAGCTCTGGTAAAGAGGTATGATGGGCCATAACCACCGCTTTCTGTACTATACGATTCTAAGTACTAAATTCTTGGCCACCCATGACAGCCATAGTATAATTGGTTTGTTTTTGACCTCTTAGGTAACGGCCTGTCTTTTTGTTTTGTTTTTAATCAGGCCATGCACAAGGGCCCCCAACACCACCCACCACCCCCAAAACCGATCTCCACGCAGGGAAGCATGAGATGAAAAGGGAGGGGCGCCCCATGGCGGAGAATGGCCGCCAGAACATCGACTTCAGCAACGTGGACATCAGCGAGCTGAGCAGCGAGGTCATCAACAACATGGAGACCTTCGATGTCCACGAGTTTGACCAGTACCTACCACTGAATGGCCACGCAGTGCCTCTCTCTTCTGACCATAGCCATGGACCGAACTCGGCAGGCTCCTACAGTGCAGCCTACATAACCAGCAGCAGCCCAGCTCAAGTTGTCTGGAACCATAAGAGTGCCTCATCCTCTTCACCTTCATCATCAGTTTCCAGTGAACCAAGTCAGCAAAGACCGCACATTAAGACCGAACAGCTCAGCCCAAGCCACTACAATGACCAACAGCATGGCTCTTCACCACAAACCGATTATAGCTCCTACAGTAACCAGGCTTGCTCACCTGCCAATGCTGCTGCAGCTGCCTTTTCTGGCTCCCAGTGTGACTATTCAGATGTCCAGGGCCCCAATTACTACAATCCTTACTCTGGATACCCTTCGAGCATCTACCAGTACCCATATTTCCATTCATCTCGCCGGCCTTATGCTTCACCTCTCCTGAATACTCTGTCCATTCCTCCATCCCACAGTCCAACTAACTGGGACCAACCAGTGTACACGACCCTCACCAGGCCATAGGAAGCTCTCGCCTCCCAGGAGAAGTGTTGGGTGGGGTTGGGGAGGGGGGGTGCGGTTTGCTGCGGGGAGTCGGGTAGTTGGGGAAACAGTGAACTCAAGAAACCTAGAGACTTAAGCAGTCTTCCATGGCATTCTGCACTAATGAAGGACTGAACAAGTGGAGCACTGTGCCATTCCAGTTTAAGTGCCTGCTGATTCAAAAGGTTGCCAATCCTGGCCAATGAAAACCACCACTTGCTTTTTTAGTTTAAACAAAGAAGAAACACAAAGCTTTTGGTATGGACAGATTTCCAGGTTGATTACAGACACAAATAGGAATCTCTAAAATCCTCTGTGAGGACAAAGGGTACTGAAATGAAATTGGTCAAATTCTGCAAACCTTTTTTTTCCCCCTGGTTTGTTTTATTGCTTGTGTTTGTGAAAGGAGGTACTACAAGCATTGAAGAGTTCTTGAGTTTTGAAACGTGTCATTTCTGAAACTTAGAAAGTTGTTGAAATGTATATTTATCTTATGTATTGTTTCCCTTTTATTTGGAATAAATCCAGCAACAAAAACATTGGACTTTCACGTGGGATCAGGAATCTGTGTGTAATAATGGACAGCGTGTCTTGAGGGACAATATGTCTGTTAACTTATTTCCCACGGGAGGAGAGGTAGTTCTTGATTTTGATTGATGAACTAACTGTTTTCTAAATCACAGCAGAAGCTGTACCTTACTAAACATGTTACACGCTTTGGAATCATGTGTTTATCACCTTAGCTGAATTTCTGGAGAAAATGGTAACACTTTTCTAACAGAGCAGTTCTGAAAATGTTTGTTCCTTTTCAACTTGGGCTATTGGGGACCAGATATTTTAGCCAATAAGCTGTGAATCTTTTAATTCTCCTCTACAATAAAACTGCACCTATATTAACAAACGCTGTCCGATAAGTAGTGTAGTCTAATACTGTCTTTTGTTCTCCAGTTTTAATTGTATGCTGAGCATATAAACTTGTTTTCCACTTAAGTGCTAACTTGTGCCTTTAAATATTTGCAAAACTAAAAAAAATAATTTTTAATGCTAATTTTTACTTCTATTTTTGGAAACAAAAGTATTCATTTTGGCAAAGATATTCTTGGCAAATTCCTTTCTTTTTGCAAACCGTTTTCTGTATAAAGTTTGAAAAAAATCAACTGTAACTTAACCATTCTGTGTTTGTACTAGAAACTTCTGTTAGAGGTATACAGAATAATTTCTGACTAAGCAATGTTAACTTTTGTACAGGTAAAATTTGTCAAGATTAAAAACAAAGCTTTTTACTGTATTTTGTTGGTGTATCTAATTTTAAAGAAAATAATTACATTCCATACTGAATTTCTAAAAAAAAAGACAGTAAAAGGTTAAATCTGGAATGAGGGAATTTGACCCTGAATAATCATCAAAAAGATCAGTTTCTGGTTTTATCATGTCCACTGAAGATAAAACTGAGGTTTAACATCTAATGACTCTTTGGTATTATTTTTGATTATATCTCAAAAGATCACTTCCATTTTTGGCAGGTTTGGACAGATTATGTTAGATTTTTGAGTGAAATATTTTTTAAAACATGAAAATCTCAAGCAATGGATTGAAATACTCCAATTAGTTAACAGTGTTCTAAATTCTTAAGTGTATGGGAGAATGCTGAAGAAAAATGTTCACTCTTGCTTTATCAGGAAGAGACTTACATTATACTGTACCTTTCACAACCTCAGGATGTCCCAAAGTGTCTCATAGCCAATTAAGCACTTCTGAAATGTAGTGACTATTGTTGTTATCACTTTCAAGGGAGACATTTTTCTCTCAGTAAACCTGTATTACTTCATTTTAAATTATCTTTGAAAAGTAGACATTTCATTCACATTCTATTAAAAACTAGAAGTGAATTTAAAAGGCATTAATAGGTTCCATGTGGGAATATGTCCCATAAGCCATCCAGCTGATGTACACAACAAGACCTCCATATGTCATAGTGACTCAGATGATTTTTAAAAATATAACAAATGGGGTGTTAAGAAAAAAGTATAGTGGAGAAAGTCTTACAAATAAGTGCAACACTTGCAGGGAATGCTTGCCAAATGCTGACTTTTAATATATACACTCAAGAAAAAAATACTTGCATTTATGTAATATCTGTCATGACCTCAGGACATCCTAAAGCACTTTACAGCCAATTAAGTACTTCTTTTGAATTGTAGTGACTGTTGTGATGGAGGAAACACGGCGGTCAATTTGTATACAGCAAGGTTCCACAAATAGCAACATGAAAATGGCCAGATAATAAGATTTTTCTCAGTATTAGAGGAGGAATAAGTATTGACCGGGATCTCCTTACCTGAAGAAGTGTATGAGATATTTTATGTTCACCCGAGGGGATAGGAAAGTTTAACATCTCATCCAAAAGGCATATATATGTTATTATTATACATGAACCTACAAGTTTCTCTGTATTTCAGTGAGTAATGAACAATGTAACATTAGCGATCACTTTCCACTTGCTCGATAGCTTAGCGCTGCAATTATTTGCACAACTAACATATTGGACAGATTCCACCCATATTATAAAATAGGTTACCGATTATGTGCTATTTTCCCCCTTTGGTCAGAGTGAACCAGTATTACTGCATATTTGCCACAGGTTTATCAAAGGATTCCTAGACTATCATTAATTACTCATTCTCATCAGTTTTGCCATACAGTCCATATCAAATAACAATAACCAGGTAATTTGTTTTAATGATGGATGAGGGATAAATATTGGCAAGAACATTGGGAAGAATTCCCCTGCTCTTCCTCAAGTTGTGCTGTGGGATCTTTTACAACATCTGAAAGAGCAGGCAGGTCCTCAGTTTAATACCTCATCTGACAGACCTCTGACAGTGTAGCACTCCCTCAGTACTATACTGATTCTTCAATTTAGATTTTATGTTCCAGTCGTTGGAGTGGGACCTAAACTAACAACATTATGACTCAGAGGCACATGTGCTACCATTAAGTGGTGGTCGACACTTGAATGGATGACGGAAAAGATAGCAGCAATTTTAGTTATCTGTAAGATGCCAGTGTCTACTACTGGAAACTGACTGAGCAAGTTTGTATATTTTAGGGAGCCAAGACCAATATATGTAAATGGTGTCTCGATAACATTTTAACTTAATATAAAGTAACACATTTAAATGCCATCACACTGGCTGAGCCTTGCTTTACAAAAGGTGGTTACACATATGGGAGAACTAGGTCAATGAATTTAATGAACTTTGAACAATGACTGGACCCGAGCCAAGGGAGTCAGGTTAAAAGTGTGCAAAGTTTTTTTAATATCAAAAAGATATTCCGGTATTAAATTCCATTTTAAAATGAAAACAGGAAATGTTGGAAATACTCGGCAAGTTTGGTGGCATCTGTGGAGAGAGAAATGGAGTTGACATTTCAGGTCGATTATCTTTCATCAAGACTGAAATTCAATTTTATTGTTACATTCAAATTCATTGGCCATGCTTAAAGATCATTATTGTATATGTAGTATTTACCTATACCTTTGTGAACTGCAGATTAAAATGGATATTCAAATGGAAGAGTGATCAGGACAGATCATTAATACCTTTTATTTACATCAAAAAGTTTCCTAGTCATTGGTTTACTTTATATTTTCTCCTGCACATTGTGACCATTCCATATTCACACATTTCTTCCCTGACCCTGCCAGGTTTATGAGTTAGGTTCCTCCTTGTCCCACAGTTATAACACAGTATCATTGCCAACTCATGACATGCCAAAGCTCCTCTTAGTCACAAGTGGCTCTTTTCCACCCCAGTAGAAGAGCTGTGTCTCTTCAGATGGCCAACCAGCTTGTATGGAATGTCAATGCCGTACTGCATTGTCCAAGTCACCAGAGCAGTCCCATTTTTTTCTTAAAATTTTTACTTAAAAAGGTTTCTCTCCCCGATGTTGTTAGAAGAAATAATGTGCATTTCCTTAACATCGTTCACAAATTCAGGGTGTCCCAAAGAGTTTTACAGTCAATGATGTATTTTTTGAAGTGTAGTCACGATTTTAATGACCTTGCAACCTTTCACCAAACAACACCACCAACAGGAGGTGCCTGTTCTTATGAAGAACATTTGGTCCAGTAGGGTAAACTATGGAGAGTATCATGAAGGGCAACAATAATACTGCAATCTTTTGACTGGCAAATGGGCTTACACAAAGATAATACCCATATCAGGATTTGCCTTAATGTCTCTTCAAAGTGAGGCACTCCATCTAGTGGTGTAATTGGGAACCATCATTACTCCAAACAGCAGCAGGTGGACTCAGGTGACAGACAAGGCAGCTTTGTGACTTTCCATCTTATGCCCCATGTATATCGCGAGATACTCCCAGTGGATTTTTGTCATCACAGGGATCTATGTTACTTCCAGATTCAACTATTCCAATCCTCTCTTGGCCGGCTTCACCCTTTGCAAACTCGAACTCAACCAAAACATCGCTGCCCGTTTCCAAACTCGCACCAAGCTTCGCTCATTCTTCACCACTGTGCTCGCTGACCTAAGAGTCTCAATTTTTAAATCTTACCCTTGTTTCCATATTCCTCCAGGACCTCAGGCCTCCCTACCTTTGTAATCTCCTCCAGCCCTTCAATGACCTGAGATCCCTGCGTTCCTCAAATTCTGAACTCTTGTGCATTTCTAATTTTAATCACTCCACCAGTGGTAGCTGTGCTTTTTATTGTCTTCGCCTTAAGCTCAGGAATCTTTGCCCAAACCTTTCCACCTTGCAACCGCTCTCTCTTCCTTTAAGTTGCTTCTTAAAACCTACCTCTTTGAACAAACCATTGGTTACCAATCCTAGAATCTCTTTATGTGGTTTGGTCATAATCTGTTTGATAACGGTCCTCTGAAGCACTGTGATATTATGATAACAGTGCTATATAAATGCAATTTGTTGTTTGTACTTTGAAATAGACATGAAGCACCAGTGGTAACTGTGATAACTGTGTATGTGCAGCTCCTTTGGGATGGCTCTCCGTGCCTTACATTTCTGGTGGGTGGTCTACACAAGTCAGTAATGTGAAAACCACATTACCCAAGTATGGTCTATATGTGACTCCATCCCACACAGACATAGTTGACTCTTAACCTTCCTCTGAAGTGGCCTAGGAAGCCACTCAGTTATCAAGGTAACTGGGGCTGGGCAATACATGGTGGCCTTGCCAGCAAAGACCACATCCTGAGAATGAATAGAACAAATAACATTTGGGGTTTGGTTGATAATAAAGTGAGCTGAGAAGAAGATGGCTATTTATGTTTGACACCAGAAGTGTGAAGCCACAGAGTCAAACAATCTCACAAAATGATATTCTGTATCTCAGGCATGTTTGGTGCCTCTTTATATTAGCCATCTCTTTGAAGCCTCTGCTGCAATATAAATGCAACACTCGATGCTCTGTTTTGGGCCACCTCATAGACTAACAGCTACTACTGGGAGCCTGAATACCTTCCTTATTCATTTTCTCTTCTGTACAAAGTGTCCTTGTACATAGAGACATATAAAACTGGAACCAGATAAACCAAGGCTACATAAACATAACATGTGGGAGCACATGGGAAGCTTAGAATTATTTGCCTTTCAGAAATGAGGAGAGTTGTGTAACTGCAGTACAGCTTTTGCCACATTTTATGCAAACTGAGGCTTGCTTAAACATTAAATTATATTTAACCCCTCTTCCTTATCTCCGCTCTTTGCAACTTCACAGACCACAAACCACACCTCCAGATCTCGCCCAATGCTACCCATGAGGAAGTCTGAGAGACTGATGTTGGGTATCCTTCCCCAAGTATTCTTGTGCACTACACTCCTATAATACCCAGCAATGATTACAGGTTGAGAATGTACAGCTCAGAAACAGGTCATTCAGCCCAACAAGTCCATCCCGTGTTTATGCTCCACACAAGCCTCCTCCCACTAGTTTTCATCTCTCCTCATCAACATAACCTTCTGTTCTTTTCATTCATATGTATTTATCCAGCTTCTTCTCCATGTCTACCATATGAAACTGTTTAATAATCTTACAGACCTCTGTCAGGTTACTCCCCAGCTTTCTCTTATCTAAAGAAAAGAGCCCCAGCTTGTTCAGCTTCTTTCCTGATAGGTAATATCTCTAAGTTTTGGGCTCACTCCACAGGCAAGAGTGATTGGTTAACTCAAGTTTTATGGAATGTTAAGCACTGTTACCTCTGGATCATTTCCTCTTATTCATTTTGGGATATTGCGCATCTTTAAAATATTCAATTTTTTCCCTTTTTCTTAAAGACTTTTGAATTATCCACATAATCACGTTTGAACACAGATCCCTTCCTTCCTGGTCGCAAAGTACCTTTCACCCCATCTTTCAATTCCTCTCAGTGGAACCCTTCATCAGTAAGAATACTTATTACAGTCAAGAGCGGCCACTTCTGCTTAAGGGTGTGTTGGATTCTCATCGCACGCTGGTTGTGTAAGTGGTGGCCGAGTTGGTACTATAAATAGAGTTGATCAGCAAACACTTCTTAGCTGGGAAACATCATGTTTATTTACAAAGGTAGTCAGCAACAACTACATGTGTGCTTTCATTTCAGGCCCTACCTCCATACTACTAATGACTAAATACGGAGGTAGCTCGTGCTTCTCACCTATTGGTTACTAAAGATCATGTGATTTTCCTTAATAGCATTCTTCTTAAAGGTATATTTCACATTATATGAAACCGTAATTACCACATCCCTCTCCTCTTTACTCGGAAATACGTTTTATATTTACAAATTCAGTTTTCTCAAGACAACAAAATATTTACACTGGTAAGATATATACAAGTTCTGAATTCCTGGGGGTTGCCTTATGCGTGTAGAATGTCTCAGCTCTACAACTTCAGATGTTTTGTCAGGGACCTCCTTTTCTGGAGTTGCCTGAACATCAGGTTCTTTAGTGGGCACCTGCAGATCTGTATCCTCAACTCTTACAGGAACATCAGACACATCAGACATGTCTGTACTGGGTTGAGTTCTCTCAACAGGAAACGTTGACCCGGTCGTGAACACTGGTGGAATCATTTCTTGGTGAATTGTTTTCTCTTTCTTAGTTGATGCACATGTCTCCATATGACTTGGCCTTCAACCTCTACATGGTAAGATAGAGGTCCAGTCACTGCACTTACTTCACCCGGTAACCACTTTGGTCCTTCTCCAAAGGTCTTCACGTATACCGTCTCTTCCACAGTAAATTTCCTCTCACGACTATGCCAGTCATGTCTAGTTTTCTGATTTCCCTCACTCCTTTCCACCTTCCCTCCTAAATTGGGCATTATTAAGCTCAATCTCATCCTGAGACGGCATTTCATCAATAATTCCACAGGTATGACACCTGTTGTGTGAGGGGAGGTCCTATAATGGAAAATAAAGCGTGCTAGCTTGGTTGCTAAGAAATCTCCAGTTAACGTTATCATGTCTGCCTTGATTGTTTGAACTGCCCTTTCAGTCAGTCCATTTGAGGAAGGGTGGTACGTTGAAGTTTTACATGAGTGATACTGTTGAGGCTGATAAACCATTGAAACTCAGCACTCATAAATGCCGTGTCGTTATCAGAAATGACTACTTCTGATAGTCTGGAAATGGCAAAAATTTGACGTAGCTTCTCAATTGTAGTAGAAGACGTTGGTGACTTCACCTCATATATGTCCATCCATATTGAGTGGGCATCGACAATGAGCAGAAATATTGTTCCCATGAAAGGTCCCTCATTGTCAATGCGTAACCGCACCCATGGTCTTTCTGGCCATTTCCAAGAGTGTAACGGAGCTGTTGAAGGTAACTTTTGCAGTTGCTGACATTGCACACAATTCTTCATTAAACTCTCTATTTCGCCATCCATCCCAGGCCACCATAGATAGCTGCATGCTATGGTCTTCATTTGGGATATTCCTGGATGGGCACTGTGTAGTTCAACTGAAAATAGCTCTCTTCCTTTTGGAGGAGCTATCACCCATGCTCCCCTCAATAAGATGCCGTCCTGGCTGGCTATTTCATGTCTTCTGTTGACGTACATTTCACCAGATAGTACTTATGGCTTATACTTATGGCTCTTACTTTTTCCTCAACCGGGTGGACCCTGTGAATCTACCCAAATAGATTACTTCCCTCGCTTGGGACGTGCACTTTTCTTTTTTTAAATGCACTCCAGCCTGTAAGAAATGTTTTAAGGCTTCCTCTAAGTTTGCCAAATGCTTTTTTTCAATGAATCCTGTCACCTAAACATTGTTTAAATAGACTACAACCTGGGGCAGTCCCTGCAGTAAACTTTCCATTGTTCTCTGGAAGATGGTGCCAGCTGAGGAGACGCCGTAAGGCAATAGCACTTTTTCTTGTACTTGAGACAGGACTGGGTCCCGACTTGTCCAGTCTCTGATCTGTTGAGCACATACCGGCGAGGAGTCTAAGAAATTTAACAATAAAACAAGTTCTTGTGGAACTGGGACATCCTCATCATTTTCTTGTAAAGGCAAATTACTAAGTGCATCAGCGTTTGCGATTTGACTTCCAGGTCTATGTACAAAAGTGTACCTGTATGCTGCCAGAATTAAAGCCCATTATTGTATTCTTACTGAGGCTATGGGTGGTATAGCCTTGTCCTCGCTGAACAATCCTAGCAATGGTTTGTGGTCTGAAATAATAAAATGGCAGCCATGTACATACTGGTGAAATTTCTTGACACCAAAGATGATGGACAGGCCTTCTTTTTCCATCTGCGAGTATCCCTTTACCGCTGCGGTGAGCGTTACTGATATGTATCCTTTCGGCCGTTCTGTGCCATCGTCCATCCGATGGGAAAGCTCTGCTCCCACTCTGTAGGGGGATGCTTCACACGTCAACACCAATTCTTTCCTCCGGTCATCATGTACCAGTAGGTTGGATGAGTGCAACAATTATTTCACCTTTACGAAAGCTTTTTTTTATGGCGCCTCCCAAGACCAACATTGGTTCTTTTTGAGTAGAGAATGCGGGGCATGGGGATGGCAGCACTGTAGACAAATTGGGTAAGAACCATCCATAATAACCTCAGTTCTGTTGAAGGGTCATTTGGACTCGAAACGTTAACTGTGTTCCTCTCCACAGATGCTGCCAGACCTGCTGAGTTTTTCCAGGTATTTTTGTTTTTGTATCCAAAATAACTGATTATTCCTGGGAATGGTTTGATCTCTGAGATGTTCTTTGGTGCAGGTGCCTCTCTTATGGCTCTTACTTTCTCCTCAACCGGGTGGAAGCCCTGTGAATCTACCCAAATAGATTACTTCCCTCGCTTGGGACGTGCACTTTTCTTTTTTTAAATGCACTCCAGCCTGCAAGAAATGTTTTAAGGCTTCCTCTAAGTTTGCCAAATGCTTTTTTTCAATGAATCCTGTCATCTAAATATTGTTTAAATAGACTACAACCTGGGGCAGTCCCTGCAGTAAGCTTTCCATTGTTCTCTGGAAGATGGGGCAAGCTGAGGAGACGCCGAAAGGCAATTGAGTATAATGGTACAAGCCTTTGTGGGTATTAATTGTAACAAATTCCCAAGAGGCATGTCCAACTCTGGTTGTTGATAAGCATGACTCATGTCAAGCTTTGTGTAAGTTGTTCCTCCTGCCAACTTGGTATGCAGGTCTTCAATTTTTGAATGGGGTGCCTGTCTAGCTTAGTTACTTTATTAACCATCAATTTGTAGGTCTTGTAGGTACACACAGTGCTGTGAGGAAAGGAGTTCTAGAATTTTGACCCAGCGGCAGTGAAGGAACGGTGTTTCCAAGTCAGGATGGTGAGTCACTTGGAGGGGAACTTCCCGGTGTTGGTGTTCCCATTTATCTGCTGTCCTTATCCTTCTAGATGGTAACGGTCATGGGTTTGGAACGTGTTCTCTAAGGAGCTTTGGTGAATTCCTGCAGGGCATCTTGTAGATGGTACACACTGCTGCTACTGTGCATCGGTGGTGGAGGGAGTGAATGTTTGTGGATGTGGTGCAAATCAAGCAAGCTAGTCATCCTAGACGGTGTCCAGTTTCTTGAATGTTGTGGGAGCTGCACTCATCCAGGCAAGTGGGAAGTATTCCATCACACTCCTGACTTGTGCCTTGTTGATGGTGGACAGGCTTTGGGGAGTCAGGAAGTGAGTTACTCGTCACAGGATTCCTAGCCTCTGACCTGCTCTTGTAGCCAAAGTAATTATGTGGCTAGTCCAGTTCTGTTCCTGGTCAATGGTCACCCCCCAGGATGTTGATAGTGGGTAATTAAGTGATGGTAATGCCATTGAATGTCAATGATGATTAGATTCTCTCTTGTTGGAGATAATCATTGCCTGACACTTTTGTGTGGCGCAAATGTTACTTGCCACTTGTCAGCCCAAGCCTGGATATTGTCCAGGTCTTTCTGCATTTGGACGTGGACTGCTTCAGCACCTGAGGAGTCGCGAATGGTGTTGAACATTGTGCAATCATCATCGAACATCCCCACTTCTGAACTTATGATGGAAGGAAGGTTATTAATGAAGCAGCTGAAGATGGTTGGGCTGAGGACACTACCCCAAGGAGCTCCTACAGTGATGCCCTGGAGCTGAGATGACTAAACTCCAACAACCACAACCATCTTCCTTTGTGCCACGTATAACTCCAACCAGTGGAGAGTTTTACACCTGATTCCCATTGTCTCCTTGATGCCACACTCGGTCAAATGCGGCCTTGATGTCAAGGGCAGTCACTCTCACCTCACCTCGGGAGTTCAGCTCTTTTGTCCATGTTTGAACTAAGGCTGTAATGAGGTCAGGAGCTGAGTGGCTCTGGCGGAATCCAAACTGGGCATCAGTGAGCAGGTAATTGCTAAGTAAGTGCCGCTTGATAGCACTGTTGATGACACCTTCCATTACTTTACTGATGATGGAGAGTAGACTGATGGGGCAGTAATTGGCTGAGTTGGATTTGTCCCGCTTTTTGTGTACAGGACATACTTGGGCAATTTTCCACATAGCCGGGTAAATACCAGTGTTGTAGCTATACTGGAACAGCTTGGCTAGAGGCGCGGCAAGTTCTGGAACAAGTCTTCAGAACTATTGCCGGAATATTGTCAGGGCCCATAGCCTTTGCAGTCTCCAGTGCCTTGATATCACGTGGAGTGAATTCATTAAGATTTTTCAAATCTGGGGCACTGGATGCCATCAAATTTTGAATCAAGTTGTAGGCTTTATTCCCACATGTACATAAGGGGATCTCGTTTGCTTGGAAAAAGAACGCCAGGCGTTCAATCTAATGAGACCAATCATCCGTCGCTGGATCGAAAGGATCAATTCTTCCAAATTGCAGCATTCTGAGAGGGAATTATTTCTCCGATTTGAACAGAATTTCTACTTACAATTACTGGGCGAGGTACTTTGCCGATTTCTTTTCTGTTTAATCTTGTTTTATCCTTGTTTCATCCTCGTCACCAGTTTGTTGGATCCTGTGGATCCTCGTCGCATGCTTGTTGTAAGTGGTGGCCGAGTTGGTGCTATTGATAGAGTTGATCAGCAAACACTTCTTAGCTGGGAAACATTATGTTTATTTACAAAGGTACTCAGCAACAACTACATGTGTGCTTTCACTTCAGACCCTATCTTCATACTACTAACTACAGAGGTAGCCCGTGCTTCTCTCCTATTGGTTACTAAAGATCATGTGATCTTCCTTAACAGCATTCTTCTTAAAGGTATATTACACATTAGATAAAACCATAATTACCACACTGTGCAGCAGACCCTAATGCTATCACCTCAGTAATATTAAGGAGCCACTTATGCCACATTCTTAGATTGATACTCACTGAACGCGACACAAGGGCCAGAAGACCTGAACTATTCTACTCTATCCATATTGTTTTTCGCTGAGCATCAATGAAACTGAATGCTCAGAACTCCAGTCACCAGTTTAATTTTAATGTTAGTAGAGACCCAGTTGCCCCGTTAGCCCTGTGCTATCATTGGAAGTGAAGTTTAAGAAATTTAAGCTAAAGTATAGACTGTAATCATACTGTTGCGCCCTCTGTAAAATTGAATTTGTCAAGGATTCTGCTACCTATATCATAGCTTGCACTAAGTCCTGGCCTACATTGGCTCCTTATAGTGGTTTGGCAAGTGGCTTTGCTTTCAAAATTTGTGGTGTAAAGATGACTCTAAACCACGTAACATGAGGAATATGCAGGAAAATGGGAGACTGGTAATGAAGATAATGATTATATTATTTTGCACTAATCTATTGCTCTTAGATACCTAATAAGACAAAAAGGTTAAATTAACATGCATATTTATATTTTTCATGTTTACAGCATCTACAGTTTTTTTGTGCCTTTTGTTTTCAAACTTGTACACTGTTTTTCTTGTTCACCAGATGCCCAAAATGTTCGCAAAGAATAGAAAGACTAAAGGTATACTCCAGGAAATGGTTACTGATGCCTATGCTGGGGTAAGCTGAATTTTAAACATTGTTAGTATACAGAAGGAAAGCAGGCAGTGCTCTCTTGGCAAAAAGCCAAGCACACACTCAGGGGAACCTGCTGAATTTTAATGATCGGTTATTGTGTGCAAAAAGGCCTTTGTTTTTTTTTAATCCAGTGCACAATGAGAGAATTAATTGGACAGAAAATGGCAGGGCATATAACTGACAAGTCATTAATGCCCTCTGTATGGCTGATTAGATGCAAATGTGGGCGGAATTTCAACTACATTTTTTTTTGCAGAAAGGACAGCAAGTTGTGAAGGAATGTTGTTCCAGAACATGTAAATTCTGCCACTAGCTATTGCATTTTTTCAATAATATCTTCTTTTTAATCTGTGGGCTGTTAACATTAATTGAACAGAGAAAGAGATGATTTACGATTCGAAGGAATTTTATTATTCGACCGCCTGCAACAGACCTTACAACTCTTATGAAGAACTCCCAGGCTCCAACATGTTTTGCTTTGCATTTTCTTTCTTCCTTTCAGCTTATGAAGGCGGTGGAAGGATCTTAGGTCATAACTGCTGCAAGTTATTTTGAGCGTGAGTTTGGGGGTTAGAACCCTAGTGACATTAACATGTGCTCTGCTGTAACTTGTTTCCCAGGATCAGTGGCACGATTGGAGCAGCGAATTTGTGTGTTTGGTTCTGGCATCTTTTTCCTGCCGCGGTTTTAATAATTTTCTTTAATTGACTCCCCACTCTGTGTTCCAACTTTTCGCACATGATTTAGATGGTCCTCTGCCTGGTATGTTTACTGACACATGGAAAGAGAACCAGGATTTCAAACAGTGATTTACCTGCATATAGCTAATACTGAAGCTGTTTTTTTTTTAATGTAGGCAATACTTATTTATACAACATGAACGATGACAAGTAGGGTGGAATATTTTCCACTTTTGCATCCAGGGTTACCATCAAACACATCTGCTCCGATATAGCACGGTTTATATGCAGAGTAAAGCTATTCTACTAAAGCACATAAATGGAATCTCAGAAGTGTATCCTTTCCTCATAGGACATGTCTATTTTACACAAGCTCAGTCTTCTGGCCTATCTGAGGG
Source organism: Cetorhinus maximus (assembly GCF_964194155.1). Taxonomy (NCBI): domain Eukaryota; kingdom Metazoa; phylum Chordata; class Chondrichthyes; order Lamniformes; family Cetorhinidae; genus Cetorhinus; species Cetorhinus maximus. The sequence continues at coordinate 66,056,320 of NC_135893.1, forward strand.
AGACTCCCAAGTTAGCACTTACTTACAGGGTGATGTAATAGAACAGACTCAAGCTCACAAGGAACTGGATTGGGATGACAGTCGGCTCTTACAGTTGGCAGACAGGTGAGATGTTAATCCCATCACTCAGGGTTGGATCTGAACCAAGTCCCCATGGACGTGAAAGGGCACTGTTCTAACCCACTGTGCCACCCAGACCTGAAGGCTGCAGCAACCAAAGTAGTGTTTCAGAAATCTATTCCAGTGTTTATGAACTGTTTCACATGCTCACAAACCATAATGTATTCTTCTAAGTATAAAGAAGGTGAAGATAGGGTGTGTTATTTTCCAAATTCACAGAAATTGGCTAAGGGAAAGAGAAGAAGACTTGCTTTCAGAGGGACAGGAATTCCCAAGGTGCTTTACAACCAATGAAGCACTTTTGAAATGCAATTTCTATAATAATGCAAGAGGCACAGGAGCCAATTTGCACACAGCAAGCTCTTCATAAACAGCAGTGAGATATTGTTCAGATAATCTGTTGCCATGATGTCAATTGAGGGATAAATATTGGCCACAATAATCATTTTTGATTGAACATTCACATGTATAATGGTTTAGAAGTAGAAGCCAACCTGATCACCATGATATACAGTAGGATTTATTTAAATCTTTCTAATGTGTTTGTAACTTTAAAGGAGCGGAATGCAATGTTCCAAAAAAGCGTAAGATGACGAAGGAAGACTCTCCAATAGCTCTGAGTTTATCCAGTGTGTAGCTGGATCACTCATGTCAAGAAGGTCTCAGGTGTAATTCCTGGACTATGGTGACTTTGCTAACATTACCTGAGGAGCATTGCACATTGTGTCCCAGTTCTGTAAACACAGCAACTTTCATATCAGTACATCATAGATGAGAAAACTACCTGTGCTCTTCAGAAAGAAGCAAGTTTCAGTTCAGTCTTGTGGTATTTCATATGTTAGAGAACTATGACTCATCGTATCACTGATTGCAGTGCTCTTGTTGGCACTGGTGTATATTTCTGTATGGCATACACCACAACATTTAGTTATTTATTAAAAACGTTTTAATTGATGAAAAGCCGCAAAAACTGCTGATTTCCACAACAAATGAAGATAACATAACTCTAGTCATTATTGATGTACTAAGTCTTGAAACTGGTAAATCAAAGCTTATTTAAATTAATCACGGGATGTGAGCATTACTGATAAGGCTGTCATTTATTCCCCATCCCTTGCTATCCTGAGAAAGGAGTGCTGGGCCTTATTCTTGTGTGGTGAAGGTGTTACCTTAGTGTTCTCGGTAGTGAGTTTCAAGATTTTGACCCAGTGACGATAGAGGAATGGCAATGTATGTCCAAGTCAGTATGGTCAGTGGGTGTCTGGAATTCGCTGCCCAAGTTGGTGGTAGAGGCAGAAACTCTAAGCTCTTTTAAAAAGTGCCTGGATCTGCACCTTAAGTGCTGTAAGCTGCAGGGCTATGGGCTGGCTGCAGAAAGGTGGGATTAGAAAGGGCACCTGGGTGTCCTCGGGCTGGCATGGACAAGATGGGCCAAATTGCCTCCTTCTGTGCTGTAACTTTTCAATGGTTCTATGGTATATTACTTCAATGGGAACTTGGAGATGTTCCTATACATCGGCTGCTCTTGTCTAGGTTTTGGAGGTGTTGCTGAAGAAGTCCTGCAATGTATCCTGTAGGTGGTAATAACATAATCAGCCACGGTGTGCAGTGACAAAGGAATGTATGTTTAGGATAGTGGTTGAGTTGTTGAGCAAGCAGACTGCATTGCCATGGATGTTGTTCTGCTTCTTCTACTGATAAAGAAACAGTCCTGCCATATGGTGGCTTTACTTTCTACTCTCAGGGCTAAAGAACCAGGAACAGTAATTTATCACCAGGGTCCTCAATGTTTGATTTGAGTCGAATATGATTCTTCTTCAGAACTGAAGGGAGGTAGAAATGTGATGGTTTTTATGTTGTTGAAAGGGAGAGAGGGGAAGGCCAAAAGGGAAGGTCTGGGATAGGGTAGAGGGCAGGAGAAATGACCTACCCTATCCTAGACCTTCCCTTTTATTCTTCCTCCCCCTTCAACAGCATAAAACCCATCACATTTCTACCCTTTTTCAGTTCTGAAGAAGTCATATTTGACTAGAAAGGTTAACTTTGTTTCTCTCTCCACCAATCTTGCCGAGCCTGCTGAGCTTTTCCAGCACTTTCTGTTTTTATTTCGGATTTCCAGGATTCGCAGTATTTTGCTTTTATTGTTGCTGTCTTCATTCTGTTCCAGCAGTCGACTGACCTGATTTTAGTTGATCTGTGCAGGCTTCTTCCCTGGCCCTCTCCACCACCACATTCACAAAGGTCCACAGCCAGAGATATAAATTTATGAACAAGGCTTTTGAACAAGGAACCAGAGACAAAAAGAATAAAATTTGTAACTGCAGTGAGTATTATGAATTCACTGAATTCACGGAAAGATGCACTATGATATAGAAAGGATGAGATGTATGGACTAGAAATGAAAAAGGGTTAAGGCCCCTGTCAAGAAAACATTGAGTGGTGACATTTTATTTCCACTTGTGACTTGACATGATCATAAGTATGTGGACAATTGTTGGTTACCAATTCTGGACATTTAACATCATAGGTGAAGAATAGTGCCTAAGAATGATCATGACTTATATTGCCTTTGAACAATTAGTCTTCATAGCCCTGCCTTGTACACTGCATTTACTCTTTATCTGGAAGTTGCAACAATTTTCTTTCACTGTTCCTTAAACCAATCCATTAGTCAGTGAACAAGAGCAACACCTTCCAAGGTTGGGAGAGTTCCTCTGCTATTTTTCACCCAGTAAGAAGAACTGAGAAAGCAGCATTGTAAAACTCAGCTAAAATAGATTCAATCTAACTGAGAGCAATACAGAGACAGTCTGACTGGGCTCAATCTAACCAGGAGCAATACCGAGATAGTCTGACTGGGCTCAATCTAACCAGGAGCAATATACAGACAGCCTGACTGGGCTCAATCTAACTAGGGGAAATACAGAGACAGCCTGACTGGGCTCAATCTAACTGAGAGCAATACAGAGACAACCTGACCGTTGATAAATCTAACTTTTTAAATGATTTGTTCATGGACTGTGGGCATCACTGGCTAGGCCAGCACTTACTGTCAATCCCTAATTATCTTTGAGAAAGTGGTTTTGTGCTGCCTTCTTGAACTGCTGCAGTCCATGTGTTGAAGGACCAACCACAGTGCTGTCAGAAGGGAGCTCCAGGATTTTGACCCAGCAACAATGAAAAAGCAGGGAGGCAGTGGTGTGGTGTCAGTGTACTGTTAATCCTGAGACCCAAGGTAATGTTCCTGGGGACTGGGGTTCGAATCCCACCACAGCAGATGGTGGAATTTGAATTCAATAAAAAAAAATCTGGAATTAAAAGTCTAATGATGACCATGAAACCATTGTTAATTGTCATAAAAACCCATCTGATTCACTAATGCCCTTTAGGGAAGGAATTCTGCCATCCTTCCCTGATCAGGCCTACATGTGACTCCAGATCCACAGTAATGTGACTTTTGACTCTGAAATGGCCCAGCAAGACACTCAGTCATAACAAACCACTAAAGAGCCAATAAAAAGGAATGAAACCAGACGGATCACCTATCATTGACCTAGGTAATGGCAAACCCAGCCCCTGTTGACCCTGCAAAGTTAACATATGGGGGTTTGTGCCAAAATTGGGAGGGCTGTCTCACAGATTAGTCATACTCACAGAATCTTACCTTACCAATCATGTCCCAGGCACCACCATCACCATCCCTGGATATGTCCTGTCCCAAAAGCAGAGGTGGTGGCACAGTGGTATACAGTTGGGAGGGAGTTGGCCTGGAAGTCCTCAACATCTACTCTGGACCCCATGAAGTCTCATGGCATCAAGTCAAACATGGGCAAGGAAACCTCCTGCTGCCCCCTCAGCTGATGAATCAATGCTCCTCCATGTTGAACACCACTTTGAGGAAGCACTGGGGGTGTCAAGAGTGCAGAATGTACTCTGGGTGGGGGACTTCAATGTCTATCACCAAAAGTGGTTCTGTACCTAGTCTGAGTCTTAAAGGACATAGTTGCTAGACTGGGTCTGCAGCAGGTGGTGAGGGAACCAACAAGAGGGAAAAAGATACTTGACATCATTCTCACCAACCTGCTTATCACAGATGCATCTGTCCATGACAGTATCGGTAGGAGTGACCACCACACAGTCCTTGTGGAGATGAAGTCCTGTATTGAGGACACCCTCCATCGTGTTGTGTGGAACTACCACCATTCTAAATGGCATAGATTTTGAACAGATCTAGCAGCTTAAGACTGGGCATCCATGAGGCACTGTAGGCCATCAGCAGCAGCAGAATTGTACTCGAACATAATCTGTAACCTCCTGGCCCGGCATATCCCCCATTCTACCATTACCATCAAGCCAGGGGATCAACCCTGGTTCAATGAAGAGTGCAGGAGGGCATGCCAGGAGCAGCACCAGGCATACCTAAAAATGAGGTGTCAACCTGGTGAAGCTACAACACAGGACTACTTGCGTGTCAAACAGCATAAGCAGTAAGTGATAGACAGAGCAAAGCAATTCCACAACCAATGGGTCTAAGCTCTGCAGTCCTGCCACATCCATTTGTGAATAGTAGTGGACAATTAAGCAACTCACTGGAGGAGAACGCTCCCCAAATATCCCCATCCTCAATGATGCAGGACCCCAGCACATCAGTACAAAAGATAAGGCTGCAGCATTCGCAACAATCTTCAGCCAGAAGCGCTGAGTGGGTGGTCCAACTCAGCCTCCTCTGGAGGTCCCCAGCATCACAGATGTCAGTCTTCAGCAATTTCAATTCACTCCACGTGATATCAAGAAATGGCTGTAGGCACTGGATACTGCAAAGGCTATGGGCCCTGACAATATTCTGGCAGTAGTACTGAAGACTTGTGCTCCAGAACTTGCCATGTCCCTTTTATAGTACAGCTACAACACTGGCATCTACCCGGCAATGTGGAAAATTGCCCAGGTATCTCCTGGACAAAAAAATCAGGACAAATCCAACTTGGCCAATTATCGCCCCATCAGCCTACTCTTAATCATCAAGTAACTATCAAGCACCATTTGCTTAGTAATAACCTGCTCACTGATGCCCAGTTTGGGTTCCGCCAGGACCCCTCAGCTCCTGACCTCATTACAGCCTTGGTTCATACATGGACAAAAGAGCTGAACTCCCGAGGTGAGGTGGGAGTGACTGCCCTTAATATCAAGGCAGCGTTTGACTGAGTGTGGCATCAAGGAGCCCTAGCAAAATGGAGCTAATGGGAATCGGGGGAAAGCTCCCGCTGGTCAAAGTTATATTTAGCACAAAGGAAGATGGTTGTGGTTGTTGGAGGTCAGTCATCTCAGTTCCAGGACATCACCGCAGGAGCTCCTCAGGGTAGTGCCCTAGGCCCAACCATCTTCAGCTGCTTCATCAATGACCTTCCTTCCATCATAAGGTCAGAAGTGGGGATGTTTGCTGTTGATTGCATAATGTTCAGCATAATTTGTGACTCCTCAGATACTGAAGCAGTCCATGTCCAAATGCAGCAAGACCTGGACAATATCCAGACTTGGGCTGACAAGTGGCAAGTAACATTTGTGCCACACAAGTGTCAGCCAATGACCATCTCCAACAAGAGAGAATCTAACCATTGCTCCTTGACATTCAATGGCATTACCATCACTGTCAATATCCTGAGGGTTACCATTGACCAAAAACTGAACTGTGCTAGCCATATAAATACTGTGGCTACAGAAGCAGGTCAGAGGCTAGGAATCCTGCGGCGAGTAACTCACCCCCTGACTCCCCAAAGCCTGTCCATCATCTACAAGGCACAAGTCAGGAGTGTGATGGAATACTCTCCACTTGCCTGGATGAGTGCAGCTTCAACAACACTCAAGAAGCCTTACACCATTCAGGACAGATCGGCCCACTAGATTGGCACCCCTTCCACAAACATTCACTCCGTCCACCATTGACGCACAGTAGCAGCAGTGTGTACCATCTACAAGATGCACTGCAGGAACTCGCCAAGACTCCTTAGGCATCACCTTCCAAACACACGATTGCTACCATCTAGAAGGACAAGCGCAGCAGATAGATGGGAACACCACCACTTGGAAATTCCCCTCCAAGCCACTCACCATCCTGACTTAGAAATATATTACCGTTCCTTCACTGTCGCTGGGTCAAAATCCTGGAACTCCCTCCCTAACAGCACCATGGGTTTACCTACACCACACAGCTGTAGCAGTTCAAGAAGGCAGCTCACCACCACCTTCTCAAGGGCAATTAGGGGTGGGAAATAAATGCTAGCCCAGCCAGCGAAGCCCACATCCTGTAAAAATGAATAAAAAAAAGCCTGACTAGACTCAACTGGATATCCATGGCAGTGTGAAGAGAAAAGTCCAGGTTAGGCTATTCAATGCAAACTCGCACTTAAGTAGTCCCTTTAATATAGTGCAACATCCAAAGACACAGAAACTATATTGGAAAATGTGATGCCAAGCCACATAAGTATATACTAGCATAGGAGAGGCCCGGAGCAGAGCAGCATAAAGGAGCAGCCAGGAGCTGTTTGATACTATATGTTTGTATACTTTTAAGGGCGCAATACTTTAACTACTGTCAGTCACTACCCACCTCAACAGGATATGATGTATTAGTCCCATGACTTGTTAGGCAATCAGAAAGTAGCAGGGGAGAGATCAGATGCACTATATTTAGCCTCCCAGTAAATCTATCCATAATTCCAGTCAATCTATCTATTATCTAATCTTCACATAAAGAGCCCACATTATTGTTTCACCAATCCTTGTGTATGATTGGTACGTTTACATCTAAAAGAAGAACGTAACATGGTGGTAGATTGAGGTCTTAGAAAATTTTTGATTTTTCCTACACCATCTTAGAATGGTGGCAGTAGTGGAAGCATGTTTTTGAAGATTTGACTGCAAAATATACAAGCTTTGATCCTTCACCTCAAACAGAAGAAAAGAGCTGGCGTAAAAGAGATTAAACAGCAGAGTCAGGAGTGAGACCTAAGTTTAAGCAGGACTCCACAGACAGGAGAATTCATTCCTGTTAAAGCTAAATGCTGCAGACTAAGCTGAGAAGTAGAATATATCTAGTAACAGTTCCCAACAGTTAGAAGAAGTCCTGCTGTTTACTTTCACTTTGGAAATCCTGCAGCCATTTTCCCAGTTAAAATCATTTTTTTTTTGACAGAGCTTAAAGTTAAATCAGGAGAAACTGAAAGAGCTCAACAGTGCCACCATTGCAGTCAAGCAGTAACCTACGACCAGCTAAAGGTGGCCATTAAAGGTACTGAAATACAGAACTAAATTAATCCGAAAAAGCTCGAGGCAACCTGACAGCTGTTAAAAGCTCCAGATAACATTAGAAGTCCTGAAAAAAGCTAAAGGATGACCACAAAATTTTACAACACTCAATTGGTAGGCAACAGATCTCCTATCTGAATTTACTTTGTTCCAACAACGCATCGAGCTGTGTTTTCTGGAACTCAATATTTCCGAACCAGGTGGAAAAGCTGTTAAAATCAACATTGCTATAGGCAATGACAGCCTCCACAGACTGACAACCATCTGCGAAACTCAGAAAAATTATGGTCAACACTTGAAGATCAATTACGAGTGAAACTTAACTTCTGAATACACGGTCTAGAATTTATGTCCTTTAGGCAACAACTGACAGAGACCATTGATCAATTCATAAGGAGATGCAGAGACAAAGGGGTGTGATCGCAACTTCATGGCAGCAGAGCTAGCCGACAGAATTATCAAGCTCGTGATAGCATCTACCCAAATGGAAGCATTCCAAAAAGAGATCTAGGACCAACCGAAAGGTTACAGTGTGGAAGCACTACTAAAAGCGGACGCAAGTATGAAACCATACTAATGGGTAGACAGGGTTTACAGGCAATGCGTAATTCACCTATCATTGGCACAATAGCTAATGTAGGCAAATCTATTAAGCAATGCAGGCTGTGCGGCCTCATACATGCACCCAGAAATTGCCCACCTTTAACACTGTATGCAAGGCATGTGGAACTAGAGGACACTGGAAGCAACAATGCAAAAGGCAAAGGCCAAAACAAGCGGTTTAACGTCACAAGAAGCCACAACCAGACACCAGACAGGTACAGCATTCCAACCAACCAAGAGCATGTACCAAACAGCATAAAGACAAGACCCATGAAATATCTAGCCAAGCTACACAATCAGAAGATGAGGATGGCCAGACCATTGACAAACAAAGTGAGGAGACATTCAGCACAGTGAACATCAAAGAGTGTATTGGCACAGTGTTACCAACAGAAGCCTCTGCCACCATCCAGATTAAATGCCCACAGATGAAGGGTCAGCATAATTTATGTGCAAAACTGGGTCCCGGTACAGATGTAAACATTCATCCACTTCCTACACCGAAATGTATGTACACACAGAAGTGACATGTGATGGTTTGAGCAACCAATGCCAAGCTCACCGTATTCAATGTTTTGGAGATCCCATCCCTGGGATCCATTGCACTTAAGCGCCAGCACAAAAACTCACCCTGATCACCCTAGATGTTTTATATTGTTGACATTGTGGGTCTAGTGGTCACAGACCTACCGGCATGCAAATATCTGTCCTTGGTCACCTTCCTGGCACATCAAGAAATGAAGCAGATCAGAGACCACAAACAGCACCATCGGTAACACTGGCTGGATTTTCCGTGCCTGCTAGCGTTGGGCGTGTTTGGTGGCGTGAGTGGACAATAGCGCACGAACAGTTTCAGGACGGCGTGAAACCAGTTCGTGATCACCTGCTCAGACTACCGATGGTGGGCCGCGTTTCCCGCCATTGGACACCGGGAACCTCATTGTAATACATATGCATATCATTATTAGGCCAGCCGGCTGGAATTGTCCCTCTCCACTGGATCGTCTGTCCATGTCGGCAGGAATGCACGCCGACCTGTTTCACAACAGCACATAAAAGGCGTGCACTTGGCGAGGCTGCACTTTGAGGGCAACTCGGAGGTGAGTGCACAGTGAGTGCATGAGCTGTGCAGCACTCGCCAGGGTCACCTGTCGGACTTCAAGCTTGCGGAACATTGGGGATTGGGGTTAAGGGCTGCCCTGCAGTTGAGGCGACTTGCTGGGGTGGGGAGAGGGTGCAAGGGCAACCCTGCCACTGAATATAATGCATAAGCATTCGGGGTGTGGGGTAGTGTGGACAAGGGAAGTGGCCACGCATTAGGGAAACCTGTATAAATGGACCATTCCTCTGTCATTGAGACAGTTCAAGCGCAGCCGCATTGATATGATTGGAGTTGGGCCTCGTGCTTATCTGCCCACTCAAACAACACAGAGGCATCAAAGTGCCACCAAGTGCTCCAAAGCTTTTCACCCCACCCCTGCACAGACCGCAAAGTCATGAGTATTTTAATGGACTGCAGAACAGTTGGAACACTGCTCGAGGTGCTCATAGCCCCTTGCAATGTCAGCATCCTGGTTTGGACCAATCTCCCCGATGGTTCAAGCTAACAGAACAGCCCTGCAGTGCGGGTTAAGAGAATGCCTGCGCCTGAGCTGAGAGCACAGCATGCAGCCCAGTGGGTGACGCTGCTGCCAGTTGGTTGGGTGGACTGGGACGGAGCTGGCTGGGGTTTCCGGCAGTCATGCAGCGCACTAATCTCTGGCCATCCAAGTGGCGGCCAGCACTCTCCAGGATGTGTTAAGAGGCCTTTACACTTAACCAGGATAGGTTCTTAGTACACCCATGCTAACCACATGTCTCTCTCTTTCAACCTGCAGGAGGAGTACATGGGGATCATGGAGCCTGGTGAATTAGCTGTATGTCTGATGGCCTACAGAGAGTGAAGACGACGGAGGAGAGAGAGACTGAGGTGCCTGGCTGTGCAGAGGCAGGAGCAGCAACTCAGGAAGAAGGAGCAGCTGGGGCTCCCGCACACGCCGCTGAAGAGCCACAGCGAGCTGTCACTGGTCGGTGCCTGGTGACTCCCAGGCTCTATAGACACTGCTTTTAATTCCTGCAGATGACTGAGAACCAGTGTCGCGGAAGACTGCGCATATCTAGGGAACTGGTCGGTCACATCTGCCAGCTGCTGCAGGATTTGATGCCACAGGGACATGGAGGGCATCCACTGCCAGAGGCCGTGAAAGTGACCACGGCATTCAATTTCTACGCCAGTGGCTCCTTTCAGGGCTCCACAGGTGATCTCTGTGGGATATCACAAGCCTCAAGCCACAAATGCATCCATGAGGTCACAGATGCCATCTTCACAAGGGAACACAACTCTGTGCATTTCACCCGGGACCAGGACAGGCAGGATGTAAGAGCGATTGGATTCGCTCAGATCTTGGGCTTCCCACAGGTGCAGGGTGCAATTGACTGCACTCAGATCTCTGTCGCAACACGCAGTGGACTACATCAGCCGCAAGGAGTCCCACTCGCTGAATGTGCAGATGGTGTGCGACCACCAGAAGCGCATCTTGTAGGTGTGCGCACGGTTTCCAGTGAGTGTCCACGACTCCCACATTCTCAGTCGGCCATAGATCCCTGAACCAGGGTCCACAGAAGCTGCAGGGTTGGCTCCTCGGGGTCAAGGGCTACTTGCAGAGGATGTGGCTGATGACACCTGTGCGGCGGCCTCAGACTGCAGCAGAGCGATGGTATAATGAGGCTCATGCTGCAGCTCACAACTTGGAGGAGCAAAGTATCAAGATGCTGAAAATGAGGTTCCAGTGCCTGGACCGGTCTGGTGGAGCCCTGCAATACAGTCCACAAAGGGTATCATGCATCATCATCGTCTACTGTGCCCTTTACAACTTTGTGCTACAGCGGGGAGATGAGCTGGCAGAGGAGGAGATGGAGGAGCTGGAGGTCTCCTCCGATGAGGAGGACGTTGACAAGGATGAGGGTGAGGAGGTCCTCGAAGGCGACGATGACGGGGATGAGGTCCTCACATTGGTTAGATGGGGCAGGCACACTCGGAAGGCCCTCATTGCTGCTTGATTTGTGGAGGGTGATGACGACATGCAGTGAGGACACGCCATAGATCCTCACACAGCCTCTGAGAATGACTGACTCCTGTCTGGCCGAGGGCAGTTTGCTTGCGCTCTGTGATCAGGGTCATATTATAGAGATGGACCATGAAACTTCAGAAGCATCTGATCCTTTGTCCACCTTCAGCACCTGACCCCTTCAGGAGCAGAGCGTTAGTGGTCACAGATGCTGAAGAGATGGGGGCCAGCCCCACCTTAAAGCTGCTGAGAGCACACAGAGAGAATGACCGAACTCTGTGACGCCTGCCCACTACATTCTGACAGCAATGACAAGCACTGTTGAGGTGCAGGCATCAGTAATGTGTCCAGGGAGTGTGAGGCTGGACCATCACTTTGGTCTGAAGGCTGCACAAAGCACAGGGAAGAGGCCCTGGGCTGAGACACCTGCCTTTATCTTGTGCAGAAAGGTTTCACATCTGAGCGACACGAACACTGCTCATCAGAACAAGGAGCCACAGGCAGGGAGACATTCTTGGGAGTTTATTGACAATAGTGAACAGTATGTATAAGTGATTAACACCCGTGCCTAGGCTGTGCAACTAATTCTCCTTAACTTTCTAACACTGCCGTTACGTTTTGGTACTCCCCGGAAATCCACAGCAGAAGTAGAGTCAGCCTGCTGACTGCTACACCCTGTCTGTGGTGACCTTGGTGGGTGTCCTCTGGAGGGCCGAGACCTGGAGGGCCCCGGCCTACTTTTGGGGTCCTGCTGTGTGGCAATGGCACCCTCCTCAGCCTGTGGAGTTGGGGCTGCTGAGGTCACATGTAGTGGGCAGGCTCCCATCTCTGCTGTGGATCAGACAGTGCGATGTGCTCACCAGATTGTGAACCTGAGGATATTCTAAAGCTAGGTCCCACCAAGGCATGTGTCTCTGCGTTGGTGGAGGGTGTGGGTAAGCGCTGTGATGGGATGTCAAGGACGGCGCCTCCAGGTTCCTCTTCAGAAGTTTATTCGGGGCTTGATTGGAGGCCCTGGGCCATGGACTTGGTTGGCTGTTTCCCGAATGTGGCTGTGAAAGCAAGGAGAGATAATTAGTGCATGGCAGTGGCCTGTGAAACAGGACACATCACTCACAGCATGGTTGTTTAATGGATGTTGCACTGCTGGATCCTCACTTGGTAGAGCAGCACAGACCTCACCGTCAGCACAGGACTGGCTCAGATCGTATTAGGCCAGCTAGATGGCTCTGTTTTCAATGAAGTCTGTAAGGGCCTTGCTTCCTCCATCGGTCTGTGACCTCTCCCTGTTGTTGTGTGCCAGCTTGTCCTTTATGAATAGTGTAAGCAGGATGCCTGCCTGGCCAGATGATAAGTATGCCTGGCCTGTGTGGGTGGTGAGTGGTCCCATGGAAGGGATGAGGACAATGATGATGAGTGTGAGAGAGTAAATGGTGATGTCCCTTGAACCGGCAGTAAGTGAGATCCCTGTGGATGTGTGATGGGTTTGTGAGTGTGTGAGTTGAGAGTGCTGAGGAGACTGACTTACCCTGGCGGAACAGAGGAGATCATTCATCCTCTTGAGGCACTGGGTGGAAATCCTCTTTTGAAGGGGGTTGGCGCTGACCATTGCTGCCACCGCCTCCCAAGCCAGGTTGATCATGCCACTGACCATCCTGTGGCCAGAGTGGGGGTAAAGAACAGCCTGGCGGGCCTCCATGGCATCCAAAAGACGCTCGAGCGATGTGTCATTGAACCTGGGGGCTGCAGTCTTTTTGCCTTTCAGGTCTATGTCTTCCTTGCAGTAGTCGTGGGCTGGGAGCACTGAGATCTGTGCATGTGGCTGAACTTTAAATATGGCGCCCAGCGTGATAAAGCAGCGAGGCGATGGCGGGCAGGCGAATGAGATCCTGCCTGCCATGGAAACAGCGTGTTTTCTGGGAATGCATAATTAATGTGGTGGGTTTGGGGTGATATAGCGTGAAAACCCGCCATCGTGGCTGGCAGGTAAAATATCGTCTTACCCACCTGCTACCGCACTTAGTGTAAACCTGGGAAAATTCCACCCCCTCTGTTTAAACTGGGAGAAGATCACCTAATTCTGCATCTCAGATCATCAGCCAACAGGCTGAGTGGCACAATTTGAACCAAGTATGTATACCCATTCTGAATGTGCACACTTCATTGTGCTGCGGAACCAATACAGAATGGCTATTCGGCAGACGTGCAGACATGCCTCCCAAGTCATCACTCATCAATTCTCCCAGGAGTACGTGACATCTTGCTCGACAAACAGGGGAAGATGAAAGATGCCTACAGCTGGCATGTGAGTGACGAATTACCCAACCTGGACATCGGATAGAAAGTTCGCGCACAACATCCAACTAATGGCACCTGGAATCCAGCAGAAACCATCAGAGCTAAGATTGTATCAAGTGTGCACACCAAATGGCATGACATCGCGATGCAAACAGATGCCAAATCAGGACAATACCACAGTCAGGAACACCGAGTAATCCTATTGTCACGAGAGCATGGTCCGAAATGCAATACGAACAAAACATCCATAACCATTAATCTGAAAACATACAGCAGCCTCCAGAAAAGATCACCACAACTAAAGTTGGATAGATAAGCAAACTGCTGATACATTTCAGAGATTTTTAAATTTATTGCTCTTTACTAAAGTACGATCAGACACAGTGTTATTTTCCTTTGTTGTCACGTAAATAGTTTGATTCTTTAAGGGTAAACCTTTTGTTTCGGAATAAAAGGGGCATTGTGATGTGATGTGCATATACCTTTATAGGAGCAATATTTAAACTACTGTCAATCAGTACCCGCCTCAACAAGATATGATGTATTAGTCCCATGGCTTGTTCAGCAGTCAGCAAGCAGCAGGGGAGAGATCAGATGCACTATACTCAGCCTCCCAGTAAATCTATCTATATGTACTTTTCTATTCAAATAAAGAACCTATCCGTTTGTACGATTGGTACGTTTACTTTGAAGAAAAGAAGACCATAACAGGAGTGGAGCAGAGCAGTGTAAAAGAAAAGGCTGGGAGTGGAGGAACATAAAAGGAGAGGTTGGGATTGGAGTAGAGCTGAGCAGCACTGTGATCTGTGAGCAGACTGTGAATCTGCACCAGACCCGAGGAAAATAAATAACATGAAGTGACGTCAGCACCAGGAGGCATGCAGCGTGAGTATTCTGGTAAGCTTTTAATTTAATTTAGTTTAAGTTAATTTAACCAACTATAAAGTAAGATTAGATCAATTAATTCATACAAAAACTAAATCTAATTTGATAATTTTTCATATTACTACAATGAATTAAATAATCAGATCTGGGGCATGATATAAAAATAATTAACAATGGATAGGAATACTAAAGGGTTCTGAATTTTTCACTAAATTAAGATCTGAGATATATAGATAATAAGATTTAAGTAAAACATTTAAGTTAACACCCTATAAAAATAAAATGATGTCAGCATAAGGAAAGTAGCTGATTGGTGAATAACTGGGGAGTCTTCATTTATTTAAGTCTTAAGCGTATTTCTGGTCAGTTAGTTAATAGTTTCATAAATAGAAACATGGCAGGGCATCTCAATCCCATGGAGTGCTCATCATATTCTATGTGGGAGCTCCAGGATGCTCCCCATGTCCTGGACAACCACATGTACAGAAAGTATTGTCAGCTGGAGCAGCTTGAGCTCTGGGTTTTGAGCAGCAGCTGACATCGCTGTGGTGCATCCTTGAGGCTGAGGGTTTTGAGAATAGCATGTTTCTGGATGTGGTCACCCTATGGCTTAAGGGTACGCAGGCAGAGAGGAAATGGGTGACCACCATTCAGTCAAGGAGGACCAAGCAGGTAGTGCAGGAGTCCTGATGTATATCTCGCTCTTCAACCTATATTCAATTCTGAATATTGGTGAAAGTGATGGGGAGTGTAGCCAAGTCCTTGGCATCACGACTGGCTCAGCTGTACTTGAGTGGTTGGGGGTGGGGGAGGGCGTTGGGGTGGGTGGGTGGTAGTAGTGTAGGTGCACGAGTAAAATTGGGAAAGCAGTAGTGTTAGGGGATTCTATAGTTAGGGAAACAGACAAGCGTTTCTGGTATGTTGCCTCCCTGGATGAAGAATGACACTAAGCAGCTGCAAAACACTCAGGACAGGGAAGGTGAACAGCCAGCTATTGTAGTCTATATCGGTACCAAAGACATAGGTGGAAAAAGGGAAGAGGTCCTCCAGGTAGATTTTAGGAAGCTAAGAAGGAAATGCAAAATCAAGGCCTAAAAGATAGTAATTCCTGAATCACTCTAGATGCCACACACTAGTGCATATATAATAGGATAGAACAGATGAACGGCTGGAGAAATGGTGCAGTAGGGAGAGATTTAGGTTCCAGGGATATCGGGACTGGTTCTGGGGCAGATGGGACCTGTACAGGCCCTATGGATTGTGCCTGAACAGAGCCAGGCCCTTTAACTTTGTGGGTGGTTTTCATGTACTATTGGGAAAGGTTTCAACTACCTTAGCAGGGGTGTCGGAACCAGAAGGTAACATTAGAGGTGAAAAACAAAAATTGGAAGAGATAAATCACACTTGAGTAAGGAATAGTCAGGTGGTGTTAGAGTAAGAGGGAATGCAATATGGTCTAAATTGGGTTTACTTTGTATGTATGTGAATGCACAGAGAGTGGTAAATAAGGCTGATGAGGTGCAGATGCAGATAGCAACATGGAAATATGAAGTTATGGCGATAATGGAGACCTGGCCCGAGAAATGATAGGACTGGGTGGTAAATATTCCTGAATATAATGTGTTCAGGAAAGAAAGAGAAATCACAGGGATTTACAAAAACTATAGAGTAGTAATAATGGGGGAGCTTAATTATCCAAATATAGATTGGGATAGTAATAGTGTAAAGAATAGGCAGGGGGGGAATTTTCTAGAGTTTGTTAGGTGAATTTTCTAGGTCAGTATGCTTCAAGCCTAATGAGGAATCCATTTCTGGATCTGATTCTAGGAAATGAGGTGGTTCAAATAGATCAAATGTCAGTAGGGGAACATTTAGGGGACAGTGGTCATTGAATCATAAGGTTTAGGTATGTTATGGAAAAGGCCAAGGAACAATCCAGAGTTAAAAATAATTAACTGGGGGAGGACCAATTTCAATGGGGTGAAAACATATCTGGCTTAGGCAGAAATTGGAATCAAAGATTGCCAGGCAAAACTTTAACAAAACAATGGAATGTATTTAAAGGAGAGACGGTTCAGGTACAGTCACGATACATTCTCATGAAGGGGAAAAGTAAGACAAACAAAATCAGAGCTCCCTGGATGATGACAGAGATGGAGGGTAAGATGGAGCAGAGAAAGGGCGCATGTGACAGATGTCAGATTGATGATATAATCAGAGAACCAGGTTGAATATAGAAAGGTCAGAGGGAAGTGAGAAAAGAAGTAGCGGAAGCAAAGAGAGAGTATGAGAAGAGGCTAGTAGCTAATGTAAAAGGGAATCCTAGGACCATATTTTCACCTTGACGGAGACCCTCTCTGTCATGGTGAAAAGGGCGGACGAGCCCGGAAATTTTAAGTCCCACACCCGAACACGGCACTTCCAATTTCCGTGGTGGCAAGACTGGAGTTGAGCTAGAGTATGCGCATGCGTGGTTTACAGAGGCAGCTGGCCATTTAAATCAGCAGCTGCCTCCACTGAAGTGGGACTTTGGTAGGCCAGGAATGTGAAACCTGGAATGTAAAAATTATGCCAAGTAAGAGAAGGTCGGAACTTGGTGGATTTGTTTGGATAGCCAGCCTACCCCTTTGGATATTTTCTTTTCTTTATTCATCCATGGGATCTGGGCGTCACTGGCAAGGCCAGCATTTGTTGCCCATCCACTTGATCTTGAACTGAGTGACTTGCTAAGCCATTGCAGAGAGCAGTTAAGAGTCAAGCACATTGCTGTGGGTCTGGAGTCACATGTAGGCCAGTCCAGGTAAGGATGGCAGATTTCCTTCCCTAAGCTACATTAGTGATTCATATGGGTTTTTATGACAATCGATGATAGTTTCATGGTCACCATCACTGAGACTAGCTTTATATTCCAGACTTATTAATTAAATTCAAATTCTACCAGCTGCTATGGTGAGATTTGAACCCATGTCCCCACAACATTAACCTGGGCCTCTGGATTACTAGTCCAGTGACATCATCACTACGTCACCGTCTCTCTCCCCCCCCCCACTCCCCCCCCACCTCAATGCATAAGGTCCTGGGAACTCTTTGGCCCTTTGGGAGAGGTAAGGCACACTTTTGGAGAGGTAAGGCACTCTTTGGGATTGTTTAAAGTAAACATGATTATGCGCAAAAAGTGCATGAACTCATTGAAACTGTCAAAGCTGTTAAACAACTGTTAAGCTGCCAAAGAACTGTCAAGTTGTTAAATAACTGTAAAAGAACTGTCAAAGCTGTCAAGTATCTATCAAAGGGTGCTATATGAGTTGGCATGGAGGGGATAAGGACAAAGGGTGGCAGGTGGGGGGCATGGGTTAGCATGAATGTGCACTGTTGGCATAGGGGCTATAAAGGGCCAGGGGGTGGGTAGAGGGGCATGGGTTGGCATATTGATTATGCAGGGCCATGGGGGGTGGGTAGAGGGGCATGGGTTGGCATAGTAGTTATGCAGGGCCATGGGAAATGGGTAGAGGGGCATGGGTTCGCATAGGGTACTGGGGGCCATGGGGTGTGGCTAGAGGGTCATGGGTTGGCATTGGCAGTATGAGGGGTCATGGGGATGGGTGGGGGCATGAGGTGGCATAGGTTGGCTTGGATGGGGCATGGGGAGTGTATGGGATGGTGAGGGATGGATGACTGTTTCTTGCTTTAATTTAAAAAAAATTATATCCAACAACTGTGCCAGAGCACAAAGGCAGACCTTCTCCACAGCCGACATCCTTCACACTAGTTCTGGGGCCGGAGGGCCCAACCTCTAATCTGGTCCGCTACCCACTGTCCCCCTCCCCCGGAATGAAAATCAGAGCTGCGGGTGGCCATTGTTAAAGGTAGGGTTTGCAGAGCCGGGAATTCTCCCATCTCTGCACACCCGACCTGGGATCAAAAATCTTGGGCCTAAAGTCTTCTACAGGCATAAAAATAGAAAAGGAGTGGTAAAAGGAGTCATCGAGCAGATTTGGGACCTAAAGAAGGGATTTGTGCTTGGAGGCAGAGGGCATAGCTGAAGTACTAACTGAGTACTTTATATCTGTCTCTGCCAAGGAAGGAGATGTTGCCAAAGTCATTGTGAAAGAGGAGGCAGTTGAGACACTGTATGAGCTAAAAATTGATAAAGAGGAGATATTAGAAAGGCTGGCTGTACTTAAAGTTGACAAGTCACATGGATTGGATCAGATGCATCTGAGGATACTGAGAGATGGAAGGATGGAAATTGCAGAGGCAATGGCATAATCTTCCAAAGTCTCCTTGGATACAGGGGTAGTGCTAGAGGACCAGAGAATTGCAAGTATTACACCCTTGTTCAAGAAAAGGTGCAAGGATAAGCCCAGCAACTGCAGGCCAGTCAGTTTAATCTCAGTGGTAGGAAAGCTTTTAGGAATAATGACCTGGGACAAAATTAATAGTCACTTGGGCAAATGTGGATTCATTAAGGAAAGCCAGCATGGATTTGTTAAGGGCAAATTTTGCTTAACTAACTCAATTCTGTTTTTTTGATGAGATAACAAAGAGTGTTGATGAAGGTAGTGCGGTTGATGTAGTGTACATGGACTTCCAAAAGCCACGTAACAGGCTTGTCAGCAATGTTAATGGCCATGGAATAAAAGAGAAAGTGGCAGCATGGATAATTAGCTGAATGACAGGAAACAGCGAGTTGTGGTGAATGGTTTTTTTATGGACTGGAGGAAGGTAAATAATGGGGTTCACCAGGGGTTGGCATTAGGACCACTGTCTTTCTCGATATATATTAATGATTTAGACTTAGGTGTGCAGGGCACAAATTCAAAATTTGCAGATGACACAAAAGTTGAAAGTATTGTGAACTGTGACGATGGTGATAGACTTCAAGAGGACATAGACAGACTAGTAGAATGGGCAGACATGTGACAGATTAAATCTAGTGCACAGAAGTGTGAAGTGAAACATTTTGGCAGGAAGGAGAGACAACATAAAATAAAGGGCACAATTCTAATTGTAAAGTGGGTGCAGGAGCAGAGGGACCTGGGGGTATATGTGCACAAATTGTTGAATGTGGCAATGAAGCCTAAGAAATTGGTTAATAAGGCATATGGAGTTCTGGGCTTTAAAAATAGAGGCATAGTGTACAAAGGCAAGGAAATTATGGTGAACCTTTGTAAAACACTGGTTTGGCCTCAACTGGAGTATTGTGTCCAATTCTGGGCACCCCCCTTTGGAAAGATGTGAAAGCTTCAGAGAGGGTACAGGAAAGATCGAAGAGAGTGGTTCCAGGGATGAGGGTCTTCAGTTACATGGATAGATTGGAGAAGCTGGGGCTTTTCTCCTTAGAGAAGGTTGAGTGGAGATTTGACAGAAATGTTCAAAACCATGACAGGTCAGGTCAGGGGGAAAGTGTTCCCACTGGCGGAAGGGTAACCACGAGGAGAAGCATTTTTATGCAGAGTAATTAGAATCTGGAATGCACTGCTTAAGAGTGTGGAGGCAGATTCAATGGTAGCTTTCAAAAGGAAATTGGAAAATTATCTGAAAAGAGAAAAAACGTGCAGGGTTACAGGATAAAGTGGGAGGGGGGGGGGTGCGTGGGGCGGGGTGAGTGGGACTAGCTGAGAAGTTCTTGTAGAAAGCCAGCATTAACACAACGAGGTGAATAGCCTCCTTCTGTGCTGTAACTGTTCTATGGTTCTATGGCAGAAATTTTTCCTCGTCGGGTGGGCGCGCGCCCAACCTGAACGGGAGCAGAATAGTGCGCGATGACGTGGGGCGAGCATCCCGACATCATTGTACACTCTTGCGATATTTTGCTCAGTGGGCACGCGTAAAAAGCGGCAGTGCACCCGCTGACAATTAAGAGGCCTATTAAGGCCCTTAATCAATTAATTAAATGGGATTTTCCGCGACCCGTCCAACCATTTGGTTGACAGGAGGGCGAATAGGCCAAGCGGCCTTTGCATTTTTTGCGAAGCCTCATCCACGGGTGGGATGAGGTTTCGACCAGTGATTTAAAAAGAACTTTTAAAATTCATTTTTAACATGTCCCTCGCTCATGAGACAGTCACATGAGGGGACACGTTTTCCTTATTTTTCAATTGTTTATTTTTAATGTTCAAAATCTTCAGCTCCCCTGAGGCAGCCGTGTGCCTTCAGAGAGCTTTCTGTGAGCGCACCCGCACGCATGCACTGACTTCCGTATTCGTCTTCCTCCCGCCCCCACCTAGGAAGCGCTGAGCGTTGCAGCGCGCGATTCACCCTGGCTGGCCATTAATTGGCCAACCAGCGTGAAACCGCGGTTGGGGCCCAATCGTGGGCGGGGTCGGTTTCACGGCTGCCCCAGGGCCTGCCACGCCTGCCCCGCCTGCCCGACGAGGTAAAAATCCTGCCCTATGGTAAAGCCAAGTCACTCGAAACTTGGTCAAAGGTGTAGCTTTTAAGGAACATTCTAAAGGATATTCCTAAAGGATAGAGAGGTGGATCAGTTTAGGAAAGGAATTCCAGAGGTTAGAGCCTAGGCAGCCGAATGCATGCCTACTTTCTGTCAAACTGTTTCTAAACTCCACATTGCAACTAACATTCCCTCACCTATCACTTTATATGGAATCGTCAAGTCGCACCATATTAAGAATAAATCATTATATCGACTGTGCCAAACCATTTTTGGAATGCTTGATTTGAAGGGTTTAGGAAACTAAAGATAAAAGTGCTCTGCCCTTAATAGTGGTATTCAATTTTTAAATTTTTTTTGAAATGGTTCTGGAACCATATTTTTTTGTGTTTTATGACAGGAAGTACCAACAGAGCCAAGCATCCGGCATCTGTCCAGAAAAAGATTCTTATTAAATTAGAGGTTACTAAGCCAAAATACTAAACAATATGTTTGTACGGGTAAGGAAATGCTTTCAATTTTGGAAAACATCCCACTCACTGGAGAGCAAAATACAAGCCCACTATATTGAGCAACACAAATGTATTTGCAAGATGCACTGGCCTGTTAGTGGGTTGAGTTTCATTAACTCAGTAATTAACTGTGGTCATAATGCTGACATAGCTCTTTACAATGTAAAGATTTTCATGGAAGTAGCAAATGCATACATGTTGTACAGCTCATGAACAAATGAATCATTACATTGCAAACTAGTAATGTTTTGGGCAGGACACCATTGGCCCATTAGTCTAACCTTCTAAATCTCCCATTCACAAAAACTAATAGCCCTTTCCACTGGCAGAAATTCACCAAATCTATTTTGAACATCCTGCCATGGCTTTCTGTTTTACCGTCTGGAGTATATGTTCATTAAAGAACAATTAAAGAACTAACTGGAGGAGGGAGTACCACAAATATCCCCATTCTCAATGATGGGGAAGCCCAGCACATCAGTGTAAAAGACAAGGCTAAAGCATTTGGAACCAACTGCAGCCAGAAATGGTAAGTGGATGACCCATCTCGACCTTCCTCTGAGATCCCCAGCATCAGTCTTCAACAACTTAATTCACTCCACTCCATCAAGAAGTTGCTGAAATCAGTGGATACAGCAAAGGCTTTGGGCCCAAACAACATCATGGCTGTAGTACTGAAGACCAGTGCTTTGGAACTAGCTGCCAAACCAAACCAAACTATTCCAGTACTTTACAACATTGACATCTACTCAACAATGTGGAAAACTGCCCAGGTATACCCTATCTACACAAAGGATGCCAAATCCAATCCAGCCAATTACCGCCCCATCAGTCTACTCACAATCATGAGCAAAGAGATGTCGTTGGCAATGCTATCAAATGACATTTACTCAGCAATAACTTAGTCATCAACGCTCAGTGTGAGTTCTGCAAGGGTAACTCAGCTCCTGACCTCATTACAACCTTGGTCCAAATATTGACAAAATAGTTAATTCTGGGAGATGAGGTGAGGTGAGAGTGACTGCCCTTAAATGTAAATAAGTGTGGCATCAAGGAGCCAAGCTAAAATTGAACTCAATGGAAATTGGGGGAAATTCCCCTCTAGTTGGATTCATACCTGGCACAAAGGATGATGGTTTTGGTTGTTGGAGCCAATCATCTCAGCCCTAGGAGATCACTGCAAGAGTTCCTCAGGGTAGTGTCTTAGGGATAATCACCAGCAGCAGCTTTGTCAGTGATGCCCACATCTCATGAACGAATGAAAGAACGGGCTAGTGGGGATGAATGGCCTCTTCCAGTGTCTATGTTCCACATGACTTCTTTTCCACTATTTGATTTCCCCAATTTCCCATACTACAACACGTTGTCCCAATTGTTTATTTGTTTTTGACATCATCAACTTCAAGCAATGCTTCCCAGCTAGTGCTCACATTCTTAACCTGGCAGAAGGACTGAATCCAAATTCTCAAAGTTTTAGGAAAATGTTAGAGACTTCTTTCATCCTCCTCTTCACTAGTGAGCAAGATGTCAGGGTAGACAAGGCCCTACATCCTCCCCTTATTGTTCAGCCCTCTCAGGTGGTTCATCTTCCTCATAGTCCTCTCCAGGACTCCATCCACTAATTCTATAGAGCTGAGCTTACAGGGTCAAGATGCCAGCAGTGAGTCTTCCCCAGTCCACTGCGCATATGAAAATTCATGGATGTGTGCTGCCTAATTATGTGATATGTAGAGCCCAAAACTCAACACAATGCTCCAGATTTTTTTCAGTTACAGGTCATACCTTCAACCATCCATGCCAATAATGCCAAAATACTTTGCCATGGTCCTAACACTAAGGTAAATCCAGAGTGAGGGCCTGACCAGGAGGTATGACTCTGTTTTGTACCCGAGTGACACTGTGCCTAACTCCAATTATACTACAAGTTTTAGAATTGGTGCGAGAAGAAAGCACTTTGTACTGACATTGCCACTGCGTAAACACATTCTAAAGAAAGGCTTAGAAATATAAGCCACCTGCCTGTCCCATCAATTATCTGCAGCGTGGGGAGAGAAAAGTGAGAGAAGGGAAAAAATAATAAAGCTTTCATGCTCCAAGAGAACTTCTTAAAAATCACCTAATTTCTTTCTTTAATGTGAATAATCAGGAAACCAAGCTTTAGGAAAACCATTTTGAATTTTTCTTTTGTACAATTTAAGTCTATAACTTTGTGCAATGCGAGGTATCTGGTAATGGCCTGCGAATAGGTATAGCTGTTTATAGGTGCACATGTCTTTGTTTCTTACCATAACGCATTCTTTCCCATGGTCTCACAACTATGCAACTGCCTTGCCTCTCTCAGCCTTCCCTTCTTGCACTTTACAAGTGGTTAAAAGCTAACCCAGCAATCCCTAGTCACCGATTCTTTATTTGCCTCATCTTTGCTCTTCAGTCGCAGTGGTGCTCTGCACTCTGGGACTTGACCTTTCAGCAAGGTTCTTCAATGCAGTAAATTTAGCTTGAGTATTGCTGAGAAAAGAGGCATGCTTTTGAAGCTTTTCATCTTGCATTCATCAGGATTGCTCGCAAGAATACCAATAGTAAAGGGAACAACAATTTATACTGCATGAGAAGAGAATGCACCAGGGAACAGTTAGCTGTTAAGCTTTTGTTTGACTCTGATCGGCCAAGGCATTGCCATGGGGAATGAACCAAGCAATTCTCCAAGGCAACATCTCTATCAATCAGAATCTACTTGCCAACCAATCAGCATCCTCTTCTCATTCAGTATAAATTGTTGTTTCCTTAACTATTAGCATTCTTGCGAACTGTCCTGATGAGTGTAAGATGAAAAGCTTCTCATGTCTCATTTTTCAGCAATGCTCAAGTTCTGTACTACTAAATGACTATTTAAATTAACCTTCAATTTAACACATGTATTTTAAAAATGTACAAAAATAAAAGGTTTGAAAAAATCATTAAAAACAAATTATGGTATCTTTCACTGCCTCAATTCTTGATTTTGTCGGTGGATACTAACTTAACCTGCTGTGTTTGTAAAATACAATTTGAAATAGATGACTGCAAATTAGGCCCATACTTTGCATCTGATTCTGTTGTACACTGTATAGTTATTTCAGATGACTGTACATGCTGACTTGGGCAGGGTGAGGGGATCTGGCGAGCTTGATGAGTCAAACTCCCCAAATTGTGATCCGAAGAGCTAGATACACCCAAATATAGTGTGCACACCTTCAATGACATCCCATTCTTTGTTTCTGTTTCAGCTTTCATTCTTTAGAATGCAGAGTTCTTCCTTATTTTCTGATTTGGTTACTTTTTACCTCTAAGTCCACATTCTGATACTGGCCCTGCTGAGATCCTGCCAAGACCGAACCAGGTATCCAGGTCAATATGTTCAAGATTGCTTCACTCCATGCCGGCCTTAAAAATGGTACATGCTTTAATCCTTCTTGTTTGTCAAAAATGCAGGCACAGTTGTTTTTTACAGCAAGATTTTGAAACCCGTTGTGAATGCTGCAACTGATAGCTACCAGTTCTTCAAGTTTGGCTATGTAACCCACTCCCCTTCTGGCCTCATAGTTTATGCAATCACACATCATCCTGTGAATTATTTTGTTTGGAAACCTACCCTTCTCCATCTTGTATCTTATCTGCAGTGAACTAATTTTGACTGTTGTCCCAAACTGGCTCCATTTTGCAGGCCACTTTATCCTGAAATCAACCAAAAATATAGATATTTACTTCTTTCACATTGGTGTTGAATCAGAAAAATTGTGTTCTTGCCCAATTTTGCCAAATATTAAACAGTTTATAGGCAGCAGAGTCTCTGAATAGAAACTGGAGAATGTCTCACATACACTGCACTTGATTAAATTGGATGTGAATTGTTAAGGCTGTTTTAGGTAATATTAAGTGCTTTAGGCTCAAGTGGCAAAACCTTTGGGCATTCTAGCTGCCAAGTAAATTAGACATTATACCTCTCGAATCAGAATTGAATATCCGATACATATTTGTGAGAGAACTGATAGAATATGGGCAACTTGGGTGATATAAGACATATGTAAAATTGGTCACCCATCAACTGAAAATGTGCATCTGGTTTGCAATTTCTAAGCTATGTCTTTGTCTCTGAATCAGTGTTAATGATCTTTCAGACTCCCACTTTTGATGGCCATGGTTCAGTTGGTAGTACTCTTGCCTCTGAGTTAGACGGTTCTGGGGCCAAGTCTTATTCTGGAGATTTGAGCACATAATCCAGGTTGACATTGCCAATGCAGCACTGAGGGAGTTCTGCACTGTTCGAGGTACTGTCCTTTGATTGAGATGTTAAGCCAAGTCTGCCCCCTCATGTGGATGTAAATGATCCATGGCTGTTATTTCAAAGAAGGCCAGTTGAGCTCTCCCCAGTGTCCTGACCAATATTTGCCCCTCATCCAACTTGACCAAAAGCAGATTATATGACCATTATCATTTTGCTACTTGTGGAAACGTGCTGTACACAAAGTTGCTGCTATGTTTCATATATTATAATAGGGACAACACTTCAAAAATACTTCATTGGCTGTAAAGTGCTTTAAGACATCTTGAAATTGTGCAAGGTGCTAATTAATGGTAAATTTTTCTTTTACAAACATTCAGAGAAAATGCTATTGATATTCCACAGCAAATATGCATGCAGTTGTGCTGAAATAAAGGTTTTGGTGTATAAATATATACAGGCTTCAATTCAAAAATAAAACCTCATGCAAGAAAAACATTCTGGAAGTACTCAGCGGGCCAAGCAGCGTCTGTGGACATCGGAGAAAAGCTAATGTCTCAGATATATGTGACCCTTCATTAGGTTTGGAAGATGCTACAGACAAACATGTTATGGGGGGAACAAAACAAGGAAAAGGGGTAGTGGAAAGTAAAAAAATCCAAAATCACAAGAAAAGATAAAGAGTGATTTGTAAAGTGATTAGATGCAGATGGTTAAATGATAAGCAACAATAGCATAAGATATAACAGGGCAAAATTAAAGAATAAGGGGAACAGGAGACATATCTTCATTGCAATTTTTAAACCAGATGGATTTTGATAAACGTGTCCACACAGCAGCAAAGTCCTGATGACACGAAGGATGTGTGAAATGTCTTAGTTCTGATTGTAATATAGGAAACATAGCAAGTAAATCTGTTTTCAACTAAATGATGTTACGTCTGGATACATCAGTTCATCTGGTTTCAGTGACCACATTCTATGTCAGGTTAGGACATCTCACTGTTGATTTATGCTGTGTTAGCTCCAATAGAAACTGAGATTGGTATATAGGGACTAATAAGTTGCTTTGCAGTGTTATGGCTGAGCGAAATGGACAGTATTTCACTGTCGCTGTCCCTGGCTTCCAATGAGGCTCAAGCTGCCTGCCATTTACTGGTGGCCAGAATTTCAGGGGAGACTTGAGGATCGGGCAACAATGTCCAAGTGGATGTGAACTGTTCATTATTGCCTTCCTTGCATGGCAGCAGTGCCGTTGGCTGGTTCTACAGTACGAGCATATCAAACAGTAAATCTCGATTCTCTAACCTCTCGAGTAAATCTGTTAGTATTATTGAAAAAAGAGACATGCTATCGAAGCTCTTCGCCTTGCGCTCATCAAGAGAATACCAACAGTGAAGAGAAACAACAATTATGCTGCATGAGAAGACAGTGCTGATTGGTTGGCAAATGGACTCTGATTGGTAGAGGTATTGCCATGGGGAATGCAGCAAGAAACAGTTAACTGCCAACCTTTTTGTTCAAATTCAAACCAGGCAGGTCGACTCTGATTGGTCAAGGCATTACCATGGAGAAAGAACCAAGGAATGGCTATTCCCCAAGCTTATATTTAGCTGAAAAAGGCGCAATGAGTGGACATGCTCCTTCTGTCTGCAAAGGACAGGGTACTCTGTGTGAATATATGTCCATATTATTCTGCTGCATTCCCCATGGCAATGCCTCTACCAATCAGAGCCCATGTGCCAACCAATCAGCATTCTCTTCTCATGCAGTATAAATTGTTGTTCCCTTTCCCTGTAGATTTTCTTGTGAGCTGTCCTGATGAGTAAAAGACAAAAAGTTTCCTCTTTTTTCAGCAATACTCAAGTTCTGTACTACCAAACGACTAGTTATAAATTTGTTAATATTGAGAAGAGTGGGTAGCACTCTCTGCTCTGATTCAGAAAGTTGTGCAATCAAACCCACTCCAAGGGCAGGAGGACAAAATCTAGACTGTCACTTTGATGTTTTATTGTTGGAGGTGCTGTCTTTTCAATGAGTGAGGCCCCTCAGGTAAAAGAACCCTTGGCAATAATTTGAAAAAGAACAGGGGAGTTCCTCCCAGTATCCTGACCAATGTTCATCTCACAATCAATCCCTCTAAAACAGATTAGCTGGTCATTGTCAGACTGCTTTTTGTGGGAGCTTGCTGTATGCAAATTGGTTGCCATGTTTCCTATATTGCAAGGGTGACTACATTTCAAAAGTACTTCACTGATTGTCAAGCATTTTGGGATGTCCTGCGGTAATTTGTTTGCCAATAGATCCAATCTTTTTAACTTCTCTTTGGCCCATATTTTTGACGTTATTTTCAATTTCTCTCATTCAATCTGGCACCAAACATTGAACCAATAATCTGCTTTACCACCACAGGTACCCTAATTTGGACTTTTGACAGCAAAACCAATAAGTAAACCTTGGCAAAAGCAAAATACTGCTGCTGCTGAAATAAAAACAGAAAGTACTAGAAAGACTCAGCAGGCCGGACAGCATCAGTTGAGAGAGAAAAAGAGCTAGGGGGTTATCAGGTTCAGTTCTGGGTTGGGTACCCAGAAGGGAAATCGGTTGTGATCTTCATGGAGGTGGCCAGTTAAGAACTCGCCTGCGGGATGCCCTGTCCATTTAAGGATGGTGGGTGGACCAGAGAACAGTGAGGAGCAATAGAGATGCCTGCTGCAATGTCTGGTCGTCAGCCCCCCTAGGAGAGGTGAGCGCTGCCAATGTAAGTGGGAGAATACGAGGGTGGCTCAAGTAGGTGGCGCCATCTGAAGAATTATAAGAATGTAAAAAATAAGTATGGTCACAGCTGCCAGACCATCAGTGAGGAGGGCCAATGTCCTGTGGCTTTCTGGCACCTGTGGCTCTGGGACAAGGGAGATCTAAAGGACGCCTCACTGGCCCTCCGAGCTGCTGCCAGGTGGTCACCTCCAGGTCACAGCTGGACCTTAGCCTCAGTCACCCATCCACTGTCGGGAAGATCCCAGCCACGTCACCAATTTGACCCAAAGTCGGGACTTCAGTGAGCATAATTAGCTGCCCACCACTGCTGGCAAGATTGCATTGGAGAGCTGCCCCAACATGAGATTCTCTAATTTTGCTCCTTGTGCCATCACCAAACCTGTTTCTGGGTGACATTTTTTTGGGAAAATTCAACCCAATGTTTCAGATCGATGACTTTTCATCAGAACTGAAAAAGGATAGAAATGTGCTGGGGTCTTAAGCAATTATGGATTCAGAGAAAGGGAGGAGCAGGGATCAGAGCAAAACAAAAGAGAACATCTGTTCCAGAAGACAGGAAAGATTAAATAAATGACAAAAGGGATGATGGTGTAAGGCAAAGGAACACGGTAATGGGACATACAAAGAAACAAATGATGGGCCTAGAGGAGGTGTAAATGGCAATAAGAATCATCACAACAGCTACAGTCCGTAAAAATGAGGCCAGAGGTTTTAACCTGAAATTATTGAACACAATGTTGAGTCCAGAAAGCGGTAAAGTGCTTAATTGGAAGATGAGGTGTTGTTCCTCGAGCTTCTGTTGAACTTTAATGGAACAATAGAGGCCAAGAGCAGAGAGGTCAATCCTGGGAGTGGGGCGGAGAATTAAAGTGACAGGCAACTGGAAGCTCTGGGTAATGCTTGTGGACTGAACGAAAGTGTTCCGCAAAGTGGTCAACCTGTCTCCATTTGGTCTTCCCTGTGAAGAGGACACCACATCATGAACAGTGAATACAGTAAGCTAAACTGAAAGAAATACATTTAAATCACTGGCCTGAATCTTCTGGTCGAGTGTGGGGGCGGGCCCTGCTTGCCGACGCGTAAAATGACGCGTGGTGACATCGGGTATGCGTCCCGTCATCACTGTGCGTCATTTTGATTTTCAGTTCGGCAGGCGCGCACTGGAGTTGGCAGCGTGCCCACCGAACTGTCAAAGGTCTATTAAGGCCATTTAACAACCAAATAAAAGAATTAACAGAGCTGCCCATCTAACCTTAAGGTTAGCGAGCAGGCAAAGAGCCCAGGTGGCCTTCGCATTTATCATGAAACCTCATTCACGGGCAGGATGAGGTTTCATGAAGGCTTTATAAATCAAATAAAATTTTTTATTGAAATTTTTAAATTCTTTTCTTGAAGTTTTCATAATGAAAATAATCTCCCTGAGGCAGCTTTGTGCCTTAGGGTGATTTCTGCGCTCTTTCGCACGCATGATGCAAGGGCACAGGCCCCGACTCTCTCTTCTCCCCCCGCCCGCACAGGGAGCGCTCAGCACTTCCAGGTGCACGTCACGCTGGGCGGCCTTAATTGGCCTGCCCTCGTAAAATGGCAGCGTGCAGCTGATCGCAGGCGGCGATTGGCTGCGCGCCCGCCTGCACCCGCTCCTGCCCAGCCTGCATGACGGGGAGAAAATTCTCCCCTACTGTTTCACCATGGAAGGAGTATTTGGGGCACTGAACGATGAGATGAAAGGAGGTAAAAAGGAACAGGAGGTAAAATTTCTCTTGACTTTGCATGGGAAGATGCT
The DNA here is from genome assembly GCF_964194155.1 of Cetorhinus maximus. Taxonomy (NCBI): domain Eukaryota; kingdom Metazoa; phylum Chordata; class Chondrichthyes; order Lamniformes; family Cetorhinidae; genus Cetorhinus; species Cetorhinus maximus. The sequence continues at coordinate 66,086,362 of NC_135893.1, forward strand.
GTGGGAAGGGGAGGGGTTTGAGGAGTAGACCAGGGAGTTGCCTTCAAGTCCCTTCAGAATGCTGAAAGGGGATGGGAAGATCTATTCAATGGTTGCATAATGCTGGAGATGATGGATTATTTGTTGAATGTGCAGTTTGATAGATGGAAGGTGAGGCCAAGGAGAACATTATTGTAGTTCTAGGAGGCAAGGGAAGGGGTGAAAGCAGAAATGCAGGAAATGGAACAGACATGGTCAATGGCTCTGTCAACCATGGTGAAGGGGAATTCTTGGTTGAAGATAACAAAATCAAAACTTATTGAATTAAACATTTCAGTGATTAAAGTACGGTTTTGACCATACTTGCAAACATTTTTGGTTCTGTTCCTTTTAGCTTTTGGCAAAGGGAGTTTCTAAATAGGAAGATTTTCTGCTAGTGTAAAATATTGGTAATGAAAGTACTGTACACACAATGTTGCTGTGTAATGCCTAAGGTCAACATAACAACAAAAACAACAAAAAAACATTTATTTTTATATGTCAGAGAGTTACCAACTGCAAATATTATGATAATTAAATTTTTTAAAAATCAGGAACAAGTGTCAATGGGGTAATTTTAACTTTGGCTCTTGCTAATAACTTCCTTTTACGTAGCACCTTTAACATAGTAAAACATCCCAAGGTGCTACACAGGAGTGTTATCAAACAATACAGGACATTGAACCTCTTAAGAAATTATTAGGACAAGTAACTTAATGATGCAGTTAATTTACAGTCCACAATTTTTCATCATGACTGGATTTTTTTAGACTCACTCTTCACCATGATAGAGTTCACAATGTTGTGAATGAGAAATATTTGCTTTTGCATGATCTGGAGTTTCCTGAGTTTCCTCAGCTTACACCCGGAAGATAAAAACATGAAGCTGAAGTTGGAAGAGAAAATATATGTGAAGAAAATTGGTTGTAAAATAACCAGGGACACTGAAATAGACTCAGCCTTCCCTGTGTCCACCAATCGCCAGAGACACTGAAATATATCTCTTCTTCTCCCCTCCACCAATCACCCGGGAAATGAATGTGATCCCTTAAGGCAACCAGTGTAACAGTCACCCCAAGTCCCCATGGATAAAAGAAAATCAAGAGATGTTTTACTCAAAAATAATATTTTAAAATAATCTCTCAGACAGAACACAACTCCCTCAAGTCACAGAATTATGCAAACTTTTGTGCATTACAACCAATATGGGATGGCCCTGCACAAACATAACAGACTCTTTCTCCACAATATAAAACAATAAAACCAGGAGTTTGATTGGTGTGCATTCAGAAGTTGATGTGAGTGATGGACAAAAAAATATATATTGTGAGTGTTGCATGAAATATACAGGCTGTTAATTGATTTGATGATATGTGAGGTATCTTTATCATTAGTTTGCCATTGGTAGTGTCAGTTGTGAAGATTGCAATCAAGCTTTGAATTTTGGATGCAAGTGCTGGACCTTGTTATCTAATAAATGTAATCAGTTGGAAACCATTAAAATGTGCATACGCAGCCATTCCTCTGAATTTTCAACATAGCCATAAACAGTTGGGATTGGAGAAACATTTGACCTTCCCTTCTTAAAACAATAAATAGCACATGGAACTGTGAGGTCAGTGACATTGTTCAGAATGAAATTTTGGCAATTGTAACACTCCAGTAAAAAAGGATGTCCAGTTCATTTTCTGCTTCCTACAGTTAGACCAGCGCAAGACAATTTTCAGCAACAAAACAAAAGTTAACAACTTTAATGAAAATATTTTTATTTTAAAAAGCAAAGCGATGCTCAAAATTAGAATTGGGTTTTGCAGCTTTGGCCTGCACTTATAAAATATGTTTGTTGCATTTTATTTTTAGAAGAAGTCCGAGATAATTCGTGGCAGACCTTAGCTGTTCTTTGCACAACTTCTTTCATGGAATGTCTTATGGAGTGAGGAATGCTATTTTTCTGTGTTGTTTCAATGATTGTTCTTGTGAAAATACCTGTTTTTTGGATTGGCCACCTTACCTTCAGTTGCTTAGACCCTAAGCTCTGGAATTCCCTCACTAAACCTCTCTGCCTCTCTATCTTCCTTCCCTTTGAGACACTCCTTGAAGCCTATCTCTTTGACTAAGTTATTGTGGAAAGGCAAGGAAGCCAGATAATATTTTGCACTGGCGTCCTCACACTACCTTTTATTCCAACTTCAACTTCATGGGCAGAATTTTGCTCTTGGCGTGCGGAATCGGCGGGGGCGGGCGGGGGCAATCAGGAAGCCGACCGCCGCCTGCGATCCACAACACACCACGATTTCACGCTGGTGGGCCAATTAAGGCCTGCTCAGCGTGATACGCGAGTGGCAGTGCTAAGCGCTGCCTGTGCAGGCGGGGGGAGGAGGGCCAGCATGCCTAGCGCGAACTTCACGCATGTGCACGAAAGAGCACTGAACAATCTCCCTGAGGCATGTAGCTGCCTCAGGGAGGTGAAGAAGATATTGAAAAAATGATTAAACATCAGAAAAATTTAATGAAACATGTCCCGTCATGTGACTATCACATGAGCATGGACATGTTTTTAACTCAAAATTGAAAGTTTTTATTTAATTTGTATTTGCTTTTGGAAACCTCATCCTGCCTGTGGATGAGGGTTCCTAAAAAGTGCAAAGGCCACTTGGCCTTTTCCCCTGCCTGCCAACTGTTAGGTTAAACAGGCAGTGAAAAATTAACGACAATGGATAACTTAATGGCCTTAACAGGCCTTTTAATTGTCGGCGGGCGCACTGCTGGCTCCGAAGCATGGCTGCCGACCGAAGTATTGCGCAACTGCGCGTTGACATCAACACGCTTGGCCGAAGTCATCGCATGTCATTTCACACTCAGTCAGGTCAGGCGCGTGCCCACCCGCTGAGCTAAAAATTCTGGCCCATGTTTTTTTTCAACCTTCTGTTTGTAGGCCGAGGAAGTTGCAACTCCAGATCACATAATGGCAAATATTTCTCATTCATAGTATTGCACAGTATCACAGCTAAGTGTCAGTCTAAAAAAATCCAATTACAATGAAAAGTTGTGGACTGTAATTTAAACCGTATTATTTCAGATCATATTGCTTAGCTTCCTTGCCTTTTTACAACAACTAGGTATCAAAATCAGTGCCTCTGTTCTTGGGTGGCGGAGAGGCATCATGAGCCACCTTTTGAGGGGATAGCCCTTGTCACCCAGCAGCCATCCATCCAGCTGGGCTGGAGCACAGAAGAGCCTCGGCACCTGGGAGTGTCTCAGGATTTAAGCGCCATGGGAGCTGCCTGGGTACCTTGCACGGACTTGCAGAATCAGCATCCTATCTGCACGTTCATGGAGTGGAAGCCCTTCCTGTTGACGAAGGCACCCGGCTCACCCGCTGGTGTCTTGATGGCCACATGTGTGCAGTCGATTGCACCCTGGACGCAGGGGAAGCCAGCAATTGCTGCAAAGCCTCTGGCTCGCTCTGCCTGGCTGGCCTCGTCCGTACGGTAATGAATGAAAGTCAACGCACGCTTGAACAGAGCGTCTGTCACCAGTTTGACGCAACTGTGGACAGCTGATTGGGAGACTCACTGACCCACTGACCCCTGGAAAGAGCCAGAGACGTAGATGTTGAGGGCCACCATGACCTTCAGCACCACTGGCACGGGGTGTCCACGCACACAGTCGGAACTGATCTCAGGTCCGATCCTCTGATCGGACTATGGTCAGGATTTTCCCCTTGGCGATTTGGGGGTGGGGCCCGCTCGCCGAGGGGAAAATGACGTGGGATGACGTTGGGAGGAATCCCCGATGTCATCCCGGTCTCTTTAAATTTTTAGGAAGGTGGGCGGACAGCGAAATCAGCTGTCCGCCCGCTGACCTGTCAATGGCCAATTGAGGCCATTGACAGGCTAATTAAAGTAATTAAAGACCTACCTGGCCAAGCGTAAGACTAGCGGGCAGGCCAGGAGCCCCAGTGGGCTCCAGATTATTGAGGAAACTTCATCCACTGGCAGGATGAAGTTTCATGTCCATTTTGTAAAAAAGTAATAAAGTTTATATGTTTTTTATTAACATATCCCATCTCGTGTGACATTGTCACATGATGGGGACATGTTAATAATTTTTTAATGTTTCTATTTTTACACTTAACTTACCTGTCACAAATCTCCCTGAGTCAGCACTTTGCCTCAGGGAGCAGTGCGCTCTTTCGCACACATGTGTGAAAGAGTGGACTTTGACAGATGGGGAATCCCTCCCCCTCCGCATAACGCTTCCTGTCGGGCAGGCCACTGGGCTGGCCATAATTGGTCTGCCCACTCAAAATGGCGCCGGACCCCGTTTCAGTGGCGGGGGTCAGCTGGCTGCCCACCGCTGAGCCGGTGGGGCCCGCACGCCATCCGAGGGCAAAATTCTGCCCTATCTTCCTTGAGAGGTGGACCCTCCTTCGGCATTGCACCTCAGACATATTGAGGTAGCTGCATTGCTGCCTGTAAACCCTGGTAGAAGGACATTGGCGTCTTCTGTGGCTTCTTCCACCTCAGACTTCCTGTTGGCCCTGCGCCCTTGTGCCTGCGCCTCTCCTCCCACAGGTCGCTCCCCTGGAAGCTGAACTGGGACTCTTGGCCTCCTCCCCCTGCTGACCCTCCTCAGATGAGATGCCTCCAGCGGAGACCATAATCTCCATTACCAGGGTAAGGGAAGGCTGTCTGATACCACGTGGTGTGAATCTTCCGGGGGCCTGGAAAACAACAGTTGAGTCCTGAACTGAAGCCTCAAAATTCTCTGAATAGAATCAAGATGAATGCAGCTCAGAAGTGAGATGACGCTGTCTTGTTCACAGAGGCAAGCAGCAGCAAGTGATACCCTGCACTCCTCATTAATTGCATTGACAAGGCCACTGATCCCTCTTATCCCACGCGCGGAGGAAGTTTTGCAAATTGTGACCTGCCCGTTTTGCCTATGCGACAGCCTAAAAATCGCACAGGGGCTACGTAAAGTCGGAGACAATTGGTGTCTTAAGGGCTTTAACTGGTCACTTAATTAATGGTGGGCGCACCTCCATCTCCATCGCGCGCCTGCCAAGAGAAATATCACAAGAGTGAGCGCTGACTTTGGCACGCTCGGCCGACGTTAAGGCGCTTTATTTAATGCTCAAGTGGGTCAGGCGCGCGCCTGCCCGCCAAGCTAAAACTTCTGCCCCAGTAGTGCCAAATGGGCTGATTGTGAATTGGCAGCATATCAGTGGTAAAGAGAATCAGGCCCGATGTAAAACAGGTTGCTCAGTCACTATTAGTCCATTTTCACATTACTACCATTGAGCAATTTAACGCCCTTGACATTTGTCTTTTTAAAAGTTCTGCAGGATTGGTAGTATGATTTTCAAAAGATTCTCCAATCATTTTGTGTCAGTTTAATTGTCTCTGTTCAGGTTTCACAAGTGCTTGTACTGATTTTAAGCCACACAAAATTCCACCACTTTAGATCTGAAAGGATGCACAAATTTAATTTTCTGTTGCAATTTTCTCCTGATGTTGGAGCTCACTGCCGAATTGCCACCTCTTCCCAATCACTATTGAGGGGACACAGTGGTGTAGTGGTAATGCCACTAGACTGGTAATCCAGAGGCCCAGGCAAATGCTCAGGGGATATGGGTTTAAATCCCTCCATGGCAGCTGGTGGAATTTAAATTAAATTAATAAAATCTGGAATATAAAGCTAGTCTCAGCGATGGTGACCATGAAACTATCATCAATTGTTGGAAAAGCCAATCTGGTTTGCTAATGTCCTTTAGAAATGTTTTATCCTTACCTGATCTGGTTCCAGACCCTCAGTAGTGTGGTTGACTCTTAACTGCCCTCTGAAATGGCTCAAGGGCAATTAGGGATGGGCAACAAATGCTGGCCTTGCCAGCAATGCCTACAGCCATAAGACCATAAGACATAGGAGCAGAAATTAGGCCATTCGGCCCATCGAGTCTTCTCCGCCATTCAATCATGGCTGATAAGTTTCTCAACCCCATTCTCCCGCCTTCTCCCCGTAACCTTTGATCCCCTTACCAATCAAGAACCTATCTATCTTGGTCTTAAATACACTTAATGACCTGGCCTCCACAGCCTTCTGTGGCAATGAATTCCATAGATTCACCACTCTCTGACTAAAGAAGTTTCTCCTCATCTCTGTTCTAAAAGGTCTTCCCTTTACTCTGAGGCTGTGCCCTCGGGTCAGTCCATGAAAGAATAAAGAAAAAAAATCATTTACACCTCAACCTCCTCATATTGAGACTCTGACCTTGGGGAAAAGCTGCAACCAGCTCTGTTGTGAATTTTTCAGCAGAAATCTCCTGATAGTGATGAGGGGCAGAATCATTTCTGAAGCTGAATGTGCAAGGAGATAATAGTCAGATTCAGGTCACAAACGAATAAAATTGGTCTGTCCTGGTGAGATTTTTTATCTATAGTTTTCACTCACTCTGGCAATAGCTCAGATAATGCAAATGGTGTGTAATTATGTTATTTGGGAAGATTATGTATAGTGTTCAGTATTGCACTGGAGGGAGTGCAGTGGGAGATGGGCGGGTTTGGGTAGGTCATGAATCAAGTGAAAGTGTAATAATATTGGCTTTCAACACCACTTACAGAATCCAAAAAAAATATTGGCAGTTATGTATGAAGCTGCAATGGTGAAGATGTATAGAAAGTAATCAATCATTTCCCTCATCAGCCAGTACTGCGTTGGCAAGAGAGGCCTAGCAGACATTTACAATACAATTTAAGTGAAATTAGCAGCAGGCAAATATAATTATAAACAGAAAACCTTTTACCAGTAATAAGTTTCAGTCATTACATTTTGTTTCCAAGAGTAATGTCTACTGCACAGAACTAAAGATAGTAAAACAGGAACAAAAGATTGGCTGGTAGAAAGAAGTCATAAGCTTTTTCCAGAAGCAAAACAGGTTAAACACGTACTTATTTGGGGTACCAGAACCACCACATATGTCCTCATAAAGCTTACAGCTGTTAAAAATGCCATGTAATGATTTAGATATGCAATGATCATAGACAATGTAATAAGTTGCTAAATAGGAAAGATTTTAATGCCCCTAGGATCGTACAATAAAATTTGAAGATCTCTGAAAAGTGCATCTATTGGTAGGAGTCTTGTTGTAGGATTTTAGAAGGGGTCTGAACATGGTTCTGGAGTATTTGGTGTTGTGGTTCATTCTTAGGCTATTTTCTATTTAAGTTATTTCCATGTGCCCATTCTCCACTTAGCCAACTCTCCAACATTATGCATTTATATAACTTGCTTATTCTTATTTTGCAGTTAAATACTTGCTGTATGCCATTTTGGCAGAGTCAACTGCCATCCAGTTTAGGAAGCTTCAAAATTGGTCTTTGCTTGGAATACTAGTCATTTTAGAGTCAAGTGATAGGGTTGAAACTTGACCGTTACTCTGAACTGATAAGTGTACTGATCATTTTAGGATACTTGAAGTGATTACAATTTTTTGCTTCTATGCTCTCATGATGGTTAGCTTAGCATTAAGATTTAATTTTATTTTTCAGCGTTTTTTGAAATAGAAAAAGGAGGTCCAACTCTTAACTATGCAAGAAATCTTCTTCAGAAAATGTTTTATTTGACTTTCTCAGTTCCGAATGGATTTTCATTGTAAAGTTTTCATATGTTCCTTTAGTAATAAAGCACAAACATATTAGTCCCTCCATATGTGTTCCTTTAAAACTTCATGCCCAAGGGCAAAAACTGAGTTAACAATTACTTACAACATCTGGTCAATTTGCATCAAGCTATCATGATTTTAAATCTACAACAACTGGTTGCTTCTCCTGTTACTAGATAGACCTGGCAAGAATTCAGCTAGCCTGATTATTGATGCATGTGAGGTTTGCTAGTGGGACACATGGCTGGCCTGTGAAACAACAGAAGAGCAAATGTGTGGATTTACTATTCACCTGACAAACTGGGAAATGGGTCAACATTTCCAAAGGACAGTGAGGCCATTTGTGACACAAATTTGTAACATTGTTACTCCACTGTATATTTATGCACTGCAATGTCATCACTTTGAACCTTTTGCAATTGTGTTCCAGTGGTTACCAGTAGTGAGACAATTTACTCAGAATGCAGTTGTTGCCTAAGCATAGAAAGAAAGATTTGAATTTTATCTAGAGACTTTCACAATTTCAGGATATCCCAATGCGCTTCTTGGCCAATGATGTACTTCTTTTTGGAAGTGTAATCATTGTTGTAATGTAGGAAATGCAGGGGTCAATTTACACACAGCAAAGTCCTATAAATAGCAATGTGATAATGATCAGATAATATGATGCTTAGTTGAAGTATAAATATTGTCCAGGACATATCTTCCTGATAGCCCTGAAATATTTGGCCTTTCTTGCATTCTAACTGCTAGCCACTAGTTTAGTTCCCAAGGGGCAGTCAGCATTTTAAACATGCTAGTGAGGCTGGGACTTCTGCAGGTTTAACTGTGGCCGGCTGAGCTTCCTGGGGCCTGAATTTTTCCCGCGTTGGGCAGGGACGGCAGGAGCGGGCGGAGGCGGTCGTGAAGCCGACCGCCACCCGCAATCGGCTCCGCACCGCCATTTTACATGGGCGGGCCAGTTAAGACCTGCCCAGCGTAATATGCGAGCTGTAGCATTGAGTGCTATCTGTGCGGGTGGAGGGAGGAGGGAGAGTTGGGGCAAGCGCTCTTTCGTGCATGCGCGCAAAAGAGTGCTTCAATCTCCCTGAGGCACAGAGCTGACTCAGGGAGATTGAAGCGCTTTTGAAAAAAATAAATAAAATGAATAAAAATTTTATGAAACATGTCCCCTCATGTGACTGTGTCACATGAGATGGGACATGTTTTTATTTTTTAAGAAAAACTTTTTATTTAATTCATAAAAGCTTTAGGAAACCTCATCCTGCTCATTCGCCTCCTGATTCACAATTATTTCTGGATGTTATTTGTATCCTCTACAGTGCAAAATATCTGTTCAATTCATCCACTATTTCTTTATTTTCCATTATTAATTCCCCAGAATCTCTCTCTAGAGGGTCGATGCTCACTTTACTCACTCTTTTACTTTTTAAATACCTGTAGAAACTCTTATTGTTTTTATGTTTTTAGCTAGCTTTCTCCCGTACTCTAAATTCTCCCTCCTTATTCATCTTTTAGCCATTCTTTGCTGTTTTTTTTATATCCTGTCCAATCTTCTGACCTGCCACTAATCTTTATGGAATTAAATGCTCTTTCTTTCAGTTTGATACTATCTTTAACTTCTTTAGTCAGCCATGGATTTGCTTCCATCCCTTAGAGTCTTTCTTTCTCACTGGAATATGCCTTTTCTGAGTATTCTGAAATATCTCCTTAAATGTCTGCCACTGCATCTTTACTGACCTATCCCTTAACCTAGTTTCCCAGTTCACTTTAGCCAGCTCTGTCTTCATGCCCTCATAATTGCCCTTATTTAAGTTTAAAACACTAATCTTAGATCCACTCCTCTCTCCCTCAAACTGAATGTGAAATTCAATCATATTATGATCACTGCTACCTAGAGCGCCTCACTGTGAGGTCATTAATTAATCCTGCCTCATTGCACATTATCAGATCTAGATTAGCCTGCTCTCTGGTCGGTGCTAGAACTTGCTACTTTAAGAAACTGTCCTGAAAACACGAATGGTTAAGGAAATGCCATGCATCAGAGTGTGCTTTCACAACATGAAGGGCTATACCTAAATAACTCCTTTTGTGTATCACACAGGTCCTAGCTCTGCTCTCTCAGCCACCCCACTGGACCAGGTCATCCCATGGGCATCAAGAGCAGGAAGAGATGTCTGAAGACACAGCATCATATCTAACTAGCCCACACTCCGCCAACTCCAATACCAGCATATTGGAGGGATGTAGCTCGCATTTAGCGTCGCTGGCAGAGGGTAAAAGTCACTGTACCAGAGTGCAGGAGGAGGTGTCAGAGTCAGAGACATCTGTGCACAGTCCCCCTTGGGGAAGGGAAGGAAGTCATGATAACACTCTAGTGCGCAGGATGTTGGAGCCTCAGGAGTCACCTTTTGGGGCACATTATATAGATAATGAGCAGATGTGTGGGCATCTGGCAAAGTTCCCTGAGGTGGTGGGAGCTCTAAGAATTGACTGGAGCAGTCCATCGCCATCACGAACTTTGTAGGAGTGTGTGAAAGTGAAGTGCGCCGTCTCGCCTAGAGCACTAATGGGTTTACCATGGTTACACTTTTCACATTGTATATAGCACATTTGAGCACTGCTTTAATATATTTACTTACACATGTACATGACTCAGCGGGTGTTTGTGCACTAGAGAGCTCAAAAAAAGAATGGTAACATTACAGGGGCAGCTCTGAACAGTAATAATAAGGGTGACATGCAGAGATCCATCTCGATGTGTTGTCAACAGGATCAAGGTTGTCAGCTGATTTGTGTGCACTGGAGGGCTTCCTCCTCTGCTATGTCACACAAGATTCCAGTGTTTAAAGGCTCAAGCACTGAGATGCTCCTTGTATATTTCATTGTCCAAGCAAGCTTGACTTTAAGCAAGGGTCAATGGTCAGACTCCACAAACAGATGCTGGGCAGTAGGCACACCTTAAGCATGAGTGCTGGGTGTAAGACAGTCATCTGCACAGCAATGTTACACATCGACCTAGATGTAGGCATCACAGCTTGAGAGGCCATATATCATGCAGGTTATATTTGTCATCCGCTTTGCCCACTACTTTGGCTGTATTTGTGTTCCAGGTGTCACAGGATGTGCTTCGTGTGGTAAGCAGAGGCAGGTGGAAGCCAGGAATGTTGCATATGGCACCCACATCAGAAACTGGACCATTGGCCGGAATGGACGGTGTGCAAGTTCTTTCAAAGAGCTGTTGTTGGACAGCTAAGGGCTCCTCATGCACGGGATGCCTTATCTGCATGTATGCTGCAACATACAGTCCTATCAGCGTGTATAGAGTTTGAATTCTGATGTCGTGTCACTCTCAGCATTGTGGGCATAGTTTGATTATGGACAGGTTGGCAGTATGGGCCCCTCATTTACAGTCATCAGTGTTCATGTGAGGGGTCCAGGTTGCGAATGACTCATTACCACGTGTGCTTGCAGTATGATGAGGCCCATGGTTATCACGGTGAGGCTTTCTGTCATATGTATGTGACTGAGTCTAACTCACTGATGTTTATTTTCTCCCTTGTGGGGGATGGTCCAGCAGCCCTTGAGTAATTGTGGAGTCAACGTACAAGGTTCTTTAGGTGGAAGCATGTCACCAGGGACTGGCTGATGGTAGTTGTGACGTTGGAGGACCTTATGAGAATCTGTTTCGCACAATAATCCAGCTGGCAATGATCCCCCCCTGCACAGTGTCAGCCCTGGCTACATTGCCATGCCTCCCAGCTGCTCTGCCATTGGTGGCCTCCTTGTCCTCATCCGTTTCGGAACCTTTTGCATGGACGTAGGCTTCCTCCTCCTCCTCAGAGGTTAGGGCACTGGTCATGGTGTCATCGCCAGTTTGTATGTCCCTCCACTGCGCAATGCTGTGCAGCATGCAGCACATCACTACTATTCTCAATACTATTGCTGGAGCATATTGCAGAGCTCTACCTGAGCAGTTGAAGCACCTGATGTGCATTTTTAAAATGCCAATTGCCTGTTCGATGGTACTCCTTATGACAACATGGCTGCTATTGTAATTGCACTCTGCCTCCATTTGTGGATTCCCATCATTATCCAAGTTCTTAAGTGGGTAGCACTTGTCCCTTGTTGGTGGCTGAAATAGCTGAGGGAGTTGGTAACTCCTTCGTATGAAGGAGTTGTGGCAGCTGCCAAGGAACCTTGCATACACATGAAGGAAGACCTTCTTGTGGTGACAAACCACCTGTACATCGATTGAGTGGAAGGGCTTGCGGTTGGCGAGGATGTCCGCATTTTGGCCAGAATCTTCGGGTCGGCGAGCAGGGGCAAGCGCGAAAGAGCGCAGGCCTGACTCAGCACATTCCCCCCACCCGCACAGGGAGCGTCCAGCGCTTCCGGGTGTATGTCACGCTGGGCAGGTCTTAATTGGCTCGTAATGTAAAATGGCAGTGCGCAGCCGATTGTGGGTGGTGATCAGTTGCGTGCCCGCCCACGCCTGCTCCTATCCAACCCCCCTGACGGGGAGAAAATTCTCCCCTTTGAGTTGGGGCCTCTATGGCAACATAGGTGCAATCAATAATACCCTGCACCTAAGGGAAGCTTGCTGATTGGGAAAAAGGCCATGCGACTCTGTGTGAGATGCCAAATATATAGGGAAATTAATGTGATCCACCACATGAGCAAACAGGGCATTAGTTACAGCCTTAATGCAGCTGTGTGCTGCAGGCTAGGATATATCAGACAAGTCTCCTGATGATCCCTGGAAAGATGCTGAGGCAGAGAAGTTGAGAGCGACGGTTACCTTCACAGCCCCTGGCTGGGCACAGGGGTTGATGCATTGTCGCTTGAGTTGCTGCCGGCCCAGGCGCCATATGTCTGTCACCACCTCACAGCTTAGCCACAGTTGCCTTCGGCACTGGTTCTCTGTCATACTGAGATAGGATGCCCTAGGTCTGTCCACCCTTCTCACAGGGTAGTACCTGGTTGTCCTGCCTCTCCTCCTCTGCTTTCCTGGTGCGTGGGGAGCAGCCTCTTCCTCCTGGCCTTCTGCCCCACCCGGCCTTTAGCTCCTCATGGTGACCGTCTTCTATGCCCTCTATGTGCGAGGATGTCATGCCTATCTTCTATGTTCCTCCACGTGAAGTGCTATGTGCCTTTCTCTTGCATAAAGTTCTTCCTGGCGCCTGTGTGCAGTAGGAGCAAAAAATAATTGCCCTGCTAGACCAGGAGTCCCACTCTCCTGTTCCCTTGGGTTAAGGGAAGACAGTTGGAATTTGATTTGAGCTACTTCTGGCTCTGAATAAAATGTTAAGGCAAATTTCACAGGGGTACCTCATCTCTCCAAAGGGCTCCCCTGGCTTTCCAGAGAAATACATCAAGTTCAGACCTGCTCTTACCAGGTCTATTTTGCGCACTTCGGGTTCCACACTTCGAGGCTGCCAGAATAAGGCTAGAGTGGAGGCAGCTGATGATTCAAATGGTCAGCTGCCTCTGTAAAATGTGCATGTGCGAAAAGCACCCCACCTACCCCCCTCATTCCTGCCCCCGTGAAAATGGGAAGTGCCGTGCTCGGGGGCAGGACGAATGATTTTCGTGCAGTTCCACTATTTTCGCTAAGACAGAGAGCCTCTCCGTCATGGTGAAAACCAGGGACACAGTGTGACCCATTAAAGGGAAAGGCAAATCCATGAGCTAGGGAGGGGTTCCTGCCCCAGGTTGCTATTGAGGAACCATTTGCTGGAACCTTTGCAAAGTGTGGACATCAGGTGAGGACAGGTGTGTGTTCAGATGTGGGGCAGGATTTTCCGCGTGAGCTATAGGACACTGCCATCATGGGCAAATGGGAGTCAGGCACCAACTGTGATTTGCCCCGAAATGGCCAATTAATGGCCAGAGGGCAGACTCACCATGGACAGATTCTCAAAGCTGGAGGGCCAATAGGGTGCGAGAGAGCAATAGTAAGCAAGCAAGAGAGAGAGAGAGAGAGAGAGAGAGCAAGAGAGAGTGAGAGAGAGGAATAGAGAGCGAGAGAGAGGACACCTCCATTCTGAGGTCCCTCTTGCCAACTTTATTACAAAAAATGGTTTCAGCAGTTGGACCATCATTGTGGAAGAAGATGCCTCCACAGGGCGTCAGCTGGTCAAGCAGCTCAGGGGTGGAGGGCATTGGGGGAGGGTGCAGAGGAACCTCCAAGTCTGCCTGGAGCACTGCCCCCTACCGTGGTCTGCTGCCTGGGGGCCACCTTCAGGAGCTGCACTGTCCCCCAACGCCTCTCTGGAGGCCAACTGGAAATTCCACACTTGCCCGCCCCCATTAGGGGCTAAAAATCCAGCCTGTGGTATCAAACAGCCTTTTGACAGTAAATCTAAAAATTCAGTAATTAAGCATGGACAAATTACCAGAGGGACACCAGAATCACACATTAACAGTTGGCAAAGAAGGGATGAAAATAATAACCTTCATTTTTCTTAGAACTAATTTTCTTATTCAGTAGGTCATATATTGCCGTGTGAGACTTCCCAAATCAGGTCCTCTCTGCATGCATCGTTCTGCACTAGGACTGTCCAATCAGGAAATAGCCCTCATAGAATTAGTTTGATTGACTTCATTAATAATGTTAGCCTTGCAATTAGAGAAAGCTAACTGAAGTACTCTGGCTCTGTTTTTGAAGTACATAATTGTTTTTGCTGATGATAGTAAGCAAACAATGAAACCACTCCTGGAATATGCCCTCGCCGACCAGAGCCATGCAGCAGGTCTTTAATTCCTGGGGGAGAATTTTTAGTTGGGTGAGTGGGCGCGCGCCCAACCCGACTGGGTGTAAAATGGCGTGCGATGTTCTGGTCGTTGGGCATGCGCCAGAGTCGGCAGCGCCCGCCGACAATTAAAAGGCCTACTAAGGCCATTAAAAAGGTAACTGAAAGAAATTTTTCGCTGCCCGTCCAACCTTACCATTGGCGGGCAGGCGAAAAGGCCAAAGCGGCCTTTGCATATTTTAGGAAACCTCACTCACGGGCGGGGTGAGGATTCCAACAGCAAATAAAAATAAAATAAACATTTTTAAAATTTACTTAATAACATGTCAGATGAGCAGGGGCATGTTTTATAACATTTCAGAAATGTTTTTTTTATTTTGAAATAAAAATTTTGGCAGCTCTGCGCCTCAGGGAGATTTTCGAGAGTGCACCCGGGCGCATGCGTGAAGTTCGCGCTTCTCCTCCTCTCCCACCGCACAGGCAGTGCTGAGCGCTGCCGCCAGCGTGAAATCGCGGCCTGGCCCCGATTGCGGGCGGCGGTGGGATTCCCGACCGCCCCTGCCCACCCCCGCCAAGATGGCCCGACGAGGGAAAAATCCTCCCCCTGAGCTAAATCCTGCGTGGGACAGTGGGGGAAGGTGTAGCGACAATACTGGAAGAAGCATAGGTAAGAAGCTGATACTGATTATGAAAGTGAAATCATGGGGCTGAACTTAACAAGTTGCTGGCTCGGACGAAAAAGCTGGAGGTGCGGGGGAGCCCACCCCCAACTCCAGCGGTTTGCCCCGCAAGCACTTAATGCCTTGAAGCGAGACTTTCCGCCCTCTCTAGGCAGAAAGTCCTGCCTCGGAGAGCTGCTGGCCAGTTAAATTGCTGCCGGCTCTCCAGTTCCAGCAGAGCCACCGGCAGCAGGGGCCACCGTTGGGACTGCATCGAGTCACCGAGCTGCAGCCGGGGTTAGGGGTAAGTGGGGCAGGCGGTGGTGGTGGGGTACCAGCCTGACCCTGTAAAGGGGGTGGGGGCAGGGGGCCGAGGGGGTTGGGAAGCCATGGTAGACAGGAAATGGAGAGGGGTGGAGAGCTGAGGGCTTTGGAGGGGATTGGGGAAGATCTGGGGGAAGGGCCTGTTAAGGAGGCACCCCCACTTGCCTGTCACCAGCCTGCGTAGGGAAAGCTGCCAGCTGGACACTTGGTGTGACCTCTCCTGCCATTGTTCCTGCCCAGCAGCAGGAGTTACAGTGAAAAATCTGTTCAAGGGCACCTTGCCATTGAGGTATCCTCCTCCTGGAGCTGCAGCCTCAGTAAAGCTACCACCAGCGAAGGCTCTGCTGAGGTTGCTGAGCTGCTGGCCTTTGACTGTGTCAGCAGCTCTCGTCACTCCAGTCTCCTGCCATCCATCGGACTGGGGTCGCCTCCCACTTTCGGCCCCAGCAATGGGACTTCAATCTCTCCTGCAAAATTCAGTCCTCAGTGTCTGGACTGAAATCAAAATCACAAGGGTTTTTGATAGAATAAACACAGAGAAATTGCCTCCACTGGCTGAAGGGTCATAACAAGAGGACACAGACTTAAGGTAATTGGTAAAAGAACCAGGATTGAGATGAGGAGAATTTTTTTTGTAGCGAATGATACAGAACACACTGCCATTTTACATTTTTTCTTACTTTACCTTTCTGTCTCTTCTTTCTCTCTCTTGTAATCCAATCTTTCTTTCCCTCTCTTTGTTTCTCTCTCTGGACATAATTTGACTCTAATTCATTCTACTTCCTATTCCATTGCTCTCCTCTTTCTTTCTTAAGCCTTATATGTTATTGGTTAAGGGCATAGACAGTTAAACTTTCCTCGGATTCACCAAGATACCAAATGCCTCCTAGCTCTTGACACTCCAATATCAGCCCGCACTTTCAGCAATTTGCCATATAAATGTTTTGAAGCAAAAAGGTGAGAATAAATCTAACTGATGGCCCATCCTGTGAGATGCCCTGCTCCCGCAAAACCTGAACCAATATATTTTCTTAGAAAGGAGTAAGTTAACAATGGCGAGAAAATATTTAAATATTCTTTGGGTATGTGATTTCACCCAAATGAATCTAGGTCTCCACTCTACTTTAATAATACCCCAAGCCCAATCTCACCAGATTTGATGAATGTTGGACTGTACTCAATGGTTCACTTTTGTTGCTTCTCCATACTAATTTTAATGCAAATTAAAAAGAAGCATCAGGTGACAATAAAAACAATCTTTTGAGTTTATGGAAATGAATGGAAATCTGCATGATGCAGGAGGAATGGCTGGTTCAGCTTAGGACAGTTTGATAGTAAAATGATCTCAGCACATCAAAGTTGCACCCAAACCTGAAGCAGTGGCATTCCATGATGGAAGCTCATGGCAGGAGTAAAAATCTGGACAAATACAAGCTTCTGCTCTTTACTGAATGCTCTGAACTGCATTCTCATGAGATGAGAGCTAAGATAAGCAAAACCAGCCCGAAAGATACATCCTGTTGTGTGGAAAATTTCATGTATTGGGTTTGGTTCAGGGCACACCCCTATGATGGAGTATTCGGTTCAGTTGATGTCACTTTTTGTGAGTCAGTAGGGTGTGAGATCAAGCTCCACTTCAGAGACTTCAGTTCATAATCTAGGCTGATACTCCCAGTGCCATACTGAGGGAGTGCTGCACTGTTGGTAGTGCCGTCTTTTGGGTGAGGCATTAAACTGAGGTCCCATCAGTTGGATGTAAAAAAAAATGAGACAGACACAGGGGAGATCCTTTTGGTGCTCTGATGAACACCTGTCCATTAACCTTACACAGAACAGATTGTGGTAAAATCCTCAAATTTTCACTGATGTTTTAGCAGCAGATCAGTGAAAACCTCAAAGCAATGGTGCAAAAGACTGTTCACTCACTTTCTCTGTGGTTTCTACCAACGTCACAGTGAGAAATTGGGATAACCACTACAGAAATTTTACAACAGTTAAGTTTAACTTTTTTTCAGATAGGTAACCTAGAAGTTATAGTATTGGACTAGCCACCCAGAGGCCGTGAGTTCAAACCCCACCCATTAGGAAAGGGCACCAGTTAGCAGCAGAATTAGGGGAGGGGATTAATAATGGAAGAATTGGAGGAGAGCACTAGTAAACAGGGGAATTGGGCAAGGAAGCCAGAAAATGTCAGAACTGGAGAGGAGACCACTAAATGGGTTCTTTACTCTAGCTACTCTAGAAAAAAGACAGGTGACATGATAGAAGTCTTTTAAAATGATTATTGGGTTTGATAGGGCAGGCAAGGAGAAGGCGTTTCCACTTGTGGGGGAGTCCAATCATAAATAAATCCAGTAAGGAATTCAGAAGAAACTTCTTTTTCCACATGGAGTAGTTGAGGTAAATAGCATATATGCATTTAAAAGAAAGCTAGATAAACACATGATGGAGAAAGGAATAGAAGGATAGGCTTAGAAGAAGTAAGGTGGGAGGAAAATCATGTAAGAATATAAAAAGCGGTACAACTGACCAATTCTATACAGTTTTCTGTGGCAAGTTGTGAAACTGAGGTAAATAAATATGGTAATTTGGGAACTGGCATCAGATAAAATGGCCATTAAAGGGACTGGATGGTACTAAGAACCCAACTGGTTGACCAATGTCCTTGAGGGAAGGCAGCCAGCTGTCCCCACCTATAGTCTGGCCTACATGTAACTCAACTCCAGTCACAAACAACATAGTTGTCTCTTCCTGCCCTCAGGGAAACTTAGGATTGGCAATTAATGCTGCCGTACCAACATCCAACATACCAAACAAAAATTTGAAAATACCTGGTCATTTATCTCATTGTAGCTTGTGGGACATTGCTTTGTACAAAATGGTTGCCACATTTCTCTACATTACAACAGTAACCAGGCTTTAAAAAAATTTGTTCTTTCCCCACCTACTTGCCTTTCCTGGTCTCTGTAATTCCTTAAAAAATATTCCATCTGTAACCTTTTCCAGTTCTGATGAATGGTCATCGATCTGAAATGTTAACTTAGTTTTTCTCTCTCCACTAATGCTGACGGACCTGCTGGGTATTTCTGGCATTTTCTGTTTTTTATTTCAGATTTCCAACATCCACAATATTTTACTTTCTTAATTTGAAAGCATTTCATTTACTGTAAAGCTGTTTGGGGTATCCTGAAGAAGTGAACGGTACTATATAAATGTAAGTTCTTTCTATTCTTTGGCAGGAAACCTAGGCCTGCATTTCACGGTGCTCGTGCGGGCACCTGGCACTCCTGACATCCCGTGAACTAGAACATGATGACATCGGGAGGGGTTCCTGACGTCATCATGCGCATCGCAATATTTCGCTGGACATGCCTGAATGTCAGCAGCTTGCCCGATGTCAATGAAAAGGCCAATTCAGGCAAGTAAGTAGGAAATGGACTGCAACTTTAAGACGCTCATGCATTTTTACGATCTGCACATGGGCTGAACGGGCAGGTGGACAGTGCACAATTTGCACTTTCTAAACCAAGGGTGGGATGTAATGCTGAGGATGAAGCGAGAAGTGTGGATGTATGAGTTTACAGTTCTTGTATAAGTCTGGACTGCCTTGTTTTCTCTGTGAACCATATTGCTCATATCTTATGTAAGTAAGGAGGCTTCTATCCTTAAAGAGGCATTTACAGACTGGCCACAGCCTCATCATGTAAGCACCTCGGCAATCCAGAAAGTGAAAAATGGGGATTGCCACTGGGGCGGAGGCTCTTACCCTGATGAGGAGGAGAGGGCAAGGAAGGAGAGGAGGCCAGCCAACTGGGGCATCATCAGCATTTCTGTCCGCAAAACCAAGCAGCACACCCTGAAGGGGCTGAAGGCCATCAAGGCTTGCAAGGGAGAAGGGGCAGGTGAAGGTACCATTACCCTGCTGGAAGAATGTACAGAGAGTTACTCTGCTGGAAGAGTGTACAGAGAGTTACCCTGCTGGAGGAGTGTACAGAGAGTTACCCTGCTGGAAGAGTGTACAGAGAGTTACCCTGCTGGAAGAGTGTACAGAGAGTTACTCTGCTGGAAGAGTGTACAGAGAGTTACCCTGCTGGAAGAGTGTACAGAGAGTTACCCTGCTGGAAGAGTGACAGAGAGTTATTCTGCTGGAAGAGTGTACAGAGAGTTACTCTGCTGGAAGAGTGACAGAGAGTTACTCTGCTGGAAGAGTGACAGAGAGTTACTCTGCTGGAAGAGTGTGCAGAGAGCTACCCTGCTGGAAGAGTGTACAGAGAGTTACTCTGCTGGAAGAGTGTATAGAGAGTACCCTGCTGGAAGAGTGTACAGAGAGTTACCCTGCTGGAAGAGTGTACAGAGAGTTACTCTGCTGGAAGAGTGTGCAGAGAGTTACTCTGCTGGAAGAGTGTATAGAGAGTTTCCCTGCTGGAAGAGTGTACAGAGAATTACCCTGCAGGAAGAGTGTACAGAGAGTTACTCTGCTGGAAGAGTGTACAGAGAGTTACCCTGCTGGAAGAGTGTACAGAGAATTACCCTGCAGGAAGAGTGTACAGAGAGTTACTCTGCTGGAAGAGTGTACAGAGAGTTACCCTGCTGGAAGAGTGTACAGAGAGTTACTCTGCTGGAAGAGTGTACAGAGAGTTTACCTGCTGGAAGAGTGTACAGAGAGTTTCCCTGCTGGAAGAGTGTACAGAGTTAGATCCAGCTATCTAGACATGGCTGAGCTGCAATTCAGAAGGAGGAAAGGATAATGCCCAAGATCACATCCAACTGTATTGGTGGGCACCCAATGCCTGTGATGCCAAAAGTGACAGCCGCCCTCAATTTTTATGCCTCAGGTTCCTTCCAGTGTCCTGTTGGAGATCTCTGTGGTGTGTAAGAACACAGAACACAGCTGCATGAAGCTTGTCACAGATGTACTCTTTAGAAAGGTCAATACCTTCATATATTTTAGAACAGATGAAGATAGGCAGGCAGAGCATGAAAGAGGATTTGCAGCTATTGCAGGCTTCCCAAAGCTTCAAGGCACCATTGATTGCACCCATGTGTTGATCAAAGCACCTACTGGAGAGCCAGGGGTCTTTGTGAATCGTAAAGGCTTCCACTCGCTCAACGTCCATCTGATGTGTGATCACCAGCAGCAGATCCTCCAGGTTTGTGCAAGGTATCCAGGGAATTACCATGACTCATATATTCTCCGGCACTCCCGGGTTCCAAGGCTTTTCATCCCCCTGCAGCTTGGATGGCTGGTGCTCCCCCATCGCTGGCAGCTACATTTGAGGCAGGCTGCAGACTGAGATACTCCATTAGCCTGGATGCCCTTGGCAGCTGCCCTCTGATCGCCGGAGGCTGTGAAGGCCCCGAGTGGCTGGGAGAGTCCTGCACAGTGGCGGGACACTCTGGAGACACAGTGGATGGGGACACTCTGGAGACACGGTGGGCCACTCTGGAGACACAGTGGGTGGGGACACTCTGGAGACACAGTGGGCAGAAACACTCTGGAGACACGGTGGGCAGGGACACTCTGGAGACACGGTGGGCGGGACACTCCGGAGACACGGTGGGCAGGACACTCCGGAGACACAGTGGGCGGCACACTCCGGAGACACAGTGGGCGGGACACTCCGGAGACACAGTGGCGGGACACTCCGGAGATACATTGGCGGGACACTCTGGAGACACAGTGGTGGGACACTCTGGAGACACAGTGGGCGGGACAGTCTGGAGGCTGCGAGGGCCCTGAATGGGTGGGAGAATTCTGCACAGTGGGTGGGACACACCTCAGTCATCGTGGTTTCTTCAGACAAAACGGTCACTGGCAGAGGGCCAGAGGAGTTGCTGTCTTCGTCAGGCGTGCCCTGAGAGGAGCCCCCAGATGCAGACAGCTGCCGCTCATCCACCAACAGGAGGTTTGCTCGTACCTCCCTGCTCACCATAGGTGGATGAGCAGCTAGCAGAGAAACCAGGTGCCTTATCCATCTCTCACACTGGCAATGTCCTGCTGAGGTCACTGCCTGAGAGTGAGGTTGCTGGTCGGAACGCAACCCCAGAAACCCTTGATTGAAATCCTGGAGCTGGCGCTTCATGAGAGCCACCAATCTGTCAATGGAGGATGCTGTGCGTTCAGAGGAGAGAGCGGCGTTCATACACTACATGGGCTCCTCCATTGTATGAACCAGGGCATGTAAACCCTCAGGAATCTCTGCCAAGACATCCAGCATTTGCCGCCTAATGGACGACTCCAGAGCCTCGTCATCTGCCTTGGGCTCAGCATCTTCCTGGTCTCTAACACTCCTCTGACTGTCAGAGGCCTGGGAACTCTCAATCTCTGACAGCTGCTCAGACGAATGCTTTACCCGGTATGTGCAACCATGTGTGCCGAAGCACTCAACCCCACCGAGGTGCCAGTATCTGACACTGGTGCAAGGTGCAGAGCGAGGATGTGACGCTACAGCATCTGAGAGTTCCTCCTCCTCCGAGGTTAATGGAGGACCATCCGGATACTCCGCTGTTCTGGAAGATGATCCATCTGATGGATGAGAAACAGCTGTAAGTAACCAGGAGCATGAAAGAGTCAGAGTAGGTAGCAGCAGCTGAATTCTGCGATTGGCCATAGTGCTATTCAAACATTTACTTATGCAAGAACATAGAGCAGCAGTGGATATAACCTTCCATTTCTGAGCCCCTCCCACAATCGAAAGTGGGTGCCCTTCACTCTTCACCGTATGCTCGCAGGCCAACTCTAACATGTCCTCCTCCATCAGGGTCAGCACAGCCAGATTTGGGATGCCACTTCCAGTACAGTTTCGTTCCAGTGCATTCTGCTTTTTCTTCTCTTGTGAGGACAAAAGCAGATTCAAGAGTTCCACCTTATATGGCAAAAGCTTAACAATCCTCCTCCCCGGTACCGCTGGTCCATGTATACAAAACATTGCAGGACTTCCCCCTTCTGGGCATGCCTATCATCCTGTCTAGTCCAGACAGCCTTGTAGTGCACAGGACAACTTGGCCACTGGAGCTGGTGGTTTAACATCTTCCTGCCCCACCAAATGCAAGCCCACACACAAACATTGATTCAAGATGCAAAGGGGCTTCCTTACTCACCCTCGCAGAGCGGAGAAGGTCTTTCAGCCTCTTCCGACACTGCACCCAGGTCCTTTGGACAACCCCACGGCTGCTGACTATTGCTGCTTGGCTGTGGCCACTTCTATACCCACTTCCATGGCTTGAACCTCTGAACGACATTCTTTAATTCCTCGCACAAGTTGCTCCTGCCTTTGAATCTGGATGCAATTAATTGAATTGCTCCTGTCACAGCACAATCCCCCAAAACTCCATTCCACGACCTTCACTGCGTCCTTCCTTCTGTCTTTTTAAACCTCCCGCGTACAGCTGACTCCATGGAGGTGTCCACCCTATTCCCACTCCACCGCCACCGCCACCGCCCTCCCCCCCCTCCCCCGCCCCCCGACAGTGCTGGCCCTTTTTAGAGAATGAATTTCACGCTGGGTGGCTGTTAATTGGCCAACCAGTGAGTGACTGCTGTCGGCTGCTGGTCTTGGGTGAGAGCAGAGTTTACATCTGCGTACGGACCCGCCAATTGCCCATGCACACTGAGGGAAAGAGTCAGGCCTTAATATGCCATATTAAGGAACATCTTTATTTGAAAGCTCTAAACAGTTGGTACAACATAGATAGGTCTTCCACAACCACAAACATTAGCATCACTCCTTGCACAAATATGGCACCACGTAACTACACAGTTCCACAAGATGCTCTTCTTTATTCATGCAGCGTAGGTCAGGAGTCCTATCCGACAACAGTTTTCACCTTCAAGTTTCATGGGTCTGATTATCACTCACAAGGCACACTTCTATGAACCCTCTCTCCCTCGGGTGAGGGCAGTCCTGATGTTGTCGCTTTCCAGAGTTCCTTTTCAAACAACTAACTAATAACACCCTGGTTCACAGTTTGGCCATTTCTAGGAAAACACACAGCTCTTTAGCATCTCTGAGCCATTCACACAACTTTCTAGGTTTTAGACTCTTTTAGCCAACTTGCACAGTACTTCCAAGTGTGCCTGTCTTCTTTTCTGCCAAACAGAAAATCTGACCTCTTCCTGCAAATGATTTCCTTCTTCCCCTCATAAGAATTCTCTTTGTTCCTCTTCTTGTCTCTGTCTGCTTTCTCTTTGTGCCTACACGTGTGCACTAATTGCCCTCATCCTCCAGCTCCCCTGCTTGTAGCTGTCCTTTGTGTCCACAGCTCTCCTCTGTGTCTGCCAGCCACCTGGCTTCTTTCTGTGGGTACTACTTTCAGGTTAAGGGTCATCAGGTCACATGGGTCAGTATTTCTTATAATCCAAGAAAACTACAATTGATCTCTTTATAATTGATGCAAACTCTTAAAAGTTCTTTTCAAACATTTGTAAAAACAATTACCGATTCCATAGACAGTTTAAAGAAATTAACTTTCAGTGCTGCCTCTGGGTCAAAGGTCGTCACAGTATTAAGCAGCACTTTTTGCCAATCACTTTCTATCCCTTGCAGCTCTTATTTTATGTGATTTACTATTTGGGCCTAACACGGACCAATAAACTATGGAGTCATCTGTTGCTCAGGTGAGTAGTTAACCACTTAAAGGAGAAAAGCAAATGCATCTTTCAAGGCAACACATTTTGTATCTTAAAAGAACAGGAGTAAGCCATTCAATCCCTTGAGCCTGTTCTGCCATTCAATTAGATCACAGCTGATCTGTAGCTTAACTCTATTGACCCACTTCAGTGGTCATATCCCTCCTGGAATAAATTAAGATTAAATTACAGTGAAACTCCCCAAAGGAAGAAATAATTTCCACTACAGTGATGACATCTCAAAAATACTTCATTGGCTACAAAGCATTTTGAGATGTCTTGAGCTGTGGAAGGCGTTATATATAAATTTAATTTTTCTTCTTCTTTCTTATCTATCCTATCAGATCTTGCTAGACTTGTTCGTTACGCTGCATTGTGTGTTATTATTTTGGGCAGAATTTTACATTCGGCATGCGGGCATGTGCCCGACATGCAGGAATGTAAAATGACGCGTGATAACGTCGGGCGTGTGTCCTGTGTCGTTGTGCACCCTCGCGATATTTCACTAGGCGGGCACGTGATGAGGACGGAGGCACGCCCGCCATTAATTAACACGCCAGTTAAGGCCCTTGAGGCAGCAATTGTCTTTAATTTTACGCAGCCTGTGCGATTTTCAGGGCATCGCATGGGCGCAACGGGCAGGCGGGTAGGCCACATTTTCAAAAACCTCATCCACGGGCAGGATGAGAAGGGTGAGTGGGTTTGCTCATGAGAGTTGTTAGTACTTTAGATTATAACCTGCTGCTGTCTGCTTGTGTGAACAGGACAACTTCATTTCGCTTCAGAGCTGCTTCGACAGAAATAAGAGGCTTCAGTTCAGGACTCTGGAGGAGTCATACCACTTGGGGCCTTCCAGGTATCAGACAGCCTTCCTTTACCCTGGGAATGGGGATTGTGGTCTCCGCTGGAGCTTGCCCCATGAATGTAAAATTCTGGCCATTGTTCTTTTGCAGGGAAAAGCTAAACTCAAAAAGTTTTGATTCCGAGCAACCTTTTCCACACACAAGCACGCATGCACGTATGCACACACACACACACACACACACAAGCACACATGCATGCATGCATACACACACACACATACACACACACGCACACATGCACACAATTACTTTTACTTGCACAATGTTCCAGGAATAATTTTGTTTATCAAATTTCTATCTGGAAATTCACTGGAAAGAGAAACCTATTCATTGTCTCTCTTACAACCACCAGCATTACTATGCAAATCTGCAACATTCAAATTTATAAAGGCATTTAAGGTGGAAAGTTTTACGTTGATATTTTACCTTTTGCAGGCAAAACAATAGCTGTAACATTTTAAAAGGAAAATTACACTTGCAGAAATGACAGAAAATCAATAATTGTTGTGTAACTGGATAACAAAAGGAAGGGTATGTATTGAAGATCCAGAGAACACTAAAACCACTTAACAGGTTCATCAGTGTCTGAAAAATATGTTAATGTTTTGGGTGGGACTTGTCAGTTGAGCTCAAGGTGGTGATGTGTTATAGTAAACTCAGGGATTCGAGTTGCTGTGGCAACATGCACTTTTACATGCATATTGTAGTCTGGAGCTACGAATAGCAGTGGTAGAGGCTCCAGCTTTCTTTCTATTGAATGGTGACCAGGAATCTCTCCTGCTGTTACCGCCTGCCATTGGCACATGTTGGAAGGATTTGGAGGTTGATATTCAACCTATTTGGCCATGTTATAAACACACCTCCCTTGGCCGTCAAGTTCTGGCTCAGAGGCTGGGACACTACCCACTGTGCCACAACATCCCTGAGGGCCTTGCCTAAAAGATGGGCCTAACTTCTCCCTTTCAGAGGCTAACTGATCTGTTCTGCATTTCCAGTATCTATTGTTTCCACTTTGTTAAGTTTTTTTTTAGTTATTAAAATAAAGCTTTTAGTGTGCAACTTGCCAATTGTGTGTGAAGAATTAGATCAGGCATCAATTTTGCTTTTGCTTGATACTTTACAAACATGTTGAGATGTTGTTAAAAAACACTCCCTCTAGAATGGAAGGAATTTTGGCAAAAAGAATTTTGCCCAAGTAATGAGAATAATTTTTAAAAAAGAACTGGAGCCAACGAGTAAGATTATCTAATTGGTGGTGACCAGGAGTATAAACAGAACTTATCTCTGGGTTTTAAACAATCGCCATTGCCATGACTATGAACGTTATTAATCTCCTGTTGCTGCTGGAATCAGCAGTCATCTTTGTGAATCAGCTGATTCATGAATAATCTTTCTCTCTCGATAGTAAGAGTACCAGTGTAAGAGGTGGGCTCAATGAAGAGCTAGACTTAGGCTTGCTTTACTTTAAACATTCAGCACTCTGGGCATTTCAGGACAGGAATCCAAGTAGGATGCAGAAAGGAGGGAGAAAAAAGCGACAACTTTGACCAGATGCTCAGAAAAACGCTGGCGCACAGAGTCTGTCAGTCGATCCTTGAATATTTCAATCCATTTTGGAGGATGGATGATAAATCCATTGCTGTCCACCTTTGCAAAACTACTGAAAACTCGGCAACAGGTTCTAACAGAGTTAGTGAAAAACAAATGACAAAGCACCACTTGGCATCCTTAAAACAATGAAAGGAACATCCCGCTGTTATCAATTCCCCTGCAAGTTGTAAAATGTTCTGTTACCTGTGCAATTAAACATAAGCTAGAAAACTACCTAATCCTCATTGAGCCAGACTGAACTATATTCCATGGCATTCACTCCTTTCCCCTTGCACACCCTGTGGTTGAAGATTGCAGCAAAGATTCTCTACCAGGGAAATTTTCAAAGCTGCAGGAAGGTAGGAAGTTTTCACTTCCGATGCTCTATCCATCATAAGTCTGGTAAGGACTTGATAGACTCACTGGTCTTTCTCTGCCCATCATTTACATCTATTTTTATGACAATGGGGGGAATTTTACGGCCCCGTCTCGGCAGGGGTAGGAACGTAAAATGCAGCAAGCCATTCAAAAGTCTATTGGCTTTGGTGGGACTAGAAAGTCTGGCTGGCAGAGGGGCTGTAAGATTCCCCCTATTGCCTCAATCCTTTCAACTTAACCCTTCCAAGGTATCTTCAGTAACTCACCCAAAACCAATTGTTGTAAGATGTTGTATGTAGTTTGGTAGGTAGGTCTCATGAAAAGGTTCTGAGTCTTTAATAGTTTAACAGTAAGTGTTTATTAACTACTTGTAACTATGTACATATATACAGTATAAGGTCTAAACTGGGAACTGTCTCCATGCTTGCCTCTGCACATGTCTCTGTTCAGTCCAAGACAGCCTTCTAGACAGCTTTACATTACAGTGTGGACGGTATTGTACCCAATCCCATGTTAACCCTTTCTATCTCAGACACTCGTACTTCAGCAATCAGGAGCAGATGTATGACTTTTTCTCCTCTCCAGCTCAGAGGTTCCATAGCCAAGTTTTAGTATCCTAAACCACCTATGATTTGATTTAATGTTCTAATATGCAGCTAATATTAACCATCATTTACCTAGATGAGTGCAGCCCCAACAAAACTGAAAGAGCTCAACACCATCCAAGCCAAAGCAGCCTGCTTGATCAGCAGCCCATCTACCTCCTTAATCATTCAATCCCTCCACGTCTGGCTCACTGTGGCTGCAGTGTGTACCATCCACAAGATGCAATGCAACGAACAAATAAAAAAACATGATGGGCCTGAACTTCCGTGGAGTAGCAATCAAAGTCGGATTACCGTTAAATTTTTTCGATTCTGTCTCGTCCGACCTTCCGAAGCTGGGCGAGAACTGTGCAATGCAGTGTGCTCCTGAAGCCTTCAGTTGAGCGCTGCTTCATCGGGGGGGTGGGGGGGGGGTGGGGGGGGAGAGACCATGCCCCCTTTTTTGCAGCTCTAGCTGCCGTAAAGCTGGTAAGTTTAAAGGACCCACCAAGTTTAAAGGTCTTTTACAAGCCAGGGAGAATTTGGAGGCTGGAGGGGGGATTGGATGGTCAGACCTCAGAGGGAGGGGTGTGGTCTGGTTGGGTCGGGGCTTGGTGGAGGAGGGGGTGGTCAGGTCAAGTCAGGCTTTGGCAGGAGGCGGGTGGGTGTCCAGTCGGGCCTTGGTGGGGGCAGGGGGAGTCGGGTCGGACTTTGGCAGGGGTTAGGGGTTGAGCCTGGCCTTGACAGGGGAGGGCGGTCAGTTCGAGTCTTGACAGAGAGAGTTGGGTTGGGCCTTGACAGGGTGTAGGGGTTGAGCTGGGCCTTGGCAGGGGGTAGGTGTTGAGCCGGGTTGGGTCAGGCCTTGGCAGGGGAGGGGGGGGGGGTTCAGGTTGGGCTTTGGTAGAGGGATGGTGATCGGGTCGGTCTTGGCGGAGGGATGGTGATTGGGTCGGCCTTGGCGGAGGGATGGGGATCGGGTCGGGCCTTGGCGGAGGGGTGGGGATTGGGTCGGCCTTGACGGAGGGGTGGCGATCGGGTCGGGCCTTGGCGGAGGGGTGGGGATTGGATCGGCCTTGGCGGAGGGGTGGGGATCGGGTCGGGCCTTGGTGGAGAGGTGGGGATCGGGTCAGCCTAGGCGGAGGGGTGGGGATCAGGTCGGGCCTTGGCGGAGGGGTGGGAATTGGGTCGGGCCTTGGCGGAGGGGTGGGGATCGGGTCGGCCTTGGCAGAGGGGTGGGGATCGGGTCAGGCTTTGGCGGGGTGTTGGGGGTCGGGTCTTAGGGGTAGGGGGGGTGAGGTGGGGCCTTGGTGGGGAGGCGGGGAGAGGGTGAGGGTCGGACCGGGTCTTGGTGGGGGGAGCGCATTCTATTCATGTCAGGCCGGACCCCCTCACCACCAAGGACGGTATGAAAGCCAAGTATGCAAATCTCCATCCTGGCATAGCAAACATTAAAATGCAGCTCACTGTTTATATGATTTCCTGTGTGAACTTCAGTATAAAATGGTATCACTGTTGTCAATAATATTCTGTAGCCAGTAGAAATTTCAAGCCAGTAACAATAAATGATTGGACAGAAAACAAATACATGTCCTGATGTGACCTGGAAAGGCCATCAGACTTTCTAATGCCAGTATAATGTCTCAGTTTTCAAAGATACAAGATAAACAACATTCTTCAAGGCTAACAGTTTATTACATGCACTATCCATTTTCAGGATTGCACAGAGATCTTCCAACCTGAAGAATTGTCTTGAAACTCTCTGAATCTTTGCTTTTGATTAACACTATTCAGCTTAATATGAGACTTTGAACATAAGGATCGGTCAGATATGAGAAGACCATTCAACCCACTGAAACTCATCTCGCCAACTGTCCAACACACCCAGCTAGCATTTAATTGCATTTTGAACACTACAAATGTCCATCACCTTTACTGGTAGATATTTATAAATATTTATCATCCTTCACTGTATGCATTTATTTAAATATTGCATCAGCCATGGCTCAGTGGGTAGCATTCTTGCCTTTGACTCAGCAGCTTCTGGGTTCAAGTCCCATTCCAGAAGACTTGAGAACAGGATCTAGGCTGTCATTCCTGAGGGAGGGCTGCATTGTTGGAGGTGCCTTCTTTCAGATGGAACATTAAACTGAGGCCCTGTCTACCCCCTCAGGCAGGTGTAAAAGATTCCATGGCACTATTTTGACAAAAGGTGGCGGATCTTCTCTGCAGTGTCCTGGCCAATGGTTATCCTTCAACCAACAGCTAAAATTGCACAATCTGGTCATTGAAATGTTGCTGTTTTGGTAACTTTGTTCTGTGCAAATTGACTGCCATGTTTCCTGCAATACACTAACAACACTTCAAAGAAAGTACTTCATTGGCTGTAAAGCAATTTGGGAGGTCCTAAGATCATGATAGGCACTATATAAATGTAAGTATTTCTTTTATTTTTCCTTTCTTTTCCAACCCAAACTTCACCAATTATATGGAATGGGGCATATTCCCACTACAATTTGTCAAAGGTGCTCTTAGCAGCGAGTGAAAAGCTATGACCCATTCTGCTTCCTTCAGGCTTAAAACAAACTCAATTATCTGACCAATTATCACTAATTCTTATTATCAATTATCTTATCAAAGCCAGTCTGCTCATTCTTAATCAATTATTTTTTGATGGTAGCCCAGAAATGCCATTGCTTTTCTCAGAGAATGCATCTACTATTTGACTAACAAAACACATTGTGAATAATCTGCTGGGCTTCCTCGTTTTCCATTTCTTTGGATTACGCTTGCAGTCACTTGGAAAAAATAAACCCCAACTGTACACAGAGGTACCTTTTATCTGAAGTCCCTAACAATCCAGAATGTGAATCGAGCTCATTCTGCGCCTTTGAAGTGTTTGCTCGTGTTGCACTGGAACTTTTGCCATAGGAGTCCGAGTTCAAATGCAGCCCAGGCTGACAAAATGAAAGATAAAAGCAAAAAACTGCGGATGCTGGAAATCCAAAACAAAAATAAAAATACCTGGAAAAACTCAGCAGGTCTGGCAGCATCTGCGGAGAGGAACACAGTTAATGTTTCGGGTCCGTATGACTCTTCAACAGAACTAAGGAAAAATAGAAGAGAGGTGAAATATAAGCTGGTTGAAGCGGGGGGTGGGGGGGTGGGTAGAACAAGTAGAGCTGGATAGAGGGCCAGTGATAGGTGGAGATAGCCAAAAGATGTCATAGGCAAAAGGACAAAGAGGTGTTGAAGGTGGTGATATTATCTAAGGAATGTGCTAATTAAGGGTAGAAAGCAGGACGAGCAAGGTACAGATAGCCCTAGTGGGGGTGGGGTGGGGTGAAGGAATCGAAAAAGGCTAAAAGGTAGAGATAAAACAATGGATGGAAATACATTTAAAAATAATGGAAATAGGTGGGAAAAGAAAAATATATATAAATTATTGGAAAAAAAAGGGGGGGATCGGAAAGGGGGTGGGGATGGAGGAGAGAGTTCATGATCTAAAATTGTTGAACTCAATATTCAGTCCAGAAGGCTGTAAAGTCGGAAGATGAGGTGCTGTTCCTCCAGTTTGCGTTGAGGTTCACTGGAACAATGCAAAATGAAAGTTTCCTTTGTCTGTCGGCTGCAAGGGGACTATGTGATATGAGACTGGACGAGCTCACTTCAGTACATAGTGGCTAGGGAACCAAGCAAAATAAGTGCCTTGTTCAGTGCTAATTGGAATTAAACT
Source organism: Cetorhinus maximus (assembly GCF_964194155.1). NCBI lineage: Eukaryota > Metazoa > Chordata > Chondrichthyes > Lamniformes > Cetorhinidae > Cetorhinus > Cetorhinus maximus. The sequence continues at coordinate 66,117,561 of NC_135893.1, forward strand.
GGTCACCTCACTATGAAAGGCCTTTAGGCAGTTGATGTGGGAAACAAAGGTGTGTCAGGTCAATACAGTAGAAGATCCAATGCTGCTGATGGTGAAGCACATTTTTGAGGCAGAACAGAGGAGTTTTACTCTGTGTCTAGCGTCCCTGGCTTCACCTTTCCCTATCTCTGTAACCCTCTCCAATATTACGACCCTCCAAGATTTGTGCACTCCTTCAATTCTGGCCTCTTGCACATTCCTGATTTTCAGAATGTGTCTTCAGCTGCCTTGGCTCTAAGCTCTGGAATTCCCTCCCTAAACCACTCTGCTTCCCTGTCTCTTGCACTCCTCCTTCAAGTGCTCCTTAAAACCTACCTCTTTGACCAGGCTTTTGGTCTGTCCCAATATCTCTTTATGTGGTTCGGTGTTAAGTTTTGTCCGATGATAATCCTTTGAAAACCTAGGACATTTTCACTGCATTAAAGATGCTATATAAGTACATGTTATTCTTGCCATACCTGACTTGGGAGTGCTTGATGCTGATAATGAGTGCCTGAAAAAACGAGTCCTTTCCGCAGCACTAATATGTGTCGATTTGATAAGTGTAACATTCACAAAACATACACAAACTTTTAATACCATTAAGGAAAAATGACCACAGTATATTCCATTTTTAGAGGTATCCAAAAACAAAGTTTGCATAAAGAAAGAACTTGTATTTATGTAGCACCTTTCACAAGTGTTTGAAGTATAATGTCATTGTAGTGACTGTAGTAGTAGGGCCTGGTACATACAGGATTAATGTGGGACTGAGCACAGTACCGCCAACACAGTGATGTAAGAAGGCACATGACCCAGCGCCAGAGGTCAGTCTAGAGATGGACAGAGATGTGTAAAGACCTAGAATAGAGTCAGCTCCATACCTTTACCCTCTACCCTATATATGTATATATCTATGAGTTGTTAATAAAGACTTGCTGTTAATATACTCAAGGCTACGAAGCTACTTCATGGTGTCTGATGCAGGATTCTTCAGCGACAAATAGCACAAATATGTACAGATTCCTTCCTGACAGCTTAGTGAGTTGGAAGCAAACAATTACTGTGGTGAGAAAGCATGACCTGCATTCATGTAGTGCCTTTCATGACCTCAGAACATCCCAAAGCACTTTATAGCCATTGAAGTACTTTTGAAATGTAACCACTTGCGATGTAGTACACACGGCAGCCAATTTGGGCACTGTAAAATCCAACAAACAGCAATGAGATAATGACCAGAAAATCTCTTTCATTGATCTTGGTTGAGGGATAAATATTAGCTAGGACACCAGGGAGAACTCCCCTGTTCTTCGTTGAAATAATGCCGTGAGATTTTCTACGTCCACCTGAGAGGTAATAGTGTAGACTCTTCAGACGTTACAATCAGTGAAACATTTTGCTGGTAGTACTAAGCTTAGACTGGCGAGTTGAGCCTCATCTTCAGCACGAGCCAGGTGGTTGAAACTCTTTCGAGTTACCAACAGTCACAGATTGCAACTCTATCGAGTACAATCACAGTTCTTGGTTTTCCAGGAGTGGGACATGAACCCACAACCCTCTGATTCAAAGGCGAGGGTGCTATGAACTGAGCCAGGAACTTCCACTGTATAGTTAAATGTGCAACTGATTAAAATAATTAATGATCAAGGATAGTGTCACTCAAGGGCTTTCTACTCCAAATGATCTTTCAAACACCTACTGAATAAACAACTAACCAGGGAAGAACAAAGCAATAAGGAAATATCATTTTTCACTAATGGGTGTCAAATCAACATAAGGTTGGATGTAACCTGATCTTATTAAAATCCTGGGTTCATTTTCTAAGTTATTCACAAAGGAGTTCCTGTTGATGAAACTAATATATTAAAATCTCAAAAGGTGTCACCTCAGGACTGGCCATATTTACAGTCAGATATTGTTCATTACTCCCCATAACAGCTACTCAGTTTACACTACTCGTGCTTTAGTTTGTTAAGTCAGGCAATAGCTTCTGACCACTCTGAGCTAGGGCATCCTCACACTGTTTGCCTAGAACTTTTTTTGGAGTGCAGATTATTTTTTCTGAGATCAGTCATGTCAACACCATAATAAATATTTAACTTAAAGACATTTTTTGTAATGGAGGGCGAGGTGCCCCTTCCATGCTCCTTCATATCTCCCATGCACCCCCCCCAGTTTCCCCCTCATATTTCCCATGCCCCTTGCACCCCCATACATCCTGGACTCTCTCAATATCCACTATGCAGAACCAATGAGCCATTGGCAAGTTTAGCAAATCTTTGCAATCTCATAAAACGGACACAATAAACAAAGAAACTTTTAAAATCTACTGTGAAAAAAAACTCTTCAGCTTACAACTTCAAAAAAGAGTCAATTAGAAGCTGGGTTGGAACCCCCAGACTTATTACATGTTGAACAGAGTTCAAGAGAGGGAAGATTTTAATCTGACATGCCCAGCAGATTAGGTGGAAGTCCTGTTTTAAAACCTGTCCTATATTACTCCCCATTACTAAAAATCAAGGCCAGAAATTTCCTCCCGTTGGGGTGGGGGGAGGTTGTGCGGAGGCAAGCAGGGGTGGATGCGAACCTGATTGGCACCCCCGATGGGGGCTGCGCCGCCATTTTACGTGGATGGGCCAATTAAGGCCCGCCATCATGATGCGCACCAGGAAGCGCTATGCACTCCCTGTGCGGGCGGTGGGGGGATTCCCTGAATGGTTCCCTGTGCTCTTCCGTGTGTGAAAGAGCGCAGAGATCTTCTTGAGGCACGGAGGTGTCTCAGGGAGATTTGTTTCAGACTTAAACTTTAAAATAAAGGATTTTTAAACTTTTAAAACATGTCTCCTCATGTGGCACTATCACACGAGCTGGGACATGTCAAAGAATAAATGTATAAATTTTTATTAGATTTTAAAACAGTTCATGAAACCCCATCCCCCCCGTGGATGAGGTTTCTTGAAAAATGTGAAGGCCGCCTGGGCTCTTCGCCTACCTGCCAACCTTAAGGTTGGACGGGCAGCTCATTAAATTGGGTTAATTAGTTTTTAACAGGCCTTAAGAGGCCTTTGACAGTTCGGCAGGCGTGCAGCCGACTCGGCTGCGTGCCCGCCGAACTGACCATCTAAATGACGCGCGGTGATGTCGGGACGCACACCCGACATCATCGTGTGTCATTTTATGTGTCGGCGAGCGGGCCCTGCCCCCCTGCTCGCCGATGGGAAAATGCTGCCCCAAGAGTAAAATCAATGGGTGGAAAACTAGTGTTGTAGTCAATTTTGCCTTTTTCTCAGCAGGCAGGCAGGGTTGCCAACTCTCACTGGCAATGTTCCTGGAGGCTCCATCGCATGACTTTGCACCTCCAAACGGCCCATTCAGTTAAAGAACTGTTTACCCTATTTCCTAATTATTTTTATAACAAGTGGAAGAGTTCAAAGAAAATGAAAGAAACATGATTGTTTTTTTAAATCCTTATGATTTCTGTTGGGTATTGCTCGGACCAGTGTCCAGGAGATTGGACTGCAGAGTCCAGGCCAAAAGGTTGGGAACTCTACAAGGGGCTTAGATTTAAATTGTCTTTATCATGTCAGTAAATTCAAAAGGGAGCTGGGCAGCTGGTTGCTAGAGAAAGTGTTTGATGAGTATGAGCGTCAAAATAGTCGACGAAAGATATTAAACTCTGAAACGGTCTTTTGTATTGCAATAGTTGCTTCCGACCCTGTACCAAAGAGGCCATAAAAAGGATCCTTGCTTAAAAGAGTGCAGCAAATGTTTACTTTACTTAAATGAGAACGTTCAGGGACTGGCAGTAACCATTTCCCCCTCTTACATTGTCAATATGATAGAGGATGTGGTAGAGAGCCATGTTAATGTATAATTTAATTTGCGTGCAGCTTTTCACTGTGCCATAATTACCACTGAAGCAACAATTCAGTGCTTGAGGGTAGAAGCTGTGCTAATTTATGCCAACTTTTGATAAAATTGCAGTTGCTGTGTTTTGTGACTAGCAGACTGAAGACTTAGTCACCACTGGGACTCAAACCTAAATCTAGAACCATAGATATAATCCCAATCAACATATTGCAATCAACATAATTCACGTTATGCTTTAAGCAGGTCCATACGGATTTCTGCAGACACTGTGGGCTGGATTTTTTGAAGGAGGTAGGAAGCACGAGACAGTAAAGGTCCCCAATCCGTAAACCCGTCTCTGTTAAAGAGGACCTGCCCATCAAAATAGGCAGGCGCAGGATGGAGTTGGGCACACCACCTCCCGAGGGAGGCCCAAGGCTACAACAGAGGCAGATAGATGCAGAGTTTGACAGGCCAGAAGGTCCACCTCCATTTGCTGGGACGTCGGCTCAGTTGTAATCATGACTGTTTGGCCCTCAAACCCTCAGCCCTCACACCTGCTCACCCACCCAGCCCCCATGTCCCCTCAAATCCCCCATGCCCCCTCCATGCCCCTGTGCCTCCTCAATGCATCCTCCATATGGTGCTCTCTTGGTATTTACAATATACAGAACCAATGAGCCATTGGCAAATCTAGCAAGTCTTTGAAATGCTCATTAAACTGACACAATAAGCAAAGGTGTTTTGAAAATCTACTGTGAAAATAATTGCTCAGCTTACAACTTCAAAAAAGACCCAATTAACCACAGTCATGACAAGAGCTTGTGCCTACTTTACACCTCTTAATCTGATGTAAACAGACATACACAGGCATTGAAAAGCTCTTCAAAGAAAAATCAAGTTATTGCATACAGAACCATTAAACAAAGCTATCATTCCGTTTCAAACTGTCAAGATTGCCTGCTGAGCTGAATGAATTATACATTCTTGGAGCTCAGCCAAGCATTCACAATAAGGCCGACTGGGTAAAAGTAGATGTCTGGTCATTTGTTCTAACTGCTTCTGTGGATGCAGTTGTCAGATGGCCTCATTATGAATGCTTGGTGGAATTCCTAGAATTTGATCTTTGAAGGTTTTTGTCAATGCCTGAGGGTGTAATTATCTGTGCTTACTGGCGTCGGGCATCATGGCAGGCGTGAGCAGACAATTTGGCAGGAACGCTGTCATTAAACACATTTGCAATCATCCGCTACGTTCGTCAATGGCAGGCCACATTTCCCACCGCCGGACGTTGGGAACTTCATTGTAATTCATCTGCATATCATTTTAAGCCCAGCTTGCTGCTGTCACCTCCCCACATCAAATATACTGTCCATGTTGGCAGGAAAACATGCCAGTGCAGAACATGTCATGATAAGCGTGACGTGCAGAAGTCAGGGCTTACCGTCAGGGCCTTGCTCACATTGTGGACATCTGAGGAGCAGAAAATTCTGGAGCCCGACAGCAACAGGACCGTAGTGGAATGTCCATCACACACTGAGTGGATTCTCATGGACATGGTACCGCCACGAAACAGCTCGTGGAAGGTGGAAAATCACCATTAAGAGTCTGCTTCGGGACTTCAGTGTCTTGGCCATGGTCTGTAATGGATGATTGTCGAGGGGGTGGACAGGAAGGTCCAGTTATGAGTGGGAGAGGAAGTTCTAGGTTTGACTGGGAGAGGAAGGTGTGTTGGGGGGGTGGTGAGGTTGGGAGGGATTGGAGCGAAGGTGACAGGGGGTTGAGGTTGTGGGGGGAGGAGAAGGTAACGGGGAGAATTTGGCAACTGGGGAGGTAGTGTAATGGGGGGGTGGAAGGTCTAAGGGAAGGAGTTTGGGATGGGGAAGGAGTCTGGAGGGGGAGGAAGGAGTCTGAGGGGAAGGAATCTGGAGGGGGAGGAAGGAGTCTGAGGGGTAGGAGTCTGGAGGGGGGGAAGGAGTCTGAGGGGAAAGAGTCTGGAAGGGAGAAGAAGTCTGAGTGAAGGAAGGAGTCCGGAGGTTGGAAGGAGTCCGGGTGGAGGAAGAGGTGAGGGTAGAGGAAGAAGTAAGGGTAGAGGAAGGAGTCAGGAAGGGGGAAAGGAGTAAGGGGGGCAAGGAGTCTGGGGGAAGGAGTTCCCAAGGGGGAAGGAGCCCAGAGGGGGGAAGGAGTCCAGAGGGGGGAAGGAGCCCAGAGGGGGGGAAGGAGTAAGGTGGGGGATGTCTAGGTGAATGTGCAAGGGAGGGGTCTGTGGAGTCGATGACTGCCCCCTGGGGAGCGAAATGAGGATGGGCGTGATATGAGGGAATGGTGAGAATGAGGGCAGAGGAAGCCGGTAGGGTGGGAGGGGGAGAGTGCGATAGTAGCGGTAGAAGGGACGGCGAGGGTAGTTGGTGGGGACTTGGAGACAGACACGGATCCTGGGGGTGGGAAGGAGGAGGTCGGGGAGGTCAACGTGGATGGAGGTAGGATTTTCGGGAAGGTAGGGTATGTGCACGTTCACCTGGACATTCCCAAAAGAAAAGGGTTGTGACCAGTAGGTGACGATGGGGAGACGGAAGGTGATGCCAGGGGGATCCATAGTGATGGGAGAAAGGGCATGGGTGACTGGGGGAGAGGAAAGGACATCAGGGGTGGGTGGTGCTAAAGAAGGTTAAACGCACATTGCCTGTAAATCCAAAAGTGAAAGGAGATTCGTGTTGGACAGGCACAGGTGCTGTATGGGAGTGTGATCAGTGGGTGGGCGGAGATGCAGGTCAGCTCAGGTAGACAACTGGGAGAGAACCTCAGCAGGCAGCATTGAAAGGACAGTGAGGTGGGTAAGATGGAGGAAGGGTCTGTATGATAGGGAGTGTGCTTGCACAAGGCTCCAAAAGGCCCTGCCACACACACAAACCTCTCTTTCCAGAGTCACTTGTGGGCCTGCTGTGTGCAGCTGAACTGCTAGTGGGTGGGGGGGAGGTGGGGGGATGCAGGGGAGGACTTGTGAAGCCTGTAAATGAAGCTGAAAGACACCATTACACATTATTCAGTGAAAGTGAATATATTTTCAGATTGTAAAGTGACAAAATGTGTTCACCCGCACAACCAACTATGATCAGAATTTCTTAACTTTTCTAGGCCTTACAGTTCCTGACATCTGCAGCAGGAGTGGAGACAGCCTGTGCAATGATCGGCCCTGTTGCTTCTGATGCCTTTGGTGTGCGTCCTCTGGAGAGCCGAGGCCTTGGGAACCCCAGCTTGCCTTGGCTGTCCTCCTGTGGGCCAGCTGCTTCCTCTGTGGTGACAGAGGACGAGGTTGAGGGGGTCACTGGCAAAGGGGACTCAGAGGGAGAGGACAGCTTCTGAGATTCCTGAATGGATGACCCATGGGAGTCCAGCTGCCGCTCCTCCTCCCTTTGGGTGTTCAAGGACCCCAGCCTAACTCCTTGAGGGGAAGGAGCACCTGGAAGGATATCGAGGTGCCCTGTTTCCCTCTCGCGTTGCCACTGCAGGAACTCATCCACAGCTACTGCGATGGAGTGCAGGTGTGTGCACATCTCCGCGTTCTGTTGGACTAGGGTCTCCATGGTGTCTGCCATCCTTTCCATACAGACCTCCACATGTGCATGCGGGCACCACTTCATCAGAGAGAAGGTGGACACACTCCTCCAACTCACGTGCCACTCTGTTGAGGCTCCCAACAGCTCTGCGTGATGTTCCCACGCCTTCTGCTGACTCTCCACGATGAGTTGGAAGGCAAAACCCAGAGGCTCATCATCTGACTTGAACCTCACAGATGCCACTTCCCCAACAGTTCTCCAAGTGCCGGGGAGCTCGGCTGAACCTGCCTCCTCCTGCTGAGGACACATGTCCATTTGGTCACCACCAGATTGTGAACCCGAGCCTGCTCTAGATTTAGGTTCCACCCAGGTGTGTGTCTCTGCGCTGGTGCAGGGTGTGGGTAAGCGCTGTGACGGGTCTTCCAGGCTGCTTATTTCCAGCTTGTCAATGGAGGAGATGACCTCTTGGCTGGAGGTGAGGACATGGATGGAGCTGAGGGACTGGCTGTCTGAGGGCGTCAGTCGCTTGGCAGAGCTCCCTGTGAACCAAAGTAGAGATAATTAGTGCATGGCAGCGGAGTCAAAAGCAGGAGAGAGAGCACTCAGAGTTGTGTTGAGAGAGGGATGATGTGGTGCAGGCTCCTCATGTGGGTGTTCACCACCGACCTCACCGTCACCGCAGGCACAGTCCACATCCTCACCAGTCAGCACGATGACACACTCCTCGAAGTGAGTAAGGGGCCTAATATGGGCCACTCCACCCCCAGTCTGGAACCTCTCCCTGCTGCTTTGAGGCAGCTTCTCTTGCATGAAAACAGATGGAGAGAGTGTGAGCAGGCACTGCATGGAATGTTTGTGTGGTGAGTGGAGCCACGGACGGGATGAGGACGTGAGCTCGAGAGGATATGAGCCTGATGGAGATGTGAGGGTGTGTGTGAGAGTTAGTGGTATTGTTCCTTGAGGTGTGAGATCCCTGAAATTGGCAGGTATGATGTGGTGGGCATCATGGAGTCATGGCTGCAAGGGGATCAGGACTGGGAGCTAAATATCCAAGGATATACATCCTATCAAAAAGATAGGCAGGTTGGCAGAGGGGGTGGGGTTGCTTTGTTAGTAAGAAATGAAATTAAGTCGATAACAAGAAATGATGTAGGGTCAGATGATGTAGAATCTGTGTGGGTAGAGTTGAGGAACTGCAAAGGTAAAAAAACCATAATGGGAATTATGTACAGGCCTCCGAACAGTAGTCAGGATGTGGGGCACAAGATACACCAGGAGATAGAAAAGGCGTGTAAGAAAGGCAAGGTTACAGTGATCATGGGGGATTTCAATATGCAGGTAGACAGGGAAAATCAGGTTGGTAGTGGATCCCAAGAAAAGGAATTTGTGGAATGTCTACGAGATGGCTTTTTGGAGCAGCTTGTGGTGGAGCCCACTAGGGAACAGGCAATTCTAGATTTAGTGATGTGTAATGAGGCAGATTTGATAAGGGAGCTTAAGATGAAGGAACCCTTAGGAGGAAGTGAAAATAATATGATAGAATTTACCCTGCAATTTGAGAGGAAAAAGCTGGAATCAGATGTAATGGTATTACAGTTGAATAAAGGCAGCTACAGAGGCATGAGGGAGGAGCTGGCCAGAATTGACTGGGGGATGAGCCTAGCAGGAAAGACAGTGCAACAGCAATGGCAGGAGTTTCTGGGAGTAATTTGGGAGACACAGCAAAAATTCATCCCTAGGAAGAAGAAGCATACTAAAGGGAGGACGAGGCAACCATGGCTGACAACAGAAGTCAGGGACAGCATAAAAGCTAAAGAGAAAGCATACAATGCGGCGAAGAGCAGTGGGAAACCAGGGGATTGGGAAGCCTACAAAGACCAACAGAGGACAACTAAAAAAGAAATAAGGAGGGAGAAGATTAAATATGAGGGAAAACTAGCCAGTAATATAAAAGAAGATTGCATGGGTTTTTTTAGATATATAAAGGGTAAGAGAGAGGCAAAAGTGGACATTGGGCTGCTGGAAACTGACGCTGGAGAAGTAGTAGTGGGGAACAAAGAAATGGCGGAGGAACTGAATAGGTACTTTGCGTCAGTCTTCACGGTGGAAGACACGAGTAACATCCCCAAAGTTCAAGAGAGTCGGGGGCAGAGGTGAATATGGTGGCCATTACCAAGGAGAAGGTGCTAGGAAAACTGAAAGGTCTGAAGGTGGATAAATCACCTGGACCAGATGGATTACACCCCAGAGTTCTAAAGGAGATAGCTGAAGAGATAGTGGAGGCGTTAGTGGCGATCTTTCAGGAATCACTGGAGTCAGGGAGGGTCCCAGAGGACTGGAAAATCGTTAATGTAACCCCCCTGTTTAAGAAGGAAGGGAGGCAAAAGATGGGAAATTACAGGCCGATTAGCCTGACCTCGGTCGTTGGTAAGATTTTAGAGTCCATTATTAAGGATGAGATTTCAGAATACTTGTAAGTGCATGGTAAAATAGGGCAAAGTCAGCATGGTTTCATCAAGGGGAGGTCATGCCTGACAAATCTGTTAGAATTCTTTGAGGAGGTAATGAGTAGGTTAGACAAAGGAGAGCCAATGGATGTTATCTACTTGGACTTCCAGAAGGCCTTTGACAAGGTGCCGCACAGGAGGCTGCTCAGTAAGATAAAAGCCCATGGTGTTAGAGGCAAGGTACTAGCATGGATAGAAGATTGGCTGTCTGGCAGGAGGCAGAGAGTGGGGATAAGGGGGTCCTTCTCAGGGTGGTGGCCGGTGACTAGTGGAGTTCCGCAGGGATCAGTGTTGGGACCACAATGTTTCACTTTATACATTAATGATCTAGATGAAGGAACTGAGGGCATCCTGGCTAAGTTTGCAGATGATACAAAGATAGGTGGAGGGACAGGTAGTATTGAGGAGGCGGGGAGGTTGCAGAAGGATTTGAACAGGTTAGGAGAATGAGCAAAGAAGTGGCATATGGAATACAACGTGGGGAAGTGTGAGGTCCTGCACTTTGGTAGGAAGAATAGAGGCATGGACTATTTTCTAAATGGGGAGAGAATTCATAAATCTGGAGTGCAAAGGGACTTGGGAGTCCTAGTCCAGGATTCCTTTAAGGTTAACTTGCAGGTTGAGTCGGTAGTTAGGAAGGCAAATGCAATGTTGGCATTTATTTCAAGAGGACTAGAATATAAAAGCAGGGATATGCTGCTGAGGCTTTATAAGGCTCTGGTCAGACCACATTTAGAATATTGAGCAATTTTGGGCCCCGTATCTCAGGAAGGATGTGCTGGCTCTGCAGAGGGTCCAGAGGAGGTTCGCGAGAACGATTCCAGGAATGAAAGGCTTAATATATGAGGAACGGTTGAGGACTCTGGGTCTATATTCAATGGAGTTTAGAAGGATAAGGGGGGATCAGATTGAAACTTACAGAATACTGAAAGGCCTGGATAGAGTGGACGTGGGGAAGATGTTTCCATTAGTAGGAGAGACTAGGACCCGAGGGCACAGCCTCAGAGTAAAGGGAAGACCTTTTAGAACAGAGATGAGGAGAAACTTCTTTAGCCAGAGAGTGGTGAATCTATGGAATTCATTGCCACAGAAGGCTGTGGAGGCCAGATCATTGAGTGTATTTAAGACCGAGATAGATAGGTTCTTGATTGGTAAGGGGATCAAAGGTTACGGGGAGAAGGTGGGAGAATGGGGTTGAGAAACTTATCAGCCATGATTGAATGGCGGAGCAGACTCGATGGGCCGAATGGCCTAATTTTTGCTCCAATGTCTTATGGTCTTATGGCATTGGCACTGACCAACACTGCCACCACTTCCCATGCTGGATTGGTGCCCTTGCTTGCTGGCCTTCGCCCAGAGCGAGTGTAGAGGTCATTGCAGAGGATCTCCACTGTGTCCAAAAGGTGATCAAGGGACATATCATTAAATCGGGGGGCTGCAGTCTTCTTGCCTTTCAGGGTCATGTGTTCTGTGCAGCAGTCCTGGGCTGGAAGCACTGAGAGGTGTGCATGCGACCGCACTTTAAACATGGCGCCCAGTGAGAGGAAGCGGCGAGGTGACAGCCTGGTAGACGAATGAGATCCCACCTGCCATCCAAACGGTGTGTTTCCCAGGAATGCATGATGAATGAGGCGGGAATGGGATGATACAGCGTGAACAGCCGCCATGGTGGCTGGCAGGAAAAGCATTCTTTTTCCCGCCTGCTTAGTGCAAATCTGGGACGATTCTGCCCTGTGTTTTTATTTACACAAAATTCAGAGTTGTGAAGTGGATAATAGCTTTTTGTCATTGATACTATGAATGCTGTGATTGATTAATAACTTTATGAGAAGGTAAGAGGGGCAATATATTTCAATGGGAATTCGAATGGTTGTTTTTCATTTGGTTCCCGAATCGAGACTTCTGTTCCCCCTGCAGTTCACAGCTCCTCGGAGAAGCTGTGACCACGTCTACTAACGGAGCAGGCCCGGCTCCATCAAAATTGTGGGCGTTCTGAAATTCCCACCCCTGCAATGGAGCTTCTGAGGGTGGTAGTGGCATGCACAGACTCACTGTGCCCTAATCCTGTGCCAGCAAAAATTGCCAGAAAAGTGATTGGGACAGGAATCATGGAATTGAGTCCCACCCAACAGTTTTAAAGGCCTCCCGACTTGGCCCGACTCCACAAAAATCTGGGTCTGTGACATCAGGTTACATATGACACGGTGTCTTTCACTAACTTTTCTCAACACTGGGCTATGTGGGGTCATGGAAATTAGTAGAATGTTACGTAATGAACAAAAATCCCTCTTCCCCACCTTGAAGGTTCGCGCACAATCAGCTACTCCTAAGTACATGGGTCTGAATAACACATTCCGTGATTGGGAGCATTTCCCGCTTTGTGGAGCATATTATGGGGCGTGAGGATGTTGGGCACCATTCACGACATCATCACATTGGTTTACAATAGTACCAGACATGGGCAGGTCAAAAAGTCAGGAACCCGCCCCCATTATTTAAATGCCAATTTAAAACCCAATTGAGCCAATTAATTACCTATCTCACTGGAATATAAGGCCAGAAGGCAATAATACACCTTCAGGGTGAGATTTATGACACCATAAGGTTGTCTGCTTTTTTAAGAGCAAGTTTGTCTGAGTGGGTTTTTAAACTGTAGCTGAGAGCAGAGTCCCAGTTTTGCAGTTCAAAATCCATTGACTGCAGTGGACAGAGTTACATTTTGGATATTTGCTCCTTAGAAGGATTCTCCTCTCATTCAGAGGGCTCTTTTGATTGAATATTCTCCTGTCAGCAACCCAGGGGTGAGGGGTGAAAACTCTCAGTGACATATGGGGATTGTGTTGGATGCACAACATCCAGTGAGGAGGATTAGGAGGAGGAGGAATAGGGTGAGAGGAATAAGGGATCACAAGGAGGCTCAGGATGCTGTGGATCAGGAAGGGGACAGAGCAGCGCCAGAAACCGATGGTCAGGAGGTGCCTAGAAACCCTCATCAGAGGCGCAGACGACCTTATGTTGCCCCAAGGGTATACAGGCAGCAATCCAGCTGCCTGCAATTGAGTGAGACTTTCAAGGGCATTGACGGGTTTAGTGAAATATTTTCCCTCCATTTCCTAGTTGCAATGAGAGAGTCCTGAAGCTCTTACATCCAAACTTTCTCCATCAGCCCACACATTTACACGATTTCTCCTGCCCTCAGTCAACCTTTGATTTCCTACTTCAACACAAGTCACACAGCTATCAATAAGAACATAAGCATGAGGGAATGTGAGTTTTGTGTTTATTTACAAGCCTTCAAGGCATACCAACATTGTTAAAGAAAAACGTTACCCATTTGCCCCTATTCGCGACTAAAGTAGGTATTTACAAACACGTTTATGGGGGCTCCGGCACCGTGGTCCCCCCCTCGCTTATGGCTGCACTGGAGAGGGTGACCTGATCTGCCACCTCCCTTGCCCTGAGTGACTTCGGCAGGCATCCTCTGTGCGCCTGTGGTCTTGAGCGGCTGGCCACTCCAGGAGACTCTTGCTGAGACGCGTGCGAGTCCTGAGATGCCACGGCAATGGTCAAGGCCTGTGTCAATGACGAATGAACAGAGGAGATGCTGCCCCATCAGCAGTGCCTTGAGAGGAACTTCCAGGTCGAGGCAGCTGCTGCTCATCCCCTGCCACTAGGACCAGTTGGTCCTCCCTGCCAACTGGTGAGGTTCCAGGACCCGGGTGGGTGACCAGGGTCCCAGTTCCCCTAGTTCTGTGCCCTGGAGCTCAGAGCCAGGTCGATGGTGTGCATGTCGGAGCACATCCTGACGATTGCATCTGCAATGCACTCGGTTTGCCCCTGCAGGACAGTCGGCAGTCTGTCTATGAATGAAGCCTGGTGCTCTGAAGCGTGGATGATCGCAGCGCTTATGGCCTTAATGGACACCTTTACAGTCTGGGCCAGAGCACACAACCCCTCTGGTATACCCCCCAAATCTTCATGGACCTCACGCTGAACATCCAGCATCTGCCACCTTACGGACAACTCCAGAAGCTAATCATTCGACTCAGAATCAATCTCTGGACCACCTTGGACAACCTGCGGACTGCTTGAGGCATGCTCCATTACACTCCCCGGCAGCTGCACTTGTGAATGTGAAGTGCCCTCACCAGTGTGTACATGACCCCTGTCTGACGGGCTGAGCCCTACCAAAGTGCCAGCATCTGCGACGATGCTGGGTGCAGAGAGAGGATGTGGTGCTGCTCCCTCCAAGGGTTCCTTCTCCTTAGAGGAGGGAGGTTGCTGCATGGCTTCTGCTGCAGTCTGCACTGAAGAGGCTTCCCTTATAACAGGGATGGAGAGAGCAGTGGGGAGTAATTGGGTATCAGATTACTTGATCACCCCTACCCTACGACTCAAATAAATCTTTTCAGGATCTGACATGCATGAATGAACTCTGCAGATACTATGAACCCTTGCACAATGTTGTGAAGCTTCTGATCATGAAGCTTGCTAAGATTGCAATGTGTGAACTCTATTCACCATGCACATTGCATATTTCCTAACCTCCTTTAAACCAACACTGGCCATCTCCTCTTATCAATCAGTCTAATACTTTTGTCATCTCGCCAGAACCAGGCCTCCCTCCAATCTCGGCACTGCCTATACTCCTGGACGTGTCGGGCTTCAGCAGGGCTGGCACTTGCTCCTTCAAAGGAGTCAGGACTTCCATGTTGGTTATACCCCCGCCTGTATGGCCTCGCTCTTGTCCTTTGTGAGCTCATAGTCTTGTTGAAACACAATATTGTCCACTAAATAGAAGTCTAGGCTTAAATGGATAAGCAGAATATGACCTAATCTGTAACTATGCTACATATGAATTTAAGTGGAGCACCTTGGCATGGGAATGATCTATTGGGTGAACATTGGAGATGCAAGTTGGAGATCTGACATTGTGTTACTCCTCCCAGGGATGGTGGGAGGATTCAGCATATTGGTTGATAATTTTAGGCTTTTAACAAAGTGAATATTGACACCACTGTGCCAGCCAATGGGTTGGCGATGGATCAGGACTTACGGCGTTAATTTTCTCAAACTCCAACAAATAGAATCTCCACAGCAAATTCATGAACAATAACAAATAGAGTCTCTGAAATCATGACCGAAACTACGTCAATCCTAAGTAAAGCAGGGTAACTCCTCTAGCAAAACACAATGGGCGAAATTTTATGGCCCCATCGCAGCAGGGGTGGGGCTGTAAACACAGCGAGTCATTCAAAAGTCCATTGACTTCGGTGGGACTATAAAATCCCAGCACTGTAAAATTCCGCCCAGTAAGTGGCAGATAGTCACACAACAGAACTTGTAGGCTGGATTTTTGCTAACAAGGTGGGTAGCTCCAGTCAGGAAATTTCCTGACTTGCCATAACCACCTCGGTAAAGACTGCCCTGAAATCCGAGTTTTTTAGCCTAAGGGGGATGTGGGATAGAGTCCGGCCCGTCGACCTCGGAAGCAGACCTAGGCGACTACAGGGGTGGATTAGTGTTGAGGTGGGCTGATTAGAAGGCCCACTTTGGTTCTTTGGGGCTTTGTCCCTGTTGTTTCAGAAGTTGTTCGGCACTCTAGCCTTTACCCATCGCCACCACCGACCCACCCCCATGCCCCCTCATAGCTCCATGCCATCTCCATAGACACTTACCCAGTATACACCATGGGAAGACCTCAAGAGCCATGTGGAGATGACAAATAAAACTAACAATCTAATATAGCTCTCACTTATACACACTTGACAGTGAAAAAAACTCCCATTCATGAAATCCATTCAAAGTTTTAAAATCTCAAATAGTTAATCTCTTATAAAAATGAAGAAATTTAGACCCCACTTAAAGGCAGTGAATGCTTTAATAGCTTCTTTAAATTGTCAATCAAATTGTGAACTCAAACCCCCTGCTGAGATAATTATACCTTTTAGAATTCATAATGACAGAATAATAGCCCTTAGGGAAATGTCAATAATGAACTCTATTGAAACTGCAAAATCATATGCTATTGTTTTCCTAACTTACACCAGATGGCCTGCTAATCAAAGCAGTCCAGCAAAGGTTTTTTTTTAACTCTTCATGACAGCTTTAGCATGTTTTAAAAAAAATATTTAAAGAACAGGACATTTTGAAAACTTTAGATCATGACACTAAAACAAACCTTATCCGCCTTTCAAAAGCATTTTGGCTATTCCATTAATTTGTGAGTCCCACACACAAGGCCTTTGCAATGGCCAAAATGGGGTCTGTTTGAACTCAACGCTAAGTTCAAATGGCCCTGCTAAGTTTGGGTTTCCGTGCTGTGTGAATCACACCTTGCACCACCACCCCCACACTGGCCTCTTTCCCCTCCTGACAAAAATGAGATGTGTCAGAAAAGGGGGTGGGACTTTCTCATTTTGGTCCTGCCCATCATTTTTAAAGACCTCAGTGCGGTCACCAGGCTTGATTGACCAGGGAATTACTCAATCAGCTCCATTCTGGCTGGGACTGACTATATGTGGTATTGTAATACTGGCTAGCTGAGCAAGTTTATTGAAATAAAATTGTTCAGCAGAGACTGGAACACTCACAATGCCACAAAGCTCTAGGAAAGATGGCTGTGGATATCAAGGGATATGAATGGGTAGATTTCAGAGTAAATATGATTTCTCCATTATTTATATTCTGCTGAAGACGGCTGTAATTTAATATTCAGACTTTTGTTTCAAAGTGAGAATATACTAAGTTGAATCATTAACAATCACGTTGGATGACAAACAAACATTTATTTTTTGTTTTATTCATTTATATAAAAGAGAAAAAAAAGACTTGCAATTATACAGTACCATTTCAAATCACAAGGATCTTCACATGCAATTAATTATTTTGACCAGCAGCGACAGTTGTTATGTATGTATGTTCATGGCAGGGTCTCACAAAGAATAATGAGACACCTTCTGGTTAAACCTGTTTATGATCATGTTGGCTGTGAGGCATATCTTGGCCAGGGCACCAATGTCATTCTGCTCTTCTTCTGATAGTTCTGTTTAATAACCATCCAAATAGGCACACGGGGGACCTTAATACAAGGTTCATATGGAGGTCAGCAATTCTTGACAGTGCAGCACACCTTCAGCACTGCAGTGGACTGTCAACTTTCAAGTCCTGAAGCGAGGCTCTAAGCCCCAATCTTCTGGCTTAGCGGCAAGACAGTGCTACTGAGCCAAGCTGACAAGAGTTGCGAGGCAGTCCTGGAATTATAAGCATGGCAGACTCTCTGATGGTTGCTCAAATGAGCCAGATTACAGACCATCAAACTGCAACACAGTTATGCTTCTTCGGTGGTGCCTGTAAGTGTGCATGACTATTTCAAAAAAGCACCTTCAATCATACAATAACCTTTAAGGAGGAAAGGAAAAATAAGACTGCACCTGTAGATTGCATGATATCTGGATAAATTGTCATCAGTCATCACCAGCCGAAGAGATAATTTATCTTTGACTTGCAGATGGAGGATTATGAAAGGTTAAGCAGTTTACATGACTTAGATGTTTATGAGTGAGTTATAGTCAGCCTTTGACCAAAGTATAAATAATAAAAACTGTTCATTAGTGTCTTTCTAATACGCATAAGAACATCTTGGCCAGTGACATTTACTGTTTTTATGGCTTCCTTTTAGAACCTCTGTTCGGTGTGAGGATTATTTTCTCGTTCTCTGGGGTTACCATGCCTCCCTGCCCCCTCAGGGTTTGAGCGATTTATCGCCTAGTAGGGGTTCTGCCAGTTCTTGAGTTATTTTGGGATCATTCATGTTTTTAAGTGCTGCATGTAAAAGTGTAAACAAGTCGATTTTGTAAAGCATTCATTTGGTTTTATTGATGATTTTGTTGCTGAAGACATGACTCAGTGGGGAGCTGAGCTGAGCTGTAGGTGGTGGTGGTGGCGGTTGGGGGGGTGGGGGATGTGGTGACAGGGTGGGGAGGAGGGGTGAGATTTCAACTTCCATCCAAAAGGTGTGCCGAATTGGTGGAGTGCTAGTGATGCCCACCCAAAGCCAGCATTGAGAGGCCTGAACCATATGTGGGTCCAGGCCTCATTGAAATGCTGCTATGGTCATGCAGGTGGCCTCCTGCAGCCCATCAATTGTGGGAGGTTGAAAAATTGTACAGCTCCCATGCTGAACCGGCCAATAGGTTTGGTCTGGGGGGTGGATGGGATGGAAGGGGAGGGTGAAGAGGGACAAACCTGGGGCCTAAAGACTTTTTGTGGCCCCAGGATGAGGATCTTATTTATAACAAATTACAGCAGCACCTTATTTTGGATACTGCATTCAGAATTTTATGTCATGTGCGTTGATGGCCATTTCACACTGGCAACAACTTTTTCCTGGTAGGTTGATTGGAGGCCTACTTGTTTGATTGGATGCTTGCGTTCCAAACATGGCTTTCAAAGCCCCCACAGTCGCTATTCATTCAATCCCACTGGTTTCACTTTGAATTAGATTAGACCCTTCATTTGCAGATTGCATTGGCTCAATCATTCTCGACCCTGAGGCAGGAAGTTCTGGGTTCAGCTACACTCCAGATTTACACTACACAATCAAGGTAGCACTGAAGGAGAACGGCATGGTCTTCAGATGGGACATAAGCCACTGGCCTATTCAGATAATTTGGATATATGTTCAAATTTCTGTGGCACTATTCGAAGGGTTGATGCTCCGATCAAACACTCTTTTCTCGACCAACACCAAATAATAATTTAACTGGTTATTCATGTTGCTATTGTGGGATCAGTTGCTTTTAGCATTTTCAGGCACTCTGATGTAATTAAGCCATTATATAAGAAAGATCTTGCAGTGTACAATACCTTTTCAGGCCTCTCATGGACATTCCAAAGCACTTCACATCCATGAATTAATTTGAAGCCCGATCACTGTTGCTTTACAAGTGATTATAAATAGAAACCCATCTATTTTTCATTCCTGAGAGAAAGGGTGAGTCTTCCTGGTTTCACATTTGTGGTTTATGTTGTGTGTAGATATTGTGCAATCCATTGGATCATGGATTGCTTGAGGGACCACAGGGTAAGTCTTAGGTTTCAGTACTGGCTGAATTTTCCTGTCCTTTTTATCCAGGGATGGAAAATCCATCTGGATTTTGGATTTGTGCTGATCCTAGTTTTTGTCTATTAAACCCTTCACAGTCTTAATGAGGTTGTAGTCTACAAAGACCAATGTTGTTGGAGCAACTCGTTGCTTGATTTAATCTGAGCCATTTGTCTTGCTTTCCTTATCCACCTTATCATTTTACCTTCAACGCTCATTCTTCAACAGCAATCATAGTGTGTGTTCCATTGCTAATGGACCAAAGGTTTGTTTTTAACTGTTTTCCCCCCTTCTGTGATTGCATTTTTCTTTGTTTGTGGAGTGGGTTTATCCTATTTTTGCTACATATGCAATCTTCTGCTGTTGCCTGCTGTGTATTCCAAGCCAAGTAAATAATCAGCTGTGCTCGAATTTGGCAAACCTGTGTTGAATTCCAACTAAAAGGGTTCCAAATCCATTGTCCAGATGGTCTTTTATCTGTTATGTCCAATGTTTGGAGAAGATTTACAAATAAAGATGTAAATATGACAACACTGGACAATGGAGTATTTTTCCACTTTGTAGCTATGTTGAGATTAAGCAATCCTAAAACACACCCAACAACAATTAACTACAAGGGAAGCTCTCAGTTGGGGGTGGAGGGGTTGGGGGGTGGGGTGGGTGCAATGGTGGTATAATTGGCTTTCTCCAGTCATGCCAAATGGACTCATAGCAAATTGGCAACTCGGTTTACACCATGTCCAATTAAAAAAAAGA
Source organism: Cetorhinus maximus (assembly GCF_964194155.1). Lineage (NCBI taxonomy): Eukaryota > Metazoa > Chordata > Chondrichthyes > Lamniformes > Cetorhinidae > Cetorhinus > Cetorhinus maximus. Next base: position 66,137,354 of record NC_135893.1, read on the forward strand.
TCAGGCGCAGTGTGAAATGAACGGTGTGTATACTGACAACATGTGAAAAGAGGCAGGATATAAAATAGATATAAAACAGGCGCAATGCAAAACAAGCTGACAACTCGCTACCTGTCCATTTTGTGCCAGTCATTGTAACAGGTTAACTTTTAGGCCAGAATTTTCCCGTTGGCGTGCGGGGGGTGGGCCCTGCATGCCAACACAAAAAAATGGCGTGCGGTGAGGTCGGGCGAGCATCCCGACGTCACCGTGCGCCATCGCGATGTTTGGGTGGGCGGGCGCGGGATGTTCTCGGGTGTGCGCCTGCCATTAATTAATCATGTTGTTAAGGCCCGTGAGGCAGCAATTGACTGCAATTTTTCGGGGCTCACACAATCTTCAGGACGTCGCACGGGCGCAATGGGCAGACAGGTAGGAGACATTTGTATAAACCTCATCCACAGGCGGGATAAGAGGGGTGAGTGGGGTCGTGAATGTTGTCTGTTAGATATTTAATCGTGAAAGTTACTGATACTTGGCTGTGAGAGCAGGAATACTTCAAAACTCATACCAGCTACTTGGACAGGATTTTTTGGGGCCTGCAGGTATCAGGAAGCCTTCCCTTAGCCTGGGATTGGGAGTTGTGCTCTCCAATGGAGGCACCTCTTCTGAGGAGGAAGGGAGGGCTAGAAGTGGGAGGAGCCCAGGAGTTCACATTCAGCCTCCAGGGGAGCCACCTTTGGGAGGAGAGGTGCAGGCACAAGGGGCACAGGGCCAACAGGAAGTCCAAGACGGAAGGAGCCATAGAAGATGCCACTATCCTGTTGCCAGGGTATACAGGCGGCGAAGCAGCTACCTCAATACGTCTGAGGTGCAATGCTGAAGGAGGATCCATCTCTCAAGGGAGACAGTCACCTCCATCTGTCAGATGATATGGCTTGAGATCTCCGCCAACTGTATGGGTGGGCACCCCATGCCAGCGGCGTTAAAGGTCACGGCTGCCCTCAACTTCTATGCCTCCGACTCTTTCCAGGGGTCGGTGGGTGATCTTTGCGGTGTTTCCCAGTCAGCTGTCCACACTTGTGTCAAGCAGGTGACAGATGCTCTGTTCAGGTGTGCATTGACTTTCATCCAATACCGCTGGGACGAGGCCAGTCAGACAGAGTGAGCCAGAGGCTTCGCGGCCATTGCTGGCTTCCCCCGTGTCCAGGGTGCTATAGACTGTACACATGTGGCCATCAAAGCGCCAGCAAGTGAGCCCAGTGCCTTCGTCAACAGGAAGAGCTTCCACTCCATGAACGTGCAGATAGTGTGTGATCACAAGATGCTGATTCTACAAGTCTGTGCAAGGTACCCAGGCAGCTCTCATGACGCCTACATCCTCAGACACTCCCAGGTGCTGAGGCTCTTCAGTGCTGCAGCCCGGCTGGATGGGTGGCTGCTGGGCGACAAGGGCTATCCCCTCAGAAGGTGGCTCATGACGCCTCTCCGCCATCCAAGAACAGAAGCTGAGCAGCGGTACAATAGGAGCCACGCCTCCACAAGGGCTGTGGTGGAGAGAACCATCGGTCTTCCCAAGATGTGCTTCCGATGCCTGGACCGTTTACGGGGCGCATTCCAGTACCCCCCAGACCGTGTGTCACTGATAGTGGTTGCATGCTGCGCTCTCCACAATCTGGCGCTGGAAAGGGGGTAAGCAGTGGACGAGGAAGACATGGATGCAGTTGTATCAGATGCACATGATGAGTCCAGCAGTGAGTCCGAGGATGAGTACGCACAGGAGAACACTGAGAGGGTAGACGCTGACCCAGACATACTCCAGGGAGGCAGGGACACCCGGGAGGCTTTATTCCAAAGAACCTTCAGCTAGCCCACCACAGATGGACCTTCAACACACGCCAGGGCTGCAGGCTCCAGACTTGATACCTGAGTGCTAAATCTGCCTGGATAGTAACATTAATTAAGGCCCTTGTCAATAAAGCTCAATGTCAAACAACTCACTCATAACATCATGGCTTCCTGTCCACCTGCAGAAGTAAGGAATCACCCTGAGCCATGGTTACATATCAAAATTTAGTGAGATTACAAAAGTAACTTCAGAAACAAAAAAAAGTGTTGCACATCAAACCAAGTCTTAAACGAATTAATATGGAGCAACATAAAAGCACCAGTGAGAAACCTGTGGTGTGCCTAATGTGCCTTAAATTTATGCTTACAGGTGCTATGTCTAGGTGCTGTCCCTGGCATCTAAGACAGCCTGCTCACTGTGCTGTCCTGTTGGCCTCGATGACCTTGGCGGACGTCCTCTGGCCCATGGAGCCTTTGATGGCCCTGCCTGGGAGGGAGCGGCCAGTTCCACAGCTGGCTTCTCCCTAGTCGCCGCAGCCTCATCGGATGCCATGGTTACTGGTAGAGGGGCGGAGGAGTTGCTGCCCTCATCCGGAGCGCCCTGAGAGGAGCCCACAGAGACGACAGGCAGCTGCTCCGGTGAAGTGAGGTCGCTTTGGACCTCCCTGCTCACCATTGATGAATGGGCACCGAGCTGGGATACTTGCTGCCCAAACCATCTCCCACACTGGCAATGACCAGCTGAGGCCAATACCACTGCAGGTCCAAGTGCAACCCCAGGTGGACCTGATTGTTCTCCTGAAGCAGCCACTCCACAAGAGTCACCACTCCCTCCACGGAGGAAGGGGGGTGCTCGGCCATTGCATCGGTGATGCTCCACGTGGACTCCTCCAGCACGGGCACCATGCCACGCATAGCCTCATGTATCTCCGCCAGATCCTCCCGCATAGCCTGCTGCACTTCCAGCGTTTGCTGCCTTACGGACGACTCCAGAGGCACATCATCAGCCACCGACTGGGCATGTGCCTGGTTCCCAGCAGTCCTCTGACTGCCGATGCCCTGGCCACTCTCTGTCTGTGCCCACACCTCAAGTGAGTGTGAAATGTCCTCACCGCTGTGCCCCGGAAGACTATCCGAAGATCTAATTCCCACCGAGTTGCTAGTATCTGCACTGGCTGAGATGGTGTGATGCTGGTGAGTCGATTTGCTCTTTGCCCTCAGGTGTCAGAGGTGGGTCCTCTGCCTCCTCCTCCCGGCCCTGTTCTGGTGATGCTCAAAGGAAGAACAAGGACATTTGATTAGTTACAGTGCAGACAATGTCAATGTGTATCCCTGTCCCCCGGATCATTATACGTTCATCCTTCCATAATCAATGGTCAACCCATGTTGCAAACTTCAATCAAGGAGCATTCAGCAGTGCCATGGCTGCTGGGACACACATGGTGACCCGAGTGCTCGGCAAACATACCTCCCCATGGCACCCCAGCCTCACCGCCACCGGTGGACCTGAGCGCATGGCACCTCTCCAGATCCATGGCCTGGCCATCAGGAGTCAAGATGGCCAACTGGGCCTGGCCTCTGCCAGTCCACATCCATTCAGCGGAATTGTGTACAGTCATCTCCTGAAAAGGAGAGAAGAGCATTGATTAGTCCAGTCTGTTCCTGAATTCCCATCGCATCCCTGCCATCCCAGCCAGAGTGGAACATTGCGGGACTCCAGTTCTTTGTCACCCCGTAGCTGCCGCACACTCACCCAAACAAGCCAGGGCTGGCGCCCCCCTGCCCACCATTGGCCAAATGCTGCCTCCTTCACATGTGGCACCACAAGGTGTAACTTTGCTAAGCAAGGAGGCACAACATGTGGAGCGCAAAGGCCAGCAGATGGGTTGGTGCCCCGCCACCTGGAAGTTCCCCTCCCAGCATCTTAGCACCCTGACTTGGACATGTCTCCCAGTTCCAGCACTCTGCCTTGGTGCAGATCCTTGGCTTACATCCCCATTCTATACTCTGGGTGTCAGTGTTACACATGCTGAGGGTGCAAACCCATCTTAGCTCAACCTTCTCAGGGTGAACTAGGCATGGGCAATATCTGCTAGCCCCACCCAGCGAGGGATACATGCCGTGAAGGATTCAATGCCGTAACTGTACTCAGGGTTGCTGGGGAGGGGGGGGGGGGGGCTGTGGGAAGGGTGACGGCTGCATTGAGTGACCTCAGCCAACATGGTACTCACCCTTCCCGAGCGCAGGAGGTCGTTGAATCTTTTTCAGCACTGGACCCATATGCATCACACCACATCATGGGAGCTCATGCTCTTGGCCACCTCCTCCCAGGCACATTTGGTCAGGTGGGGCGGCCTCCGCCTCCCGTCCCTCAGAAGCAGGACCTCCCGCCGTGCTTCCACCTCCTCCAGGAGGGCAGCTAGGCACTCATCCAAGAACCAAGGGACACTCTGCCCCGCTGCCCTACCCTCCGGCCTGGCTTGCCCTGCTGGCCTACCCTTCGGCCTGGCTTGCCCTATCCTCCAGCCTGGCCTGCCCTGCTGGCCTACCCTCCGGCCTGGCCTGCCCTGCTGGCCTACCCTCCGGCCTGGCCTGCCCTGCTGCCCTACCCTCCGGCCTGGCCTGCCCCGCTGCCCTACCCTCCGGCCTGGCCTGCCCCGCTGCCCTACCCTCCGGCCTGGCCTGCCCCGCTGCCCTACCCTCCGGCCTGGCCTGCCCCGCTGCCCTACCCTCCGGCCTGGCTTGCCCTGCTGGCCTACCCTTCGGACTTGCGTGCTGAACAAGAGCCCTTCTGCCGGCCATTGTGAGCAGCCTTGCGAACGCTGCCAGACCTTAATTTAAACAGGCTGCTGGGTCACTATTGATGGTTCCCGTTTCCCACACTGCTTTCCATGTCTGCTGGGTCACCATTGGACCCAGCGGTCTGTGCTTGCCCGCCTTAATTGGCCCCATCGCAGGTGTTGATCGGGTCCACACCCGCCCCCTCCCGCTTGGCCCACCTGACATGGGGAAAATTCTCCCCCAACACTACTCTAATGATAGCTACTGAGCATGTGCATAAGGAGCTAAGTCGTAATGATATCACTGAGAGAGAGATGTGTGAGAAGAACCTAAGAGAGGAGCAGTAGCTCTATCCTGATGCTCTGTAATCTTCTATATAGTTATTTATGTAAATAAAAGTACTTTTTTAGGAAAGATCTTTGCCTTTAGCCAGATCTCTTACTAGACTAAGACACTCAATGTCTCCCAAGACAACCCAACAATAACAGATGGTGGCAGCAGTGACTAGACCCACAGGGAAACAGTAAAAAAATTATGGGAAACAACCTGAGAAGCCCAGCAGCAGCAGAGAGCAATGGGTGAAAGACTTTGACGCCTACCTGGCAATCAGACCAGAGAGGGAAACCACGAGGACAGCACAGTGACATGGAAAGCAGTGTGGGAAACAGGAACCATCACTCGGGTTGTTTCTACCTTCCCTCTCCCAGAATCATTCCAGGAAGTAGAGGGACTCATACATGCTGAGGAATAGCAAAACTCGGTATCACAATGCTTCGGGTCTTGCGAGCAAGAATAACAAGGACCGGGCTAGCGCCTTGTTATACACTGTCGGTAGCATCGCAGAAGACATACTGGCCAGGAAGGAGGTGAACAAAGAGACGGCCTCTTACGAGGATGTCATCCGAGCCTTTGACTGATATTTTAGCCTCCATCAAAACATCGTAATAGGGAGGGAAAAATTTAATCGATGAAGCCAAAGTCCAGATGAAGGGATTAACTCATTCATAAATAATCTTTATTATTCAGCTGACAATTGTGAGTACGGAACATTAAAAGATGACTTGATAAGAGATAGAATAGTGGTCGGTGTTTTAGAAGAAATCCTTCAGACTCTCTACAATCTCAGGAAGTTTTCTTTAAATGCATTCACGGGATGTGAGCTTTGCTGGCTGGGCCAACCTTTATTGCCCATCCCTAGTTGCCCTTGAGGTGCTGGTGGTGAGCTGCCTTCTTGAACCGCTGCAGTCCATGTGGTGTAGGTGCACCCACAGTGCTGTTAGGGAGTACCAGGATTTTGACCCAGCAACAGTGAAGGAATGATGATATATTTCCAAGTCAGGATGGTGAGTGACTTGGAGGGGAACTTCCAGGTGGTGGTGTTCCCATCTATCTGCTGCCCTTGTCCTTCTAGTGGTTGTAGATTTGGAAGGAGCCTTGGTGAATTCCTGCAGTGCATCTTGTAGATAGTACACACTGCTACTATTGTGTGTTGGTGGTGGAGGGAGTGAATGTTTGTGGATGGGGTACCAATCAAGTCGGTTGCTTTGTCCTGAATGGTGTCAAGCCTCTTGAGTGTTGTGGGAGCTGCACTCATCTGTGCAAGTGGGGAGTATTCCATTGCACTCCTGACTTGTGCCTTGTAGATCGTGGACAAACTTTGGGGAGTCAGGAGGTGATTTACATGCCAGAGGATTCCTAGCCTCTGATCTGCTCTTGTAGCCACAGTATTTATATGGCTAGTCCAGTTCAGTTTCTGGTCAATGATAACCCCCAGGATGTTGATAGTGGGGGATTCAGTGATGGTAATGCTATTGAACATCAAGGGGCAATGATTAGATTCTCTGGGGCTAAGAGCTGTACAACTGGCTAGGCAGGCTGAAGAGTGAAAGCAGAATTGAGTTTTTGTAAGGGGTGGGAGAGAAATCCCGCAGGGACAGCCCAATGATGCCATTCAGTTTGTTGTGCAAAACCTAAATTACATTGCGACAGCAAGCAGGGAAGCGCGCTGAAAGGGCGCAGACTGCCATTTTCCAATGCCCCTTCTGAGGCGGGAAGTAGGTCCACGGGCGCAAAGAATATCCCATCTGAACCGCACAGTGCCAGGGGTGTGACAAGGATGATCATTTTAAAACAGAACGTCATTGAAAAAGGCCTGTGCTTGCAAAGCAAGGAGAAAAGTCTTTTCAAAGAAGCTCTATACAAGAAATAGACAACCAGGAAATCACCTTGCTAGGAGAAATAAAAGAAAATAAAAGCCAATACTGGAACGCTAACATTGAAGTCAATGGGCATCAAACAGAATTTAAATTGGATACAGGAGCTGCAGTCTCAGTTTTATCTGATAGAGTTCAGTGGCTGCAAAAAATTATTCTGCAACTTTCATCAATCCAACTCCAAGTTCCAGAAGGAATCAAGCTAAATGTCAAAGGTCAGCTTGATGCAACAATAAAATACAAAGATAGAAAAATCTCTGAGACACTTTCATTCAGAGCCAGAATGCTTTGTTGATCAGAAAAGCCTGTAGAAACCTAATCCTTAAAGTGGGTGAAGTCGACAAATAAGAGCAAGACAATGAATTTAGAAGATGATTTCCAAAAGTCTTCAGAGGCTTCTGAAAATTGAAAACATGCTCAAGACAGATGCAAAACCCATTTGTCTATTTACACCCAGGAGGGTCCCACACCCACTTCTAAAATGGGTAAAGAGCGAGATTGAGGCGATGCTTCAACAAGGGGTTATTTCGCCAGTCACCAAACCAACCAGGTGGTGCTCTGACATAGCATCAGTTCCAAAACCAAATGGCTCCATCCGAATCTGCATTGACCTGGTGCAACTGAACGAGGTGATGGAATGAGAATTACATCCAATGGCATTGGTAGACGAGACCCTAGCCAAACTCGTGAAGAGTACAATTTTTGCCAAGCTTGCTGCAAGCACCAGATTCTGGCAATTACTGCTGGATCAGCAGTCAATAATTCTAATCATCTTCTTAACACCCTTTGGACCTTACTGTTTCAACTGTCTGCCTTTTGGCATCACGTCTGTGCTGGAGATTTTCCAAAGGACAATGTCTAACATACTTGAAGGTATGGATGGCATCTTATGTCACATGGACAACCTTTTAATCCACGGTTCAACAAAGGAAGAACAAGACAAATGAGTAAGAGAAGTATCAAGAACGCTGCAAGACGCTGGCTTAACTCTCAGCAAGAATTGTGAGTTTTCCAAACGCACAATAAAATTCCTATGCCATATTATACAGGCAACAGGAATCACTGCAGACCCGCAGAAGACAAAAGCCATAAGAGAATACCCGCCACCCAGCAATATCACCAAACTACAAAGGTTTATGGGTCTGGTGAACCAACTGGGAAAATTCCTACTCCACCTAGCTCAAGTAAATGAACCTCTAAGACAACTTTTGCAACAGGACCAGGTGTGCTGCTGGACTGAGCATCAACAGCAACCCTTTGCAAATCAAAACAGTGTTGACATCTTTGGAGACTCTAACTCACTATGATCCCAAACTTTCACCTATTCAAGCACTGGATGCATCAGCAATGACTGGGAGTTGTGTAATTCCAGATCCAGTGTAATGGAACAAGATGATCTGTCTATTATGCATCAAGGTCCTTAAGTGAGATTGAATAGCGCTATACTGTCGTAGGGAAAGAAGTCCTCATGGTGACTTGGGCATGTGAAAGATTTTCTGATTACATTTTGGGCCTATAGTTCAAGATCGAAACTGGTCACAAACTGCTGGCAACTTTGTTGAACACAAAGGAAATGGCAAAGATGCCACCCTGATCCAGAGATTCAGATTGAGGCTCATGCAATACGACACTACTACAGAGTATGTGCAGGGTAAATACCAAACTATGGCCGACATTCTATCATGGATACCCACTAATTACCCAGAACAAGAAGATAAAACTTTCATTGAGGAAGTCGAGGCCTTCAGGGCCTTACCCACTCAATGCTTGCCAACAACAGAGCAGAAGTTGCAAGAATTTCCAGAGGCTCAGAGGCGAGGTGAAGAATGTATTCGGATTTGCACGTACTGCCTTGACGGATGGCCACAGTATATTCCTAATAACCCTGTCCTGAGGCAGTACATTGAACAATGTTGCCACATTTACAACAATGATGGCCTCTTTGTCTATAATGAGTGATTGGTGGCACCATTAGATCTCCACCTTGAAGCCCTCCAGAAGATTCACCAATGACATTTTGGTATTACCGAGTGTCGGGCCAGGGCACAAAAGTCTGTATGGTGGCCAGGTATTGCACATTTTATCGAAGAATTGGAGCGAAATAGTCCCAGAATTGCACTAAGTGCGGCAGCGGGCGTGAAAAATGACGTTTTACCCGCCGGCCGCAATGGTGGCTTTTCGCGTCGTATTGTCTGCTTCCTGCCTCATTAATTATGCAGCCACACGAAACACGCCATCATGCTGGTGGGCGGCCTCTGAATCGCCCATCACGCTGTTACCTCACCATTTCCTCACTCCGGGTGCCAAATCTAAACTGCAGCCATGCACACAGTTCTCAATGCTTGCAGCCCAGGACTGCTCCAGTGAAAACGTAGCCCTGAATGCCAAGGAGTGTTCAGTGGCCCGTCACTGGGATGCCTGTTGGAGGCACGCCGTGATGTCTCCCACCTCTACTCTAGCTGCAGGTGGTCCTGCAATCTCACTATGCAGCTTGGGAGGCGGTGGCAGCGGTGGTCAGTGCCAACGCTGCACAGAATAGGTTGGCCATCTAGTGCAGAAAGAGGATGAATGATCTCATCCGTGCCACCAGGGTAAGGCAACCATCTCATCACTCTAAACTCACAAACTCACAATCACATATTCACTGGCATCTCACTCACTGCCAGCTCAAGGGACATCCCCACTCAATCTCTCACACACACCTCACATCTCCATTTAGCCTCATCTCCTCTGAAGACTGCCTCCTCAGCCCCCACCATCTTGAGGCCGCTTGCACAGATCAATGTGTGCCCCCACACACACCCTGGGATAGCCCTTCCCGAGTACAACCCTTACCCTGCAGCCTCTTCCCTTGCCTGAGGCCACTTATCCCCCTTCTCCAAGCAAGCCCTAGTCCTACAGCCATTGAAAAGCCACCCCCGCCTTACGGCTGGACTGGTCGGTACAGACCTGACCATGAGACCCCCCCTAAAAGTGATGTGGTGCTGCCTGCGAAGCCTGGCGCTGATGACTGTGAGTGCTGCCTGGAGCAAGGTAGGCAAACAAACCTCAAGGTCCTAAGGGAAGTGCAGCCCATCATGTGCACATTGCTTATATACAGTTGTGAAATATGTCGGCGTGACTGGATGATCCAGTGTGGAGGGATGATTCTGGTGAGCAGGGCTTATAATGAAATGCTATAGTATTGAACTTAGGCTCCCAACATGCGGCAGTGGGAAATGCGGCCCACCATTGACGGGTGGAGTGGATGATCGCAAACTGGTTTAACGACAATGTAAAACTGATTTTTGGCCTTCTTGCCACATTGTCTGCTCACACCACTAAACATGCCCGTGCCAATAGCAGTGGAAAATTCCACCCATGGTTTCCAACTGTGTCACCTGCACCATTCACAGACAGGAGCAGAAAGAGCCGCTTCTGCCCTCCTCTTTCCCATCCAGGCCAGGGGAACACCATGGTCTGGACTTATTCAAATTCAAAAAGAAAGTTTCCCTAGCTACTGCGATTGTGTATAAGGAGCTATGTCGTAATGATGTCATTCAGAGAGAGATGAATGAGAAGGACCTAAGAGAGGAGCAGTAGCTCTGTCCTGATGTTCTGTAATCATGTATATAGTTAGTTATGTAAATAAAAGCACTTTTAAAGAAAGACCTTCACCTCCAGCCAGATTTCTTACTAAAGTAAGACATCCAATGTCTTCTGAGACAACCCAACATTAACGGAGTCTCTAGATCATTTACACACCAAGCGTGCCTTAACTGTAAATTCAGAGTACTGTTATCCTTTTGCACTAGTCTTATTATTTTTCTCTGATTAAGATTGCCAATCTAGAATAAGAATACTTGCATCCACCTAGCTTTTACATTATAATGTTTCAAAGTGTTTCATACAATGAATCACTTCTGAAATTGGTGATTTGATATGTAGGGCAAAGCCCTCATTCCACACATGTGCTTCAGACAAAACGTAACTTACTTTAAGCTTCAACTCCAGATATCTAAGCAATTAGGGTGAGCATTACCACAAGCACACAAAGAATGCTAATTTCCCCTTCCTCCTCCTCTCAAGCAGCCTACCAAAATGATTTTCTTCCCCCTCTCTAATTAGCACTGATTTAACACCATGCTATGCACTGTTGCTCAGTAGCACCCTTGTCAAGATGGCCTGGATTTATTTTAATCAGGATCCTTATAGCCGGCATAGAATAAATACTTTTGTTCTATCAGGCTAACCTCAAATACAGTTTGTAGAGAAGAGAAACACTAACAGCTTAACTTATATGTCACCTTAAACCCAAACAAAACATTCCAAAGCGCTTCACAGGGAAAGCAGCTAAACTATTGATCAACTTAGAATCATAGAATCATACAACACAGAAGGAGCCCCAGTGTACTTGTGTCTGAATTTAGCATCCACTCTGGTACCTATTGGTGTAATAGTGTCGATGTGCTAACTGCAAGCTTTACTTACTGTTTGGTGAGTAAAGGTATTTAAAACTTGCTCATGGTAGATAGCATGCGGGTCCCAGGCAGACTATAACTCTACTGACAGTAGTTTTAATGAACAGGGGTTAAAAAAGATCAGCTTAGCTGTTGTGCAGCTGAAATTGGGATGATTAATGCTACGGTATAAATGTGTACATTTGTACAAGGTGTGTTGCCAAGTCTGTTGAGGAGCAGCCAGTTGCTCTGGAGATAGAATGCTGCATAGTTATAGCTGGCTACTAATTACTCTCAAGTTTTTGCAGTCTTGCAGTCAAACACCATCTACCGTGTGGAAATACCAGACTTATTTCTACCATTTGCTTCCACATTCTACTGTACGGTCACTATATTTTTAAAAGTACATTTTTTTCAGGTTGAATGGCAGCCTACAAAACATCAACAGCATAAACACAGGCCAATATCCAGGCACTTACATTTGCTGCATCACAAGATGTGGTACAGATGTTTCAGCGCAATTTGTAACATAACCCTCCATCCCTCCTTCTCTATAACCCAATAATTGGAGGACAAAATGCTCTGGATTGTAGAAGAAGGGTTTGGTACATAAAGGGTTAATGTGGGACTGAGTACATACCACCCACACAGTGATGTAAGAAGATACCTGACCCAGAGCCAGGTCAGTCTGGAGATGAACATAGTTGGGTTAAAGCTTAGAATGGAATCAGCTCCACACCTGTACCTTCTACTGTAAAGTTATGACTTGCTGTTAACATACTCCAGACTGGAAGCCTACTTCATAGTGCCTGAAGCAGGATTGTTCATGGATGGGCCAAACATTTCTAACATGGTCCTCTTGCATCTACCACCCCGCCACCCCCCTGCCCCACCCTGCCCCCACCCCCTAGAAAAGGTTGAATTGGGCCATAAACAGTCATGCAGGGGTTATCTCAGGATTTCCATATCTCATTCCTGTGCTCCAAGGATCTTCCACATCCTACCTAAATTTAATGGTCAAGCTCACCTCCCCGGCATCATTGGGTTCACACGTATGAGGACTAAGCTCACTTAGTGAGAGTACATCAGTAACTCTCCTGATTGCCATGCCAGAATAAAGTACTTTGCCATAAGCAATGATTTCAGTATCTAGTGATGAATCATAGGCACCACATCTTAGGAAAGAAATGTTGATCTTGGAGAGAGTGCAGAGCAGAGTTACCAGAATGAAATGGACTCTAGGACTTAAATTATAAGGAGAGATCACATGAACTAGGGTTGTATTTCCTGGCATTAGAAAATAAGAGGATGACCTGATCAAAGTTTCAAGATTTTAAATGGAACAGTTAGGATAGATAGAGAAAAGCTCTGATTGGGGAGTCTAAGACTCAGGGCCAAATAATAAAAAATCAGAGCCAGATTTTCAGGAGTGAAATTTGGAAACACTTCTTCACGCAAAGTTTGGTAGAAGTTTGCAAACAACAGTTGACGCTAGATCAACCGTTAATTTTAAATCTGAGATTGACAGATTTTTGTTAACCAAAGACATTAAGGGATAGGGGGAAAGGCAGATATATGGAGTTAGGTTGGAGATCAGCCATAATCTCACTGAATGGTGGAACAGGCTCAAGCAGCTAAATTACCTACTCCTGTTCCTACATTCATACCTTCTGATCATCATCAAACCTTGTCTCATTAACCTTGGCTATAAGTACTCACCGCCACTTCCCAGAATGTGGTAGGAGTTTAGGATAATATGTGCAGTATGATACGTGCACTATGCCACCAAGTGAATTAAGTGCAATTGTGGCTGAAGTGCGAACTTATCACACAAAACGTGTACAGATTATGTGCTGAAAGCATCGTGTGTCAGATGTAAACCATCATGAAAAAGAAATAAATTGCATCTATATAATTCACAACCTCAGGGTGTTCTTAAGCACTTTACAGTCAATGAAGTATTTTTGAAGTGTCGTCATTATTATAATGTCGAAGATGCTGCTGCTAATTTGTGCACAGCAAGCTCCCACAAACAATAATGAAATGATGAGCAGATCCTCACTTTTTTCCCTTGATTGTGGTTGAGTGATAAATGTTGGCCGAGGCCAGTGGAATTAAACTCCCTCTTCTTCAAAATTGTGGCAAAGGATTCTTTCTGTCCACCTGAGAGGGCAGATAACATCCCGGTTTAACTTCTGATCGAAAAGCTTGATGCATGAGGGTATAAGGACGTTTAGTGGTGAAGTGATGGGGCATCGAGGCCACAGCCAAATGCTTAAATCAGCTGCAGAAAATATTCCGAGGATTCATAATGGCCATTTGCCGATAGACTACAATACGACTACTGAAATGTAGCCATTAAGCTTGATCTAGGACTGTAGCCTTTACCATACATTAATGCTTGCCAGGGTTTAATCATTTACTTACATATACATTCTGTTACTGTGTCATCTGTGCATTGGATTATCAGGCACATACCTTCTTTTAATTGCACTTTTTAACGTGAGAGAAAATATTTAATTTAAAGATGACATCTTGAAAAAGTAAACTATGTAAAATTCAAGTATTTATTTTTTTAGGAAAAAAAATATGAACTTTAATTTTCCCTGGTGAATCAGTGGTAAATAACAAGGAGGTGCCGTATACACCATGAATGTTTAATTCTGGGTAAACGTTGAGGTAGCTAATCTCAGTCATGGTAGCAGTAAAGAGGCTACAACTTACCTCTGGGTAGGGAAATGATAAACGTGCTCTATCATTCAATCCCGCAATAGCTGCATTTGGGACTTTAGCAAAGATTCCTTTACCCCAGTGGGTCAATTGCTGGCTGACCTGAATGACAGATGAAAAACTGCCGCTTGAAAGATATGCCAGCGTGTTTCTGGTTAAATATTAGGCGTCAGCTCAGTGGGTAGCTCCATAAACTTGAGATCATTCAAAACCCTGCATCTTAACTCACAGTGAGTCCTGTTCCCCTATCATCCCTGTGCTCGCTGACCTACATTGGCTCCCTGATATCTGTGCTCCTCTAATTCTGGCCTCTTATGCATTCGCAATTATAAGTGTTTGTAGCCATATCTTCCGTTGCCTAGGCCTCAAGCTCTGGAATTTCCTCCAAACACCTCTCCGCCTCCCTACCTCAGATTTCTACTTTAAGACATTCCATAAAACGTACCTCTTTGACCAAGTTTTTGGTCAACTGTCCTAATATCTCTGTGGTAATCTGATGTGTAATATACCTTTAAGAAGAATGCTATAATGGAAGATCACATGATCTTAGTATCCAAAAGCAGAGTAGCGTGGGCAGTAGTATAGAGAGTCTGAAATGTAAGCGCATGTTTAGTTGCTGCTGCGTACTTCTGTAAATAAACACAGAGTTTCTACCTATGAAGTATCGGTTACTCAACTCTATCATTGGTACCAAAATGACCACACCTCACAACAAGCGTGCAAACAGGATCCAGCAAACTGGTGACTAGGATCCAACAAACTGGCGACGAAGATTTAACAAACTGGCGGTGAGGATTAAACAAGTTAAACAGAAGCAAGCAAGAGAAATGAAATTGGCACTATGCCTCGCACAGCAATTATAAGTAGAAGTTCCGTTCAAATCATCGAAGTAACTCCCTCACAACATGTCGCAATTCAGAAGAATTGATCAACGGTCGATTGGCCCGACTATATTGAGCATCTCTTGTTCTTTTTCTAAGCAAACGAGATTTTGGGGGAAGAGAAGGGGCGGGCGATCCTCTTAAGTACATGTGAAAATAAAACTTATGGCTTGATTCGAAGTTTGACGCCACCCAGTGCCCCAGGCTTGAGAAATTTTGAGGAATTAGTGGATCTGGTGAAGGGCCATTACCAACCAAAGCTCTCAGTAACGATACAAAGGTTCAAGTTTAATTCAAGAATTATAGCCCCGGGGGTTTCAGTTGCAAGCAAGTAACGGAGCATTGTGATTTTGGTACATCCTTAAACGACATGCTTAGAGATCGTTTAATGTGCGGTGTGAATGAGGACACGATTCAGAAGCGATTGTTATCTGAAACAAGTTTGGATTTTAAGAAGGTGTTAGAGATTGCACTGGCAATGGAAAGTGCAGTTAGAGATTCGAAAGCCATATAGGGCGCGCAAAATGGCGCCGTCCTCTGCATCGGGTGGGAAGCCCCAGCCAAAAAGGGCGCGATAATACAATACTCTCCTGAGAGGCGGGAAACACCCCCCAGCTAACAGGAAAATTAGAAAAAATGACTCAGCAACAAAAACAAGGAGTAATATCAATAGAGGTGGAAATAAATAATCTTTTAACAATTGGCACTTTAAAAAAGAATGTTTTTATTGTCATAAAAAAGATCACATAATGAGTGTAAGGAAGGAGTTATGCAGACTCTTAAACAAAAGAAATAAAAAACAATGAGATCTACATTGTAGAAGAGCCTGAAGCAACAGATTCAGATATTTATTTGTTGTATAACTTGAAAGTTGGAAGGAGAGAACCAATCTATGTAACACTGAAAGTGAATGGCAGATCTATTTGAATGGAAGTGGACACAGGAGCTTCCGCTACAGTAATTGGGGAATATATCTTCAAATATCTCCGTAGTGGGGAACATCAATTAAATTTGGAAGAAACAACTGCCCAATTAAAAACATAAACAGGTGAAGACATTCAAGTCAGAGGCATAAGTAAACTTACTGTTCATTATTGGAGCCAACTGGTAAAGCTACCAGTGTTGGTATTGAGAGGCAGAGGACCAAGCCTCCTAGGACGAAACTGGATAAAGGAAATCAACCGTGAGGGACCACTGAGATTCCAAAAGAAAGCAGGAAGTGTTTCTGCTCTGGAAAAGGAGAGTGTAAAGACTCAACAACCTGAAGAACTGCAGGCTGTCTTGAGCCAAAACATGGAAGAACAGCAGAAGGAACTCGAAGAGACCATGCTTAAGGACAGAGTTTGAGTCGAGGTGAGCAACCTCTGAAAGGAAAAAGAAAGCCTACTGAGAGGCCTTCACACACTACAAGTTTCCCTCAGGTCAAAGTTTGTACCACTGGAAAAGTATGGAGAGAAACAGAAAGAATTCAGCACCTCTCTGACCAAAACAAAGGAGGAGTTAGCACAGATGACACAACAATACTTAATTTTCCAGGAGGCAGCAAACAAACACAAAAAAAGAGATGGAAGAGCTGAAGAATCAGCTACATGAAATCAAAGAGGCTTTGGAGGTAAAAGTCATAGAATTTTCTAAGAAGCAGACAGATGATGAAATTCTGGGAGACTCAACCACTGAGTTTACTCAAGTCAAGCTTACACCTGAGATTAGTCTGGCCAATATTCAAACCGAAAAGAAGGCCGAGATTAAAGTCAGTGCTAGAAAGAAGAAGGCACATAGAAAGAAGGCACAGAAACACAAATAAGGCTTTAATTCTGGCTACATACAGGTACACTTTCGTACATAGGCCTGGTAGTCAAACTGCATACGCCGATGCACTTAGTCATTTGCCTTTACAAGAAAAGGATGTGGAAGTCCCAGTTCCACAAGAACTTATTTTGTTGTTACATTTCTTAGATTCATCACCGGTATGTGCTCGACAGATCAGAGACTGGACAAGTAGGGACCCAGTCCTATTACAAGTATTCGAACAAGTGCTTTATGGTTGGTCACAAGAGCCTGTATCTGACAAAATGAAACAGAAGACATGAAATATCCAGCCAGGATGCTATCTTGTTGTGGGGACCACGAGTGATAATACCTCCAAAGGGAAGAGAGCCATTGCTAATTGAACTAGAGGGCGCGCATCCAGGAATATCCCGAATGAAGACCATAGCACGCAGCTATCTATGGTGGCCTGGGAGGGATGGTGAAATAGGGAGTTTAGCGAAAAATTGTGTGAAATGTCAGCAACTGCAAATGTTACCTTCAACAGCTCCGTTACACGCTTGGGAATGGCCAGGAAGACCATGGGTGCGGTTACGCATTGACTATGTTGGACCTTTCATGGGAACAATGTTCTTGCTCATTGCTGATGCCCACTCAAAATGGATGGACATATACAAGGTGAAATCACCAATGTCTTCTGCTACAATTGAGAAGCTATGTCAAAGTTTTGCCATTCATGGACTACCAGAAGTAGTCGTTTCTGATAACGGCATGGCATTTACAAGTGTTGAGTTTCAGCAGTTTATCAGCCTCAACAATATCACTCATGTAAAAACTTCATTGTACCACCCTTCCTCAAACGGACTGGCCAAAAGGGTGGTTCAAACGTTCAAGGCAGGCATGAAGAAATTAACTGGAGATTCCATAGCAACCAAGCTAGCACGCTTTCTTTTCCATTATAGGACCATCCCTCACACAACAGCCGGTGTCACGTCTGCGGAATTATTGTTGAAATGCTGTCTCAGGACGGGATTGAGCTTAATAATGCCCAATTTAGGGGGGGAGGTGGAAAGGAGTCAGGGAATTCAAAAAATTAGACACGACTGGCATAGTCGAGAAAAGAAATTTACCATGGGAGAAACAGTATACGTGAAGAACTTTGGAAAAGGACCAAAGTGGTTACCGGGTGAAAAAAGTGCAGTGACTGGACCCCTATCTTATGTGGAGGTGGAAGGCCAAGTCATAGGGAGACACGTAGATCATCTAAGGAAGAGAGAAAGCATGCACCAAGAAATGATTCCACCAGCGTCCGCGACTGGATTAGCCTTTCCTGTTGAGAGAACTCAACCTCATACAGATGTGTGTCTGAAGTATCTGTTGTTCCTTCAAGAGTGGAGGATACAGACCTGTAGGTGCCCACCAAAGCACCTGATGTTCAGGCAACTCCAGAAAAGGAGGTTCCTGACAAAGTATCTGAAGTTGTAGAACTGAGACGCTCTACACGCATAATGAAACCCCCAGAAAGACTGAATTTGTAAATTACTTATCAGTGTAAATATTTTGCTATTTTGATAAAATTGTAAATATAAAATGCATTTCTGAATAAGGGGGGAGAGATGTGGTAATCTGATGTGTAATATACCTTTAAGAAGAATGTTATAATGGAAGATCACATGTTCTTAGTGTCCACTAGCAGAGTAGCGCAAGCTACTGCTGTAGTTTGTAATCTGTGGTCAGTGTAGTTAGTAGCAACAGTAGTATAGAGAGAGTCTGAAATGTAAGCACATGTTTAGTTGCTGCTGAGTGCCTTTGTAAATAAACACAAGAGTTTTTACCTATGAAGTGTCTGCTACTCAACTCTATCATTAGTACCAAATCGGCCACCCCTTACAACAAGTGTGCAAACAGGATCCAACAAACTGGTGACTAGGATCCAACAATCTCCTTATGTGACTCAGTGTCATATTTTGTTTTCTAATGATCCTGTGAAATGCCTCGGGACATTTCATTATGTTAAAGGTGCTATATAAATATAAGTTGTTGTCTGAAGGCTGTGAGCTCTAGTTATACTCACTTAAGGACAGATGAAATGTCAAACAGAGGCCCTGTCTGACACCTCAGGTGGATGTAAAAGATCCCGATGCACTATTTAAAAATGAGCAGGGAAATTCTCCTGTTATCCTGGCTAACATTTATCCCTCAACCATCATCACCAAAAACGGGATGGCTGCTCATTCATCTTACGGCTATCACATCTGCTTACATAACATCAATATCTACACTTAAAAACAAACTGGCTATCGATTATTTGGGGAGATGAAAGTGCTATATAACTATAAGCTCCTTCTTTTATCAAAGAAGGCTATGAGAAATGCATCGCTCAATTCTCCTCAATAAGTTACCACCTGCCTTTATTCATGAATGTTTCAGGATAATTCAGGTGGGTGAAAAGGAATGGGCTTTTGTCAACAATCCTTTTAATGATGACTTCCTTATGTCCTCCCTGTTATGGGATGGCAGTGAGTGGAGGTGAGGTATCTCTATAGGCAGACTAATGGGAGACTAAGTCATATTGGGATCATTCTCACTGCCTATTCTCTGGCTAAGCATTCAGCTGGTGACAGTGTACGACTGGAGGAGACCAGGGGGAAGAATAGGACATAGGAATAGAAGAAGGTCATCTAAATCCACAAGCTTGTTTTGCCATTCAATGAGACCATGACTGATCTGTAACTTATCTCCAGCTATCCACCTTGGTTCCATAAACCTGAATACCCTTGCTTAGTAATCTTAGTCTTGACATTTTCAATTGACCCAGTCTTAACAGATGAATGGGAGATCCAGTAAATCATTCAAAATACAAGTCCAACTTTTTATCACAAATTTATTTATTCACGACATACCAACTGTCACATGCTGCAAAGGCATCCAATTAATTTAATTCCGTTTTTAGAAAGTTCTCGAACAGCAGGCATGAAACGCCAGGCTTGCTAACAGACTGCTAGTGTGAGGCCTGTTTTCACTGGACCAAGATCATTTTTTCCTGGACTTGATCCAATGATCTAACGTTGGTTCAATTCCCTGATGATACTGGTTAGCGCAGAGTGTTGTATTACATCAATGGTGATACTTGCAATGCCTAAGCTAACAAAAAATAACAGGCATAGAATCAGAGAATGATACAGCACCAAAGGAGGTCATTCATCCATTGTTCCTGTGCCGACTCTATTAGTAGAACTATTTAATTAATCCCACTCCTCTGCTCTTTCCCCATAGCATTGTAAATCATTTCCCTTCAAATATTTATCCAATTCTCTTTTGAATGTTGCTATTGGATCTGCTTCCACCACCCTTTCAGGCAGTGCATTCCAGATCACAACAACTCACTGTGTAAAAGAAGGTTTCTACATGTCGCCTGTGGTTTTATTTAACCAATCACTTAAATCTGTGCCCGCTGGTCCACTAACACATGAAGACATGATATTTTGCCATTGGAAACAGTTTCTCATTATTTACTCTATCAAAAACATTCAAGATTTTGAAACACCTCTATCAAATCTCCTCTTAACCCTCTCTGCTCTAAGGAGAACAATTCCAGCTTCTTCTCTCAACGTGGTCCAGAGTATCACAGGAGTGGCAGAAAACTTGTTACAGGGCAGGACAAACAGTAATAATGTGCATTACACAATCTTCACAAGTTGCTGGACAAATATTGGCATTATTACCAGTTGCAACTTTCAGGTGGGATCGCAACTGAAACTATTCTTTTATATTTCTTTTTTTGACTTATTTTCAGTCTTATAATGACATCATCAGGCAAGGTCAAGCCTCAAAAGAACAACCAACCTATCAGGTGCACAGTAGCAAAGAGTGGCTTCCGTCAAGATCATCAGGTATTTTACTCATGGCCCGACAAACATGGTCTTATTTGCATTTCAATGGAACATGTGAAGACAAATGGAGGCAAAATCTCTGCTTCCCGCCATGTATGAAGAGAGTATATCATTGAGCCACACACAATCCAGCCGATGATTCTCAGTCCTGTACCTTCAGTGGATGCAAAAGTTGCTTTCTAAAAGCATCGGACAACAACAACTTTCATTTATATAACGTCTTTAATGTTGCAAAATGTCCCAAGGCTCTTCACAGGAGAATTATCAAACAAAATTTGATACTGAGCCACATAAGAAGATATTAGTACAGGTGACCAAAAGCTTGGTCAAAGAAATAGGTTAAGGAGGATCTTAAAGGAGAAGAGATGTGGGGAAGTTTAGAGAGGGAGGTCAGAGTTGGAGGAGGGCAGATAGCTCAGAGGGTCATAGCGCTGAAGGAGATTACAGGGATAGGGAAGGGGTGAGGCCATGGAGGAACTTGAAAATAAAGATGAGAATTTTAAAATTGAGATATTGTTGGACTAGAAGCCAATTTAACTCAGTGAAATGGGTGATTGGGATTTGGTGTGAGGTAGGATATGGGCAGCAGGGACTTGGATGAGTTCAAGTTTATGCAGGATGGAAGATGGAAGGACAGTCAAAAGAGACTGGAATGGTGAAGTCTAGAGGTATCAAAAGCCTGGATGAGGGTTTCAACAGCAGATGAACTTAGGTAGGATTGGAGTCGAGTGATACCACGCAGCTTGGGATCGTGTGATGTTATGGAGTTTGGGATTGGGTGATGTTGCAGAGTTTGGGATCGGGTGATGTTACGGAGTTTGGGATTGGGTGATGTTAAGGAGTTTGGGATCTGGTGAGGTTACGGAGTTTGGGATCGGGTGATGTTACGGAGTTTGGGATTGGGTGATGTTACGGAGTTTGGGATCGGGTGATGTTACGGAGTTTGGATTGGGTGATGTTGCAGAGTTTGGGATCAGGTGATGTTACAGAGTTTGGGATCGGGTGATGTTACGGAGTTTGGGATCGGGTGGTGTTACAGAGTTTGGAGTCCGATGATGTTATGGAGTTTGGATTGGGTGATGTTACAGAGTTTGGGATCGGGTGATGTTACGGAGTTTGGGATCGGGTGATGTTACGGAGTTTGGGATCGGGTGATGTTACGGAGTTTGGGATCGGGTGGTGTTACAGAGTTTGGAGTCCGATGATGTTATGGAGTTTGGATTGGGTGATGTTACGGAGTTTGGGATCGGGTGATGTTACGGAGTTTGGGATCGGGTGGTGTTACAGAGTTTGGAGTCCGATGATGTTATGGAGTTTGGATTGGGTGATGTTACAGAGTTTGGGATCGGGTGATGATGCAGAGTTGGAAGTTGGCAGTCTAGGAGAGGAAATGGAACTTTATTCTCATGGCTGTTCAGCTCTAGGAATCCAAATACATCTAAACTGGTAACTGTGAGGATTGCCACGCATCAGATTCCATTCTCCTCATTTTCTTTACTTCCAATGGCATCAACACACAAGGACAAGTTCCTTCACTGTGTATCGGCCTTCTGATATCTTGTACAAGTGGACATATCTGAGCCTAAGTGGTGAGTGTCAGTGCAAGGTGAGTGGGGGAGGAATCAGCACAGCCTAGCCAGCACTTTGAGCAAAGGTCACTGAATAATGATCAGGAACAGGCAAGCACGTGAAGAAGCACATTTAATTGTAACACTTCTACTTCTATCTCAGCTGGGATTGGTAATTCAGCAGAGTGGGATCTCCCTGATCCGCATGGTTCAGTGCTAGACTGCCTTTGCCGACTGATCAATGAGGGAGCCCATTGGTTCGATTCTTAGTGGCCCTCATTTTTCCTAGAGCACAGTAAACTGCTCCCTTCCAAACAGCAACATTTTTTTTTACTGTACCTGACAAAGGAGAAACTGCAAATGCTGGAGATCCACGGAAGGTTCAGCAGGATCTGTAATGAAAAAAAACTGAATAACTTTTCAGGTGGAGATCCAATCTACTGTGAATTTATATCATTCTGTTTTACTGTATCTTGAATTTTCTACATTCCAACAGTAACTACACCCCAAGACAGTACTTCATTGTCTGTAAAGCACTTTGGGACTTCCCAGGGCTATGGAAGGTGTCATATAAATGCAATATCTCTCTTTTTTCCCCCAATGTTTACAAAGCATCTGGAGACAAAATTAACAAACAAGTTAATTGAACAGCACATGAAATAACCAGAGGCAAAAGATAAAAAAATGCAATGGAAGTGTGTTGTTACTGGTTCTCTGAATGGCAAGTGATAAATTTTCAAGCAATGACTGCTAGCCAATGGAAGAAAGAAACCTCATTGGCTATACCGTAACGAACTCTGATATCCTGAGTTTAGATTGGGAGTTCAGGAACTACAGTTCCCAGTGGGCCTCGGGATTTCTGCGCATGCGTCAGCCGGGAAAGGGCCGCACATGCACAGTTTGTCCATTTTCATGTCTTCAGGCCAGTAACCAGCCCTGCGCGCATGTGCAGAAGGGAAAAAAGAAAAGTGAAACAGCACAAAACTGCAGGTCACGCACAAAACAGCAGCACCATTAGAAGGAAGGTGTCCTAGGGAGCAGGACATGGGAGCGGGAAGGGAGAAGGTCCCAAACAAGAGAATGGGATATGAAGAGGTCCCAGAAGGTCCCAGGTAAGGGACAAGGACAGAGATCAGGAAGACTCCTTTAAGTAAAGTTGAGAAAAAGGAGCAGAGCAATAGGCTACAAATTAAAGTGAGAGAGCTGCGGGGAGCAGACTTGAAGCAAAGTGGGCTCGAGAGAAGCCTGAAGGTCCGAGGAGGCAGCCGAAAGTTGGTAACTCCTTACTGAGGGCGTTTGGAGCAGTGCTGTTCTGTTTGGCATGACCAAGGGTCTGAAATTGTGTTTGGAAGGTGAAGCTTGAGTGTATGTGGCAATCCAGGGGAAAAGAATCTCAGGAGGCGAAATTGAAACCCTGGAGGTGAACCCTGGTTGAAGCCATCCGAATGAGAGCAATGTGTGGGAGAGAATTCCCAGGCAAGTTCTTCAAATGTGGAGATTGGAAACCGTGAGAAGGACAGAGTTTCAGTGAGACCAGTTGGCTCACAGTGTAACAAGTGTCTGGGTGGGTTGTTGAGAAATCCATGGAAGCTGATTTGGTCGCATCTTTGGAGTGTGGTGTGCTGACCACAGTTTGCCTGTTAATTCACATGCATGCGCACTTACCCTGAACATTAGAGTATAAGATAGATATGGTAAATTGTTTTATCTTTATGAATTTGTATGTGTCTGTAAAGACATAGCTGGAGTGAAGGAATAGTGAATATTTGAATAATTTTCTTGCGTTTATATTGAGATCTTTCCAATCGTTTTGTCTGGTATAATATAATTCACTTTTCTTGTTTAATAAATGTTTTATTCTTTGTGTTAAAAGCTCATCAGCAGACTCCTGTGAATTTGTTCATTAACTTATCTCCACAGTTTCTAAAATGAAAAAAGTTAGGATATATCAAGCCAGGTTTCACTTTGGGATCTGACTTGTCCAGTATTAACATCAGCTGGGATCATCATAATACACATTTAATGAGTCTACAGTGGAAATATGGAATATACTCTACAGGACACTTACATGTGAAGATAAGAAATAGGAGCAGGAGTTTGCCATTTGCCCATCAAGCCTGTTCTGACATCCAATAAGACCATGACTGACCTTCTACCTCAATTCTACTTACTTAGCTTATCTCCATATCCCTTGATTTCTTTAATGTCCAAAAGTCTATTGATCGCAATCTTGAATATACTTAACAACTGAGCATCCACTCCTCTCTGGGGTACAGAATTCCAAAGACTCACAAGCCAATGAGTGAAGGGGGGAGGGAGGTGGATGCCTCCAAGGGGCACGGCTGGTGGACGGCAGCCAACTCACGATTCCAAAATTCCATCCTATTGCGTGAATGGTTATGGCTGACGAGGGTTCTTGTGGTTAGTCTTTTTATGCAACGGTCTCTCTATAGAGTCTCGAGGGTAGCCGAGGCAAGCTGGATATTGTCAGAGGGAGGCTTCTTGCATATGGCTCTCATCACCCTGGTCAAAGAGCAAGGTCTCCATGCTCAGTCCTGCATGAACAGGAGGAACACCCATCTCTGGTCCTCCAGGATGTCCTTCACCTGGAAGGGGTGGGGTGGGGATGCCATGGGGATGCAAAGGGATTAGCATTGGTTTGCTGGCTTTGAGATGGAGGGAAACCTATAAAGGACATGCTCACTAAATTTATCACTTCAATTCATTCACATATTATCTAAGGTGTCGGTGATGCAGGCTGCAGGCAACCCTGCCTAGGTAATGGCTCTCATCCAGATGAGGAGAAGGGCCCATCGCTGGTTGGCACAGGCCATGAGGAGCAAGGGCCTGAGCAGCAAAAGGCCTCTAGAAGGCCAAGATGCCGACGAACAGAGCCCACTGCAATGGTGAGCATTGACCTGACCATGGGCGTATTGCAGACAGTGCTCTTATCTACAAATGAGCAAAAGGCAATGCCAGAGGCACCTTCACATGCCCCAGGACGTAGTTGCTCACATCTGCCCGTTTCTCCAGTACAAGCTGCAGCTGCAAGGACTCTGGAGGAGCATTGCAGAGCTCCTGGACTGCACTGAGTGAATGGCTGTCCGGGTGCCCTTTAAATATGGTGCCAGGACCTTCAACTCAATGAGGTAACAGCATGGTAGGCGACTTCCTGCCCACCTCACAGATACATAATTAATAAGCTGAACAGTGGAAGATTAGACATGTTCAGTTGTCCCACCGCTCAGCGGGAGTCACACCGGTTTCCCTGCCTGACATCGGAATTAGTCTCTAGACTAATTCTGCCCCTATGACCCCTAGCCACTCCAGCCAGGGGAAACAATCTCTCAGCATCTGTCTCGTCAAGCTCTTAAGAATTTTGAACTTAATATTGTGCTGATTAATTCCTTTGGGAAAAAGCTCATAGAAATTTGACTTGTAAAAGGAATTGAAAGACAGATCCAGAGGGAGACAGCATGACAGGAATTGTTGAGTTGGTGTGACAGTGGTAAGTGTCAAGTCATGGAAAGGAATGGTGAAGAATGTAGATTATAGGGTTTGATAGATATTCCGGAATTTCACTTAGAGGGAAAAATTTGCATTTACCACAATATGTCTCTCAGAAATATTTTAAAGGGATAAATGACTATTTCGAAGTGCACTGAATGTGGAATAGAGTATAAAAATAGGGAAGTGTTGTTGCAACTGTACAAGGCATTGGTGAGACCGCACCTGGAGTACTATGCACAGTTTTGGTCCCCTTACTTGAGGAAGGATGTAGTTGCACTGGAGGTGGTTCAGAGGAGGTTCACTAGATTGATTCCAGAGATGCGGGGCTTGTCTTATGAGGAAAGATTGAGCAGTTTAGGCCTATACTCGCGAGAGTTTAGAAGGATGAGAGGAGATCTAATTGAGGTATATAAGATGCTAAAGGGAATAGACAAAGTAGATGTGAAGCAGATGTTTCCCCTTGTGGTGCATTCTAGAATGAGAGGCCATAGTTTTAGACTAAGGGGTGGTAGATTTAAATCAGAGATGAGGAGGAATTACTTTTCTCAAAGGGTCGTGAATCTGTGGAATTCACTACCTCAGAGTGCAGTGGATGCTGGCACACTGAATAAATTTAAGGAGGAGATAGACAGATTTTTAACTAGTAATGGGTTGAAAGGTTATGGGGAGAGGGCGGGAAATTGGAGTTGAGGCCAAAATGAAATCAGTCATGATCGCATTGAATGGCGGGGCAGGCTCGAGGGGCTGAATTGCCTACTCCTGCTTCTAGTTCTTATGTTCTTATGTTATTAAATAAGCAAATGCTGTTTTGCACATGGCAAGATCCCACAAACAGCAATGAAGGGAATGAGCAGTTCATCTATTTTAGTGGCAGTAGTGAAGGTAAGAACATTGGACAGGGAAACAAGGAGAACTTCCTGTATCCACTAGAATAGGCAGAGGCATCCGCATTTTACATGTTATTCCAGGGACAGCACCTCTAACAGTGCAGCAGTCCCTCAGTACTGCAATGGAGTGTTAAGTCAAATTCTGAAGTGGGGCTTGAACCCACAACCGTCTGACTCGAAGTAAGCACCACTGATTTAGCCAAGCTGACACTCAACCACCTTCTGGTGGGTAGTGTTAGGAAGGGAAGAACTTTGCAGAATCTTCCCTCAAAGGGTTGAATGGGTTTGCAGGCTACAGGATTAACAAGGTAATTGTTTTGCAATGGTTCAATGAATGAAATTCCAATTCATTAAACAGAATTCCAAGCATCTCTTGGGGACTGAAATCTGTGAATCCATCCACTTCTCTGTGAGAGGCATATAACATATAATGAGGCGGGTCTATGAAAGGGATACTGGATGGCCTTTTCTACCCCCATGCTTCTGTTCTTAATATCAGCATTCCCCATCAGCTTGTACTTTTTGAAGTATGTTTATTGCTAAATGTTTGTACTCGTTAAGATGGTAGAGATCACTGATCTGGAATAGAACATTTAGATTCAATTTTCTCCTAATTATTCCTTCAGTGGATCCAGATCATTTGAACACAGAGTACAAAGCAAGAGATTCAAAGATAAACATCTGTCACTGTTTTTTTGGTATCTTCACACACACTGTGGTAACTGAAGGTGTAGCCTCTCCTGCTGTATATCAGAAGTCATGTGATGTTCTGGGGGGCTCTGACCAATGAGCCCTAAGCATGGGGCAATCCGGTGGGGTAGGGCTTCCTGATGAGAGTCCTGCTCGAGCATGTATTGCCTGAATAGCTCTCTGTAGTAAAGTTTAGTTGTTTCTTGTCGAAACCTGTCCACTCTGTCGACTCATTACACACACTTTTTCCCTTTGGGGAATTGTGGGGAAGTGTTTGAAGTATTAGCAGGCTGATTGTCAACCTATTTGAACAGCCTCATGAACGTTCCGTCAGATGGCCAACAAGTCTTGGAGTGGGACTTGAACCCGAAGATTCTTGCTCTGCAGAGGCAGGGGTGCTACTTCCTGAGCCACAAAACCTCCATATCTCTGCCACTAAAGCCTACTTATATTCTCAGATGCCAAATTTAAGAAGCACAATGCGGTACATTGCAGTGTGCATTTGAGTGTTATCTGCATGTTTGTATGTGTGTGAATGTGTGTGCGCGCGCATGTTAATGTGTCTGTATGCTTGGATGTCAGTTGGTATGCCAGTGTGCATGTATGTTACTGTTTGCGTTATAGTATATGTGTGTGCATGTTACAGGGTAAGTGCCAGCTGTAATTACAACTGAGCCTCTCTGAATCCCACACAGACAGCAAAATGTACTTCTCAAATGCTTGAGTTATAACAAGACAGAAACCCTATCTCTCTTCTGGGAGCCTTCTAAATACTTACGCTAATGTACACGTGTGAAGACCTTTCAGCTGTCTTTCCTCCCTTACCTCAAACCTCTCTTGTTCCCCCCTCCCACCACCACCAGTGGGGTGGTTTATTTGAAAGGCTGCTTCGAGCTAACAGCTAGAAAATACAATCAACTCAAGGAAAATGAGCAAAAAGATGTGGTTACAGCATGGTGGCTGTTGTGGCTGTGTGACTTTGGAGTTAAGTGGCAGCTCTTGCTGCTCATTGCAATAACTTAAAAACAAAATGTGAACCTTGGTTTCCGTGAATTAGAATAATGAAGGAAACTTGAACTCAGTTCCTTTGCAGTAACAATAACAGATACAATAAATTACTTAATGGGGAAGAGGGATTTTCTGAAATCGCACAAATTAATCATCGGAGTTTGTGCAATAACTAGAAGCACATGGCAAAGGTTAAACGAGTTTAACTGATTTATTCTAAAATTCAATTGACATCATGATTTCCAGAAGGAGCAAACTGTTAATCTCTTCAGAGTTACAGGAAGATCGCTGTGCTAAGATTAAAAGAAAAAAAAAAAAGCTCTTTTGCTTTAAGGAAAGCAACATACTACAGATTCCAGTTTACCAGGCTCCAACTCCAAATGAATTTCTTCCTGGAGGTTTCACCACGCGAACTCCTATCTCCAACTGCCCCACTGTCACGCTCACACACCAATGGTCATCTGGCATGTTCAACATTGCAGACCCCCGCCTTCCCATGTTTGAATGGAAAATGAAAAGACTCTTTAGTGATTCTTGACTGTCAGTCAAATAGCCTTCGCCCAGCATTCCCCAATGTTTTTATGACTAATAAATGGAAATATTCCAAGGAAATGAAAAAAGTTACACAATTTCTTTTAATGCCCCTCAGATTTTTCTTCTGGGTTTTCTTCTCTGCAGCAGTGTCTTACAGATTAATCTTCAAGTTCTGAAGACTTCAGATCAATGCTGGAGAGTGGAGAACCCTAACCTGAGGCTGGTATCTGATCAGGAATAAAGCAGGGCTGGTAGATATGAGTTATACTGCCAGAACGCCTGTACTCGGGTTGGCAAAAGACTGGGTTATGGGCAGCCACACTTGAATGCTGATTATATTTTAATTTTAAACAGTTCCTTGGATAGTCTGGCCTTTACAAGTTGAATAAGATCAAAGTTACATAATTTGTGATCTTTTAAAAGTCAGTCTGATATTGTAGCCGGAGGGAAGCTGTGACACTGTCAAACTTGCTCTTTCTTGAACTGCTCTTGTGTGTATTTGATAAACTGCAATTTGGCATCTTTTACTCCTGATGTCCACCCCTTGTTCTACATGGAGAAGCCAAAATCACTTTGCTTTATTGTGCAATATGTAACTTATCTATTAAACACATTAACAACTGCAGTTCTTTGCATTTTATCTAATCTGTTTTTGTAGGTAATTATATTCTCTCTCCATTTTCCTCTCTCATTCTGTCTCTGGTCTTATGCTATGAGAAGAAAATCAAGACTTCCCAAAACCACAACCTCCAGCATGGAGAAAAACAAGGGTAGCAGGTGCATGGAAACACCACCGTCTGCAAATCTCCCTGTAAGTCACACACCATCCAGACCTGGAAATACATCAACGTTCCTTCATCGTCACTGGGTCAAAATACTGGAACTGCCCATCCAAGAGTACTGTGGGAACACCTTCACTACACGCACTTCAGGATTAAAGAAGCCAGCTCACCAACAAGTTGTCAAGGACAACTTGGGATAGGCGATAAATGCTGGTCTTGCTAGGGGTGCTCACATCCTGAGAATGAATTGCAACAAGATACCAGCCAGGCCTCTGCCAGCTGCTACAAGATGCAAATAAGTAGGTCAGATTAGCATTGGCTGTTTCCTTTGCCCAACAGGCAAACACTTGGCTTCTGTTTGATGCCTTCCATGATGGCTGGGCTGAGGTTGGGAACTCACTACATGGGAATCAGTGGCAATGAAGGCCACTCCAGGGACTATCACAGTGGAGCTTTAATGAATTGCTGCATCAGCCCTTCTCTCAGTTAATTTTATGGTAAAGCAAAACTATCTTTGATGGTAGAACCTTCATCCATCTTGGCTCCATACATGCACAGAATCACAGAGGATCGCAGAATTGTTACAGTGCCAAAGGAAACCATTCAGACCATTGTGTCTGCATCGGCTCTCTGAGTGACCAATTCACTTAGTTCCATTCTCCCAGCTTCTCCCCATAACTCTACACATTCTTCCTTTTCAGGTAACAGTCTAATTCCCTTTTGAATGCTTTGATTGATGCTGCCTCCACCACACTCTCAGGCAGTGCATTCCACATCTTAACCATGCGCTGTGTGAAAAAGTTTCTTCTTATATTGTTTTTGCTTCTTTTGCTAATTATTTTAAATCTGTGCCCTCTCGTTCTGAATCCTTGCACAAGTGGGAACAGTTTCCCCTGTCCACTCTGTCCAGACCCCTCATGATTTTGAATGTGTCTACCAGATTTATCTCTTCTCTAAGGAAAACAGTCCTAACTGCAAATCTCTCCCAAATTCCTTTGCCTTGCCGCTTCTTTTACGCTGCTACTTGACGTTTATTTCACATCTCGGTGAGGTGCTGTGGGATATTTTACTACATTAAAAGCCCCATTTAAATTTTTGGTCTTTGATCCCCATACACCTTGATTTTAAAATTTTCATCCCCATGTTCAAATTCCACGATGCTCTTGATCCTCAATATCTCTGTAGCCTCCTCCTGCCTTTGCAATCGCTACGCAGATCCAATTCTGGCTTTGCACACATCGCCGGCTCCCTTCGCCCATTACTGTTGGCTGCTCCTTTAGCCGACTAGGTCCAGAACTCTGGAATTCCCTCCCTACACCTTTCCCCTGTCATCTCGTCTTTTAGGGTCCCCCTTAAAACCTACCTCTGACAAAACTTTTGGTTACCTGCCCCTTTCTTAAAAGGATAAAACAGTCTGAAATGATTTTAGACTGTCAAAAGCAAGTCTTCTTAAAAGATAAATATGCAAGCGTTTAATAAAGAAAGTGATTCAAATTTCTAAAACTGCTCCATGTAACTCTCACCAAATAAGGTTCAGGCAATTTAAAGGTGAACCCAGTTGCCCATTCTTACAGCCCAGTGCTTGACTTACTTGACTAACAACCTTATTTTAAGATTGAAGTATGTGAAACAAACTATGGCTGCAGGTTGGATTATCATTTGAACCCAGCTTCTGAATGCCTGCAACAGGGTTAGAATCTCATTTACAGACCACACATTACTAATCTGAATTATAGTATTATTTTCTAAATGGGTTCAATGGGCCTTAGATTTAATGGGTCTTAGATTTAATGGATGAGGAAATGCTTTCCCGCCAGTGGTCGTCTGTGACTCATTACAGAAGTACGAACATCAGTAAATTAACAGCAAAGTTCACTGCATTTTAATCATATTGGTGCCACTTGGTCTAACTGGGTGAAACCTGCACTGTCCATAAACACCGGTCGGAATTTTTCAGCCCCTCCTGTGGCGGAGCCGGCAAGCCACTGAAATCTCCATTCGCATTGGCGGGACCAGCAGATCCTGCCGGTATGTGGGGCTGAAAAATTCCGGCCACTATGTTCGTCGCTCTGTCAATAGCCCAGTGGGATAGACCATTTCTGATGCAGCACTAAAGCCACACAAGTCAGAAGGTGCTGGATCTGTATTGAATTAACGGAATTTGCCTCTGGCAGAGGTTGGGTTCCTGCAAGTGGGCCCCTTATGGGGACAGGAGTGAGAGTGGGGAGAGAATCAGGCAGGCTTCTTACTTCTGAGTGCGTGATTTAAGAATAGTTCGCCTAGGGGATGTACCCTGGAGCTGCCAGCCCCTGTGGGACATTTCTTTAGCATGTTCCAGCCTTTGTGAAAGATGAGAAAGGGCTGGGTTTTAAACATATTCAAGGCTGAGTTAGATTTTTGACTGACAAAGGAGGCAAAGGTTATGGGGGCAGAAGGCAGGAAAGTGGCATTAGGGCCACAATCAGATCAGCCATGATCTTAATGAATGGTGGAGCAGTCTTGACAGACTGAATGGCGACTCCTGCTCCTATTTCTTATGTCTATGTAGGAACAGGAGTAGGTCACTCTGCCCTTTCAGCTTTTTCTGATACTCAATTGGATATGATTATTTTGCGGAGTCAGCTGGCGGCTTAAATCACCGCTGAAGTGGGATTTTCGAAGAATAGAAGTGTAGAAACCAGAGGGTGCAGGTTAGAACAGGTAAAAGGACGTCTGAACTTGGTGGATTCATTTGGATAGCCAGGATATCCCTTTTGATAGGGTCCTGGGACATCTTTAGGAAAGGTAAGGCACCATTTGAGATTGTTAAAAGCAAACATGATTATGCACGTTTTATGCACAAGCTCATTCAAACTGTCAAGCTGTTAAAGAGCTGTCCAGCTGTCAAGGAACTGCCCAATTGTCAAGGAACTGTAAAAGAGCTGCCTAGCTGTCAAGGAACTATCCAGCTGTCAAGGATCTGTCCAGTTGTCAAGGAGCTATTAAAGAGCTGCCCAGTTGTCAATGAACTGTCCAGCTGACAAGGAACTGTCCAGGAAGTGTCAAAGCTGTCCATGAAGTATCAAAGTGTCATGGAACTGGCCAAGGATACTAGGTGAGTTGGCATGGAGGGGGTAAGGACAAAGAGTGATGGGTTGACATGAGTTGACACTAAGTTGGTATGGGGGCAGTGGAGGGTGGGTAGAGGGGCACTAAGTTGGCATGGGGGTATGGGGGCAATGGGGGTGGGTAGAGGGGCATGGGCTGGCATCGATGGGGTATAGGAGCATGTGGGGGAAGTAAGTGGTGGAGGGATTTTTGTTTTATTGTTATTTTTTATTTCTTTAAACACAGTGCTGCAGCACAGAGGCAGGCCTTGCACCCAGCCCGGCTCTGCATCCAGAAGCCTTCTCATTCATGCTGGGTCAGCTGCCCCAACTTGTTTTCAGCCCGCAACCCCCAACCGAAAATCCCACCTGTGGGCAGCCATTTTTAAAGGTCTGGTTTGGCGAGTCAGGAAATCCCTACCTGGAGATGAAAATCTGGGCCCAAATGTTAGGTCAGGCCTTAACTGTGGGTTCCATCTGTTAGAACAACTCCACTGGCATAGAATTTGACGTCAGAATCATCTGCTCCCATTGGTGGTAGGCATCATGGTGGGCGTGAGTGGACAATATGGCAAGAAGGCCAAAAATTGGTTTCATGCTGTCATGAAACCAGTTTGCATTTGTCCGCTCCACCTGTCAATGGAGGGCTGTGTTTCCCACTGTCCAGCATCGGGAATTAATTTTAATGCATTTGCATCTCATTATTGTGCCCTCACGCTGGATTCATCCCTTCATGTCAAATTCACCGCCTCACATCGGCGTGACTTCAGAATTGCGTGATTTACGACTGCCTTTAAAAGGGGTGCTCCTTGCGAGCTGAATTCCAGGGGAACTTGGAGGTGAGTGCACTGAACCTTGCGCAGCACTTGTGAAGGTTGCTCACAGGACATCGAGGAAGAGGAAGAATGTGCTTTCGGGTCGGGGTGGGTGGGGGGAGGTGGGGGGCACAGGCGAGTCGCATTTTCCTGGCTGGCTTTCAGTGTGGTACCAGGGCAAGGGCCCCAGTGTGGGTTGGGCCAGAGGGGGAGGCAGGGGTCAAGGCAGCACAGATTGAAGGAAGTACACAAGCACATGTGGGGGTGGGGTGGGGGAGTGGGGGGTTAGAGGGTGAAAGAACATAAGAACATAAGAACTAGGAGCAGGAGTAGGTAATTCAGCCCCTCGAGCCTGCCCCGCCATTCAATACGATCATGGCTGATCTCATTTTGGCCTCAACTCCAAGTTCCTGCCCTCTCCCCATAACCTTTCAACCCGTTATTAATTAAAAGAAGCTGCCACCCGCTTGGAAAAGCTTGTTAAAAGTGATCATTCTTCCGCAGCTGAGACCGTTCAGCAGCAGCTCCATTGACATGCTTAGAGTCGGGCCTCTGAAGCATTTCTGCCCACTCAATGCAAAAGCAATAATGTGCCACCAAATGCTCCAAAACAGCGGAGGCGATGTCGTAGCTGTACTGTCATTGGACTAGTAATCCAGAGACCCAGGCTAATGCTCTGGGGACCTGGGTTCGAATCCCGCCATGGCAGATGGTAAAATTTGAATTCACAGAATCACAGAATGGTTGTGGTGTAGAAGGAGGCCATTCAGCCCATCATGTCTGCACCAGCTCTCTGAGCATTTTAACTTAGTACCAATCTCCTGCCTTTTCCCTGTAACCCTGCATATTTCTATTCAGTTAATCATCCAATGCCCTCTTGAATGCCTCAATTGAACTACCGTGCTTATAGAGTCACAGAGTTTTACAGCACAGAAATAGGCCCTTCGGCCCATTGTGTCCATGCCGGCCAACAAGCACCTATCTATTCTAATCCCATTTTCCAGCACTTGGCCCGTAGCCCTGTATGCTATGACGTTTCAAGTGCTCATCTAAATACTTCTTAAATATTGTGAGGGTTCCTGCCTCTACCACCCCCTCAGGCAGTGAGTTCCAGATTCCAACCACCCTTTGGGTGAAAAAATTTTCCACAAATCCCCTCTAAACCTCCTTCCCCCTACCTTAAATCTATGCCACCTGGTTATTGACACCTCCGCTAAGGGGAAAAGTTTCTTCCTATCTACCCAATCTATGCCCCTCATAATTTTATATACCTTTATCAGGTCCCCCCTCAGCCTTCTCTGCTCTAAGGAAAACAAACCTAGCCTATCCAGTCTCTCTTCATAGTTGAAATGCTCCTGCCCAGGCTACATCCTGGTGAATCTCCTCTGCACTCTCTCCAGTGAAATCACATCCTTCCTATAGTGTGGCGACCAGAACTGCACACACTACTTCAGCTGTGGCCTAACTAGCGTTTTATACAGCTCCAACATAACCTCCCTGCTCTTATATTCTATGCCTTGGCTAATAAAGGCAAGTATCCCACATGCCTTCTTAGCCACCTTATCTACCTGTGCTGCCGCCTTCAGGAATCTATGGACATGAACACCAAGGTTTCTCTGATCCTCTGTACTTCCTAGGGTCCTCCCATTCATTTTGTATTCCCTTACTGTGTTAGTCCTCCCAAAATGGAGGACTAAGGCAGTGCATTCCAAACAGTGGAGTGCATGCCAAACCCTAACTACTCGCTGTGTGAAAAAGTTTTTTCTCATCTTATATTTGCTTCTTTTGCAAACCACTTTAAAACTGTGTCTTGTGGTTCCCAATCCATTTATGAGCAGGAACAGTTTCTCCCTATCTACTCTGTCCAGACCCCTCACAATTTTGAAAACTGCTATCAAGTCTCCTCTCAGCCTTTTCCTCTCCAAGGAAAACAGTCCCAACTTCTCCAATCTTTCCTCATAACTGAAGTGTCTCATCCCTGGAATCATTCTTGCAACCCTCTTCTGCACTCTCTCCAATGCGTTCACATCCTTCTTATAGTGTGGCGCCCAGAACTGTACACAATACTCCAGCTGAGATCTACCCTGTGCCTTATGTAAATTCATCATAATAACCTCCCTGCTCTTGTACTCTATGCCCCTATTAATAAAGCCTAGAATACTGTATGCTTTAGAAACAGCCCTCTCTACCTGTCCTGCCACCTTTAATGACTTATGTACATATACACCCAGATCTCTCTGCTCCTGCACACCCTTTAGAATAGTATCTTTTGTTTTATACTGTCTCTTCCTGTTCTTTGTACCAAAGTGAATCACCTTGCGCTTCTCCGCATTGAACTTCATCTGCCACCTATCTGCGCACTCCACCAATGTACCAATGTCCTTTTGAAGTTCTATACTATCCTCCTCATAGTTTACAATTCTCCCAAGTTTTGTGTCATCTGTAAACCTTGAAATTGTCCCCTGCACACCAAGATCTTGATCATTTATATATATTAGAAAGAGTAAGGGTCCCAATTCCGGCCCCTGGGGAGGGAACTCCATTACAAACCTTCTTCCAGCCTGAAAACCATTACTCTCTGTTTCCTATGCCTCAGCCAACTTTGCATCCATGTTGCTATAACTTTTCTCACAAGTCTGTTGTGTGGTGCTGTATCGAACGCTTTTTGGAAGCCCATATACACCACATCAATAGCTTTGCCCTCATCAACCATTTCTGTTACCTCTTCAAAAAACTTCAGCAAGTTAGTTAGACACGATTTTCCTTTAACATATCCATGCTGACTTTTCCAAATCAATCCAAATTTTTCCACGTGACTATTAATTCTATCCCAAATAATTGTTTCTAGAAGTTTCCCCACCACCGAAGTTAAACTGACTGGTCTGTAATAGCACAGCAGATCTTTACAACCTTTTTTGAACAAGGGCGTAATGTTTGCAATTCTCCAGTCCTCCGGCACCTCCCCCGAATCCAGGGAACATTGAAAGATTATTGCCAGTGCCTCTGCAATTCCCACTCTCACTTCCTTCAATATTCTTGGAAGCATCTCATCCGGTCACAGTGCCTGATCAACTTTAAGTACTGAAAGCTTATCCAATATCTCCTCCTTATCAATTTTAAACCTTTCTAGTGACTGAGTTTATTCCTCTGTCACCATGGCCTGGGCAGCATCTGCCTCGTAGGTAAAAATAGATGCAAAGTATTCATTTAACACCTCAGCCATGCCTCTTGCCTTGAGGTGCAAATCCCCTTTTTGGTCCTTAATTGGTCCTATTCCTCCTTTTACTACCCTTTTACTATTGATGTGCTTATAGAATACTTTGGGATTTCCTTTTATGTTAGCTACCAGCCTTTTCTCATAATCCCTCTTTGCTTCTGGTATTTGCTTTTTCACATCCCTTCTGAACCTTCTGTATTCAGCTTGGTTCTCAGTTGTATTTGCTACCTGACACCTGTTGTAAGCACACTTTTTCTTCTTTCACTTAATTTCTGTCTCCTTTGTCATCCAGGGAGCTCTGGATTTGTTTGTCCTACCCTTCCCTTTTGAATGAATATACCTTGACTGTGCCCAAACCACCTCCTCTTTGAAGGTAGCCAATTGTTCAGCTACTGTTTTTCCCACCAACCTTTGGTTCCATCTATCCTGTCCATTTAGAAGGACAAGGGCAGCAGGTAGATGGGAACACCACCACCTGGAAGTTCCCCTCCAAGCCATTCACCATCCTGACTTGGAAATATATCGTTGTTCCTTCACTGTTGCTAGGTCAAAATCCCAGAACTCCCTCCCTGACAGTACTGTAGGTATACCTACACCACATGGACTGCAGCAGTTCAAGAAGGCAGCTCACCACCTTTTCAAGGGCAACTAGAGTTGGGCAATAAATGCTGGCCCAGCCAACGAAGCCCAAGTCCCGTGAATGAATTAAAAAAAACAAACCCGTCGGGCACAGGCTGCAAATTAATGTGTGTTTCAGGGGGACAGCAGAACAATTGGACAACTGGTTAAGTTGTAGAATCCCCTTGTGAAAGGTGGCCATGGCGCAGTCACTGGCGGAAGTGCTCACAGCCCCTTGCAATGTTTTTATTAAGGCTTGGACCAGTATCCATCATGGTTCAAGCTCACAGCGCAGCCTTGCAGTGCGGGTTAGGAGAATGCCTGTCCCTGAGCTGAGAGCACAGCATGCAGTCCAGTGGCCGAAGCTGCCGCCAATCAGTCAAGCGGAGGTGGGTGATGTTTCGGACATCTAATGAGCACACTACACACAGGCCATCCAAGTGGTGGCCAGCACTCTCCTGCATGAAGGGGCCTTCAGACTTAACCAAGAGAGGCCTTTAGGACACATAAGCTAACCCATGCGTCTCTCCGTTTGATCCTGCAGGAGGAGAACATCAGGATCATGGAGCCTGGTGATTTAGTCGTATGCCTCATGGCTCACAGGGAGCAGAGAAGAAGAAGAACAGAGCGGCGGAGGTGCCTGGCTCAACAAAGGGAGGAGCTTCTCCCTCAAGGTGAAGGTGCGGCAGGGCTTGCTGCCCACGCAGCTGAAGGTCCACAGAGAGCCATTGCTCACAGGCACTTCACTCGGCCCAGGATCGATAGACGGTGCCTGTCATTCCTGCAGATGACTGAGAACCAGTGTCGCTGAAGACTGCGCATGTCGAGGGAACTGTTCGGTCACATGTGCCACCTGCTGCAGGATTTAACACCACAGGGACATGGAGGGCATCCACTCCCAATGGCTGTGAAGGTGACCGCGGTGCTCAATTTTTACACCAGCGGATTCTTCCAGGGTACCAAAGGTGACCTGTGTGGGATCTCACAAGCCTCCACGCACAAGTGTATCCAAGAGGTCATGGACACCAACTTCAAGAAGGTACAGAACTTTGTGCATTTTGAACGGGATCAGGCAAGCCAGGAAGCAAGAGTACTGGGATTTGCGCAGATCTCAGGTTTTCCACAGCTGCAGGGTGCCATTGACTGCACTCACATGGCACTTAGATCCCCGTGGCAACAAGCAGTCAACTACATCTACTGCAAGGGCTTCCACTCACCGAATGTTCTGCTGGTCTGCGGTCACCACAAATGCATCCTACAGGTCTGTGCACGATTCCCAGGAAGTGTCAACGACTCTTACATTCTCAGCAGGCCTCAGATCCCTGGCATCTTCGAGGAGCAGGGTTGGATCCTCAGGGACAAGGGCTACCCACAGAGGACATGGCTGATGACGCCCGTGCGGTGGCTTCGGACTGCAGCAGAGCGACAGTACAACGAGGCTCATGCCGTGACCCGGACTTTAATGGAGCAAATGATAGGCACCCTGAAAATGAGGTTCTGGTGCCTCAGGTCCGGTGGAGCACTGCAATCCATTCCCCAGAGGGTGTCACGCAACATCGTAGCTTGCTGCGCACTACATAACCTGGCGCTGCAATGGTGGGAGGACCTGTTGAGGCGGAGATGGAAGAGCTGCACATCTCCTCCAGCTAGGAGGACATCAAAGGAGATGATGGTAATAATGCCCTCGAAGGCGAGGATGCCGGCGATGAGGTCATCGCACTGGCCAGACGAGGCAGGCATGCTCACGAGGCCCAAAAAGCTGCAAGATTCATGGAGGATGATGACGAGATGCAGTGAGGGCAGTCCTGACATCCTCACCTTGCATCTGTTAACGTTTGTGTGGCTGATGGCAGCTCACATACCCTCAGTGCTCAGGCTCATCCAAGGTGCTCTTGGCGCTGCAGTTGGGGCCAAGGTTGCCTGAGGATGATATGGTAGCTGTGCCTAGAAGAGAAAGTGGAAATTGGTAGTTCTTGGCAGCCACGTAGAACACCGAACAGTGAGCTCAGAGTAGCTTTGAGAGAGGAATGATATGGTGCACGGTCCTCACGCGGATGCTTGCCGCCGATCTCACCGACGCTACAAGAACAGTCCACATTCTCTGTGGCCAGCTCCAATGCCCGACTCTCGAACACAGTGAGGACCTTGATGTCCAGCACTCCACCCCTGGTCTGTGACCTCTCCCAGTGATTTTGCGCGATCTTGTCCTGCATAAAGATAGATGGAGACAGTGTGAGCAAGGCATGTGCCAGGCCAAATGAAAAGGATGCCAGGCGTGAGTGTGTGTGTGTGTGTGTGTGCTGAGTGGAGCCAGGGACAGGATGAGGAGGCAGTCTCCAGAGGAGGTGAAACCAGACGGTGATTTGAGGATTAGTGTGAAAGAGTGAGCGGTGATGCCCCTTGAGCTGGAACTGAATGAGATGCCAGTGAATGTGTGATGGGCTTGTGAGTGTGAGTTAAGAGTGATAAGATGGTTACCTTACCCTGGCGGCGCGGATGAGATCACTCATTCATTTCCTGCACTGGATGGCTGACCTCTTGTGTGCAGTGTTGGCACTGACCACCTCTGCCACCACCTCCCAAGCCGAAGTGGTGAGGCTGATGGGCCTCCTGTAGGCAGGACGAGGGTGGAGAACATAGCGGTGGGCACCCACAGCATCTAAAAGGTGTCCCTGAATTGAGGGGCTGCACTCTTCTTGACTTTCAGGCCATGTCTTCATCAGAGCTGTTCTGGACTGCAAGCATTGAGAAGTGTGCGCGCGGCTGCAGTTTATATATGGTGCCCGGAGTGAGGAAGCGGTGATGTAACGGCATGGCGGGCAAATCAGAGGCCACCACCAACAATGCAGCATGTTTCCAATGACTGAATAATTTATGGGTGGGAAGGGGACGATATGGCGCGAAAATCCACCATTGCGGCCGATGGGTAAAGCATCTTTTTTCATGCCTACTACCGCACTTAGTGCAAATCTGGGTTGATTCACTGATAGAATCATAGAGCATAGAAGGATGCCATTTGGCCAATTGTGCTGGTGCTGGCTCTTTGAAAGAACATTTCCAATTAGTCCCATTCCTCTGCTGTTTCCCCATAATCCTGCAAATTTTCCCTTTTCAAAGTATGCTGCAAGTGGTTAGGACCTGGACTGCAATGTCTGAGAGTGTAGTGGAGGCAAATTCAAATGGGGATTTCAAAAGAGAATTGGAAATATCTGAAGCAAAAAAAGGAAATGCAGGGCTATGGGGTAAAGGTGGGGAAATGGAGCTATTTGAGTTGCTCTTGCAGAGAGCCAACATCAACATGACAGGCCAAATGGCCTCCTTCTGTGCTGTAACCATTCAAAGGTTTAATGAAGTATTTATCCAATTCTTTTTTGCAAGTTCCATTGAATCTACTTCCACCATTCTTTCAACCAGTGCATTCTAGATCTTAAGAACTCACAGAATAAAAGTAGTTATCCTCAATTGCCCTCTGCTTTTTTTTGTTAGTTAGCTGAAATTTGCATCCTCTGTTTACGGATGTACCTGACAGAGGAAACAATTTCTCCATATCTGTGCCTTCAAAAACCCTACATAATTTTGAACACCTCTATTAAATCTCCTCTTTATCCTTCCCTGCTCTAAGGAGAGCTGCCCCAGCTGCTCTAGCCTCACCACATAACTTCATTTTTAGTACCATTCCAGCAAATGTGAATGGTAATAATACTGTCCTGACTCTTATGGGACAAATATAGATTCATAGAATCATACAGCGCAGAAAGAGGCCATTCAGCCCATTGTGCCTCTGCTAGCAAACGTTAATCTTTATGACCGCTGAGTCCTGAGTTTTCCTTCAAAGACAGGTGGAGATACACCAATTGCCTCAGCACTCCCTCAACCCATGAGGGGAACAATCAGCGTGATTTTCAGTCCGAAGGTGGCTCATAACCATTTTTTCAAGGGCAACTAGGGAGAGGAAATAAAGGTGACTTGGCCAGTGATGCCCATATTCTCAAAATGTAACTCCAATGGGTGCATGAGTACCTGCGAGCGGTGGCACTCAATACCAAATGCCAAAGTGAGGGCAGGTTTTTCTCTTTTGTACTTGGATGTTAGATAAGTGCCTGGGCAGAGGGTATGAAGGTAATTCAAGCAACAGAGCCTGGACAAGATCATTAAATTAAAATCAACAGAATTCTTGGGAGAGCTCTATTACATTTGGAGAACCTCACAATCTGATAATCCATTCTGCCCAGGTGATTACTCATCATCCAGGCTACCTGTGAAAGGAAAATCTCAGCCCTAATGTTGAAGCACAACATAACCACATTACTGGTCCAGAATATGAAGGGAAGCCCGGAAGAGGCATTGTAAGATTATTTCTACATTTGAAATCTCACTCACAAAGGTTTTGGTCCAAATTTTCATTGCCAGGTCGGGTGTGCAGGAATGGGTGAACTCCCGGCTCTGTAAGTCCGGCCTTTAAAAGTGGCTGCCCACGGCTCTGGTCTTTGTTCCGGGTGGTGGGCTGGGTTAGAAGTCGGGCCCGCCGCCTGTGGAACAAGTGTGGAGGAGGGCTGGGCGGAAAGCCTTGCCTCTGTGCTCTGGCACTTCGTTAAATTAAATTTTAAAAAATTAAAACAAAAAAAAAAGCCATCTAGCCTCATCCCTCACCGTCCCACAATCCCTGTGCCCCATCTATGCCAAGGTGTGCCATCTCATGCCCCTCACCCACCCTCATGGCCCCTCATACTCCACATGTCCAAATTCCCATGGCGCTTTATATTGCCTATGCCAGCTTAGTGGCAACTTATGCCAACCCATGCCACCCCCACCCACCACCCTTTGCCCTTACCCCCTCCATGCCAACTCAGCTAGTATTGTTTGATAGTTCTTTCAAAATTTGACAGTTCTTTTACAACTTTGACAATTCTTCGACAGTTCCAATGAATTTATGTACTTTTTAGGCACAATCATGTTTACTTTTAACAATCCCAAAGGGCGCCTTACCTCTCCCAAAGGGTGCCTTACCTCACCGAGAGGTGTGCTGGGGCTATATTGAAAGGGGTACCTTACCTCTACCAAAGGGTGTCCTGCCAAACCAAATGAATCCACCAAGTTCAGACCTGCTCTTACCTGGTCTAATCTGCACACTCTGGGTTTCACACTCCTGGCCGACCAAAATCCCACTTCAGTAGAGGCAGCTGGTGATTTAAATGGCCAGCTGCCTCCGTGAAGCAGACTTGCGCTCACCCTGGCCCGACTC
This sequence comes from Cetorhinus maximus, assembly GCF_964194155.1. Classification (NCBI taxonomy): domain Eukaryota; kingdom Metazoa; phylum Chordata; class Chondrichthyes; order Lamniformes; family Cetorhinidae; genus Cetorhinus; species Cetorhinus maximus. The sequence goes on from NC_135893.1 coordinate 66,179,842, forward strand.
CAGGCCCAGCTCCACAAAAATAGTAAGTGCCGTGTTCGAGAATGGGACTTGGGAGTTTCAGGCTCGTCCACCATACTTAACCATAATGGAGAATCTCCCTGTACTGGTGAAAATCTGTTTAAACAAGGCAAAGGACCATAAATGTATTTCACAGGAGCTCAAGTTTTAGGTGAGACACTAAGAATGGCCTTTTTCTGTGCTTTAACAATGCATGACGCCAAGTTGTAAAAGAATGGAAAAAAGAGTTTTTTAAAGAAAAAGTATTTAAGATTGTTAAATTAATTTACTTCCATGTAAGATTGTGGCCATAACAAAGCTACTCCTGATATTGCAGTAGTATTATTGCCATTGTTTAGGCTTTTAATAAATGAACTGTGAGCTGAAATCACTCCATAACAGAAAATTGGCGGGGGGGGGGGGGGGCGGTTGGCCCAGCGAGCAAATAATTCCCTGGAGCTGTTGGTGGTTTATGAGTAGCCCTCCCTGACAATCCCGTAAAACTCCCAGTGGCTTTCCTCCAATTGAGATCAAAGTAGTGCTGGTCTACAATTTGTGGGAGTTTTTTTTTTAAAGAATTCAAATGAAATGCTGGGGGCCAGGGGGCGGGGCGGGGAGGGGTGGTGCAGGGTGTTGGCGCAAGAAAATAAAATGTCATCAACGGCCTTTCTAAGGTTTTCTAGGGTGCGGAGTATAGATATGTACAATGTAAGACCCCAAACTCAAACTTGTTGCAAGGAGTTTCTGTGACAGAAACAGGAGTAGAAAATGAGATTGCAACTTGGTTAAAATGATCCTCCTCTGTGCTCATTAGCTGCAAACCACAATCCATCTTTTGTACTCCTTACATCAGTCTATTCTGAGCTAACTCCTTACACGAATTAGAGGAGGACACACTGCACAGAAAGTCCGCTGTCAACAATTTCATTGTGTTAATAAACGTGACACCTAATTAAACTAGTCACAAAAAAAAAATCAGTAAGGAATTTAGGAGAATCTTCTTTACCCAGAGAGTGGTTAGAATGTGGAACTCACTGTCACATGAGTGGTTGAGGCGAATAACAAAGATGCACTTAACAGGAAGTTAAATAAGCACATGACAGAGAAAGGAATAGAAGGATATATTGATAGGATTAGATGTAGAGGGGTGGGAGGTAGCTTGTGGGGACCATAATCATTAGCATGGATTAGATGGGCTGAATGTACTGGTTTGGTGCTGTGCATTCTAAGTAATGATGGCTCTTCTGTACCAGCTACCGAGTTTTAGTCTTTCTTTAAAGTGGTGCCCATCTGGGTGACGTATGTGAAAATGACCACACAATATTCTTTCCAGCATGCTGCGGTGATCTTCTTAAATTCCATGTGGTTTCTACCAACATTTATAATGACTACTGAGAAGCAGCTGTACAGACATGTAAAGAAAGACAAGGCATGCATGCCCTACCACTGTGTTTCACCATGTTTACTGCTCATGCAACAAACAGCTGTATCATTTTCTTTGAATGATGGCTATTGCAGTAACCCTTCAAGAAGCATTTACAATGCAGCCTTGGCACTGGTGAGAAGTAGTTGCACCAGGACCAATACTGTCGTGTAAATCTTGAGTCAAGGCTTCACATGACTGTAGATTGCAGTGGAGCAGGACTCCTTCCTGATTTGGGCATTGGTCCCAGAAACAGCTCTGCGGTGATACGATGGCAATGTATCGGCTCCCTAAAATGGGTTTCAATACTATCACTCGCAGTGTTCCTCAGTTGCTGCGTCTGATCTGGAAGGTTTGTAGGTTTCAGCTCCTCAACGCAACTTGGCTGTACAATTCAGGCCACCACTCTAATGCATTACTGAGGAACTGGTACTTTTAGAAAAGATGCACCTCAAAGATAGATTTGAGGAAATTTTTGAAGGTGAGGCAGGGGATCAGGGGAGGAATCAGCAAGGTCGAGGGATCTAAGGAGAGAGAGAGATTGAGAAACTAGTACCAGGATAACTGAAGGCTCTGTCTTTACATAGTGTAGCAAGGGGATCACGCAGAGGCAGGAAACACCAAGACCGTTGTTGGGATATGGGCTTGGGAAGGCTCCTGAGGTGGGGCGATGGAGGGATTTGCAAACAAGGACAAAGAGCTTCATTTTCATGTGTCAAGGGCACTAGTGGAGATTGGCAAAGACATGAGTTATGGATAAATGCAACTCCTGTTCAGGATCCACATGCTTGCCCACCAGGTAGTGGTCAAATGTGGTGAACCCAAACTGATTTCTCTACTCCCTAGCCCACAGCTTAAAGCATAAACTGAAAGCCACACATTCAGCATGTTATCAGGAATAGAACCTGAGATCTTCCTGTTCAATATGGATCACTTCCAAACAATATGGTGCATTTGCTCTCTGAGCCAGATATGGACAGCTATAGGAAATACATTGGTTTACACTATATGGGAATTGTTTGTGAGGGCTACTACCCTTGATCCCTTGCCAAGTCACAGGCTCACATCATGAGGGATGTGGTTTGGGGAAACCAGTGTCCCACAATTCTCAGTTATGACTCCAAGTAGCTGGTTGTGCACACCAGTGGCTATACCCCAGGGTAGTGACTTGGCAGTCGTGCAAAACTAAATGAGGGGTCCATCAATTTTGGCTGGTGTGGTGTGGGGATGCCACCCCTTCTAATGTCCATGAAGGCTGGGAACAGCGGAAGAGGAAGAAGATCCCTACAAGTTTAGTAGGACAATGCTTAGAAGAGGGAGACCACCAAGGTGTGTGACACACCCAAGGACACAGTCATGACTCTGAGTAAGGCAATATGGTCAGTCACCTGTGAAGAGTCTGGGACCTCACACAGTATAGGAAAGTCCTAGTCAAAGAATAGGAGATACACTATGATTGTCAACAGTGCAAATATACAACTGCAGCAGCTGGGTCTGAAGAAGTGATTGAATCCAACTATGGGAATCAGCTGGATTAATGTACACATACTCAAAATGGGGGACTCATCTTCTCTACTTCTGACAATACCAACAGAAATAGATGAGAGGCCCAAATAAAAGGATATTAAAAATGTGTTCATAATAGTAATAGTTTGGTTTCAAATGAGATTTCAGAGTTGTTTGTGAAAGTTGCAATTCACAAGCTCACTGCTTTAGTATATATAAGTCAGCACACTGAGTTATATATTTCTGGATGGATTTCAAGGCCTTGACTCTATTTTCAATGGTCTGGAGAAGGTAACAGTTCACACTGTCAAGTTTAGAAAGAAAGCCTTGATCAAAAGCAATAGGTTATAAAGTGCCCTCAGAATAGTAAGGTCCCATGATGTAAAGAAAGAAAGACTTGCATTTACATCACACCTTTCATGACCTCAGGATGTCCCAATGCACTTCACAGCCAATGAAACAGTTTTGAAGTGTGGTCATTGTAATGTAAGAAATTCATCAGCCAAGTCCCACACTGTAAGTTCCTACAAACAGCAATGGGATAAATGACCAGGTGATATTTCAACTATATTGGTTGTTGGAGGAATATTAGCAGCAACTTTCCAGCTCTTGTTTGAAATAGTGCCGTGGGATCTTTTATGCCCACCTGAGAGGGCAGATAGAGCCTTTGTTTAACGCCTTATCTGTAAGACAGCAGCTTCAATAGTTCAGCATTCCCTCAGTACTGCAATGGAATGTCAGACTAGATTTTGGTGCTCAAGTCTGAAAACCCGCAATTCTCTGACTCAAAGGTGAGAATGCTACTCACTGAGCCATGTCCCCTCAGCTGGGGCAACAACTAGAACACGACATATAGCCCCCTCCACCCTGAGATAGGGAGAGGAAGGAAAAACACAGGTAGGGCTTACACTCCTGATTGTGGCTCTATGACCCCTCCAATCCTCTGGAGTTGAACAAGGGTTGATGAAGGTAGTGTAGTGGATGTTGTGTACATGGATTTTAGTAAGGCATTTGACAAGGTCCCACATGGCAGATTGGTCAGGAAAGTAAAAGCCCATGGGATTCAGGGTAATGTGGCAAACTAGATAAAAGGTTGGCTTTGTAACAGGAAACAAAGTGTAATGGTCGATGGATGCCCTTGCGATTGGAAAGTTGTCTCAAGTGGTGTTCCACAGAGCTCGGTGTTGGGACCCTTGCTGTTTGTGTTATATATTAACGATTTGATCGTGAACGTGGGGGGCACAATTGGGAAATTTGCAGATGACACAAAGATTGGCCGAGTAGTGGATAGTGTAGAGGATAGCCATAATCTCCAAAACGATTTAGATGGGTTGGTGGAATGGGCGGTAAAGTGGCAGATGGATTTTAACATAGAGAAGTGTGAGGTCATACATTTAGGGAGGTCAAACAGTTACAGGGATTACACAATAAATGGGAATATACTAAGAGGGGTAGAGTGGTAGATACAAGTACACAGGTCCCTGAAGGCAGCAGTTCAAGTAGACAAGGTTGTAAAGAAGGCATATGGAATGCTCTACTTCATTGGCAGAGGTATAGAATATAAAAGTAAGGATATAATGTTGGAATTGTATAAAACACTGGTGAGGCCACAACTGGAGTATTGTGTGTAGTTCTGGTCACCACATTACAGGAAGGACGTAATAGCTCTGGAGAGAGTGCAGAGGAGGTTTACAAGAATGTTGTCAGGGTTAGAAAAGTGTAGCTACGAGGAGAGATTGGATAGGTTGGGGTTATTTTCCTTAGAACAAAGAAGGCTGAGAGATGACTTGATTGAGGTGTACAAAATTATGAGGGGAATAGATAGAGTGGACAGGATAAAATTGTTTCCTTTGGTGGAGAATTCTAGAACCAGGGGACACAGATTCAAGATAAGTGGCAGAAGATGTAGGGGGGACACGAGGAAGAACTTTTTTACACAGAGGGTAGTGGGTGTCTGGAATTCACTGCCCAAGTTGGTGAAAGAGGCAGAAACTCTAAACTCTTTTAAAAAGTACCTGGATCTGCACCTTAAGTGCTGTAAGCTGCAGGGCTATGAGCCGGGTGCAGGAAGGTGGGATTAGAAAGGGCTGGCATGGACAAGATGGGCTGTATGGCCTCCTTCTGTGCTGTAACTTTTCTATGGTTCTATGTGGATGTTGAGGGGGAGGATCAGGCTTGTCTGTGATGCATTCTATAACACCATATAACAATCATCATCAAAACTGCGACTTGAAGAAAATGCAGATGGAGGGGGAGCAGCTAACTAGCACAGATCAGTTAGGCTGAATGACTTTTCCATGCTGCAAATTCTATCTAATACTGTCACCAGGCCATAGTACTGGTACTAACTGGTTGTCAGTGGTCAAGATTTTGTGCCTACAGAAGAAGGGAGTGGGTAATAGGAAAGAAAATTAGGCAAGAGAAACCCCAAATTGTTTGCATTCTATGTAAAAAATGAAAGTGTCCATCTGTAAGCTCAACTAGACATAGCAGAGCTGGAAAGTGCTTGGTTAAGATGGTGTCAACAGGTCAAATAATTTATAGTTTTCCTCTGTATTGATGTGTGGTAAATTGCAACAGCCATCGCCTGCCACTGCTTCCATATTTTTCTTGGTAAAATGCAATTAATTCAGCTATCACGCAGTAAATTGTCAGCCACTGGCAGCTTCCAATTCCCAAGCACTCATGCCAATATGTTCTTGGTTCGAGGGAACTGCACCTTAATGTGAAGAAGTTATAAAGCAAGAGTGAAAGGGCAGGAAAACAATCACCATTTATCTTTATTTACTGCACCTTTGAGAACTATATTTCTGCAACAACTATTTCCAAAGAAAAGAACACAGCTCCTTTGCTTTTTAGCTGCATTTCAAAATAGTTGACAATATCAGCATAATACTGCTTTCACTTATATAGTATATTATTAAGACTGAACTACACACACGCGCACACAAATATATAAACGTGCAAATAATTAGCTAGTTGAAGTCGCCCTGAAGTCTGCATGAAAGTGGCTTGCCATCTTGATCAAAGACAAGCAGCTGTCTTATGGCAGCTGTATGGCAGCTAAAGCATAATATTTTGAATCAAAGCTGTTATCAGATGATTGAGGCTGTGTGATACAGCTGAAAGGGGAGTTTCTGTATCAGCTGAGACTTTCCAGACCGCACTGTGGTCTTCCCATTCATGATCTTAACTTCTGCAGTAGAACTTTCCCAATTTTAGGCCACAACCGAGGACTGGTCCAACACTTTACGGTAACAGCTGGTCTGGCCCTGGTCCAGTTCTGACCTGCCCAGTCCAGCACAGATCAAGGTGCTGGTATGGCTCAAACCAAATGGAACCACTAACCTAGCACCAGACTGAGTTCGCCTCGGCCATTACCCAAGCACTTGTCTTGGCCCACCGAGTCCTTTACTCAAAAGGGAAAGTATTTACATTTACATAAGCACCTTTCACAGCTTTGGGATGTCCCTAAGGGCTCCACAGCAGGACCACAGGATCAGGGAGAGAAATCATGGGCTCTGGTGCTTCTCCTCTTTCCGAGCCACTCAACACATTATGCAACAATTTTAATTTATTGAATTTAAATACATTTGACAATTCTGTTTGTTCTGGAATTTCAATTTCTTTGCACACATAATACCAATTTTAATACAATTGGTTATGCTATGTTAAACTATAGATATATATTAAATGGCAATGATTGAATTTTCAGCTCATCAAAACATTGCACCATTTTAATTTTCATGCTCTGTTCAAAAGTATTTCTGGGAATCATTTGAGCAGCTAAGTCTTTCATTTCATATCCTCTAGCTCAGAGGGTGATGAATGACAGTCGATCTGTCATTTATAAGATTTAACCCCTGAAATTTGGAGTCAGGAACCAGCCTTCCACACAGAGAGCCACATACCATGGAATCTAAAAAGTTGTAGGGCAGGGTTTTACGCGTCAGCGAGCGGGGGCGGGGCCCACTCGCCGACGCATAAAACGACACGTGGTGACGTTGGGGGGAGCTCCTGACATCACCGCGTCCCATTTAAATTTTCAGGAAGGCGGGAGTGCAGCAAAATCAGTTGCACACTCGCCGACCTGTCAATGGCCAATTGAGGCCATTGACAGGGTCAATTAAGTAATTAAAGGGCCTTCCCGTCCAACCTTAAGGTTAGCGGGCAGGCCAGGAGCCCTGGCGGGAACTAGAAAAAACATGAAACCTCATTCGTGGGCGGGCTGAGGTTTCATGTAGGCTTTAAAAAATTTTAATGAAGGTTTTGTGAAAATTATGGACATGTCTCAACTTATGTGACACTGTCACATGAGGGGACATTTTAGGGAAATTTTAATTTTCTATTTTTATCGTTTTTACATTTACAGCTGATCTCTGAGGCTGCACTTAGCCTCAGGGAGATGAGTGCGCTCTTTTGTGCGCATGCGCGAAAGAGCGCATTCTCGATTTTGGTATTCCCCCCCGCCCGCACAGGGAGCGCATAGCACTTCCGTGCGGACGTCATGCTGGGCGGGCCTTAATTGGCCCGCCCACGTAAAATGGCGGCGCGCCTCCGATCGGGGGTGCCGATCGGAAATGCGCCTGTACGCGCCCGCTCTTCAACTTCCCTCCCGACAGGGGGGAACATTCAGCCCGTAGAATAGTACTGCACAGGAGGAGGCCATTTGACCCATCAAGTCTGGGCAAGCTTTTTCAAAGAGCAATCCAGTTAGTCCCACTCTTTCCCCAGATCCCTGTAATTTTTTTTCTCCTTCCAAATACTTAACCAATTCCCTTTTGAAAACTTCTATTGAACCTGTTTCCACCACCATGTCAGGCAGAGCATTCCAACCATTCATCACAAAAGAGAAATTTTTCTGCGTGTTGTCTCTATTCTTTCATCAATCACCTTAGATTTGTGCCCTCTGGTTCTCAACCCTTCAGCTACTGGAAAGAGTTTCTTTTCTCTATCTAAATCCTTCATGATTTTAAATGCATCGATCAAATCTCCTCTTAGCCTTTTCTTCGCAAAGGAGAATAACTCCAGCTTCTGTAGCTGTAATCCCTCATCCCTGAACCATTCTAGTAAATCTTTGCTATAGCTTCTCCAAAACCTTCACATCCTTCCTGAAGTATGGTCCCAGAATTGAATAACTTCCTGACTTTTGCACTCTATTCACCCCATTCCCACTAAGCTGCTGACTACCCAACTTTCTTTCCTGGTCCCCAGGCTAGCTGGAGTAGTTTAAGAAGTTCACTGTCCTCAAGTCCTGACCCTTCTGTGTCGTCAAAGGAAAACAGGTAGGCGATTGGTAGGTATCTCTTCCGAATCTCTTTTAATTGGCCAAGTGTTTAAATCGGGAGAAGTTATTACAGCTAAAGAGTACAGTTAAGAAATTCACTTTTAAAATATTTAACATCCAAATTAATTAATTAAATAGAATAGAGATGGCTGGGCAGGTGATGTGTTGCAGCTGTAGTATGTGGGCGCTGGTGGACATCGGTGTAATCCACGGTGACCACATCTGCAGCACGTGTTGGCTGCTTGAGGAACTTCGGCTCAGCGTTGATGAGCTGGAGTCTGAGCTGCGGACACTGCGACATATCAGGGAGGGGGAGAGTTACCTGGACACTGTGTTTCAGGAGAAAGTCACACCCCTTAGACTAATTACATAAAATTTGGACTGTGGTCAGGGACAGGAGGGTGTGACTGCGAGTGAGACAGATATGGGGATCCAGGATTTAGTTTTGGAGGAGCCTCAACCTTGTCCAATAGGTATGAGGTTCTTGCTCCCGGTGTAGGCGAGGACACAGACCACAGGGAGGATGAGTGAACTGACTACAGCGCTGTGGCACAGGTGCCATTCAAGTTGGGGGAGAAAAGAGAAATGTAGTAGTAAGAGGGGATAACATAGTTAGGGGAATAGATACTGTTCTCTGCAGCAAAGGCAGGGAGTCTCAAAGGCCATGTTGCCTACCTGGTACTAAGGTTAAGGATATCTCTTCTGAGCTGGAGAGGAACTTGAAGTGGGTGAGGAAGAATCCAGTTGTCGTGGTCCAAGTAGGTACCAACAACATAGGTAGGACTAGGAAAAAGGTTCTGCTGAGAGGCTACGAGCAGCTCGGGGCTAAATTAAAAAGCAGAACACAAAGGTAATAATCTCTGGAATACTACCTGAGCCATGGGCAAATTGGCATAGGGTAAATAAGATTAGAGAGGTAAATGCGTGGCTCAAATATTGGCGTGGGGGAAATGGGTTCCAATTCATGGGGCACTGGCTCCAGTACTGGGGAAGGAGAGAGCTGTTCCATTAGGACGGGCTTCATTTGAACCATGCTGGGACCAGTGTCCTGGTGAATCCTACAATTAGGATTGTAGAGAGGACTTTAAATTAATTAGTGGTGGGGGGGTTCAATTGAAGGGAAGTTTAAAAAATCAAAAAGAAACGAGAGAGCAGAGGTGCAGGATAGTGAAGAGGTGAACGATAATCAAAGTGTGACAGGAAGGGACAGAAAATATAAGCAGAACAGTGCAGCAGAAATTAGAACCAGTTAGAGTAATTATGGTAAAAAGTCAAAGCTTAAGGCTCTTTATCTGAATGCACGCAGCATTTGTAACAATATAGATGAGTTGATGGCACAAATAGAAATAAATGAATATGACTTGATAGCTGTTACAGAGATGTGGTTGCAGGGTGACAAGACTGGGAACTCAAGGGTATTTGACGTTCCAGAAAAATCACCAAAAAGGAAAAGGAGGTGGGGTAGCCTTGTTAATAAAGGAAGGTATCAGTGAGGTGGTGAGTAGTGATGTAGTTACAATAGATCGTGATGTGGAATCAGTTTGGGTGGGAATAAGGAATAGCCAAGGGGAAGAAGTCATGGCGGGGAGTTGTCTATAGGCCCCCGAAGAGTTACCTCCTTGTATGACAAAGTATAAATCGGGAAATAATGGAGGCATTTAAGAAGGGCGCTACAATTGTCATGGGTGATTTTAATCTGCATATTGACTGGACAAATCAGATTGGCAGGGGTAACATCACGTTTGTAGAGTGCATCAGGGATTGTTCCTTAGAGCAATATGTTGCAGAACCTACCCGTGAACAGACTATTTTAGATCTAGTAATGCATAGTGAAGTGGGATTAATAAGAGATATTGTAGTTAAGGATCCTCGAGGGGGTAGTGATCATAACACGGTAGAATTTAAAACTCAGTTTGAGGTGAGCAATTCACGTCTCAAACCAGTGTCCTCAACTTAAATAAGGGCAATTACAGAGGTATAAAGAAAGAGTTGTCTAAAGCGGGCTGGGAAAATAGACTAAGGGGAAGGTCAGTAGGTGAGCAGTGGTAGACATTTAAGCAGATATTTCATAATGCTCAGCAAAAATTTATCCTGGTCAAAAAGAAGGACTTGATGAGAAGGATGAACCACCCGTGGTTAAAAAAGGTGGTCTAAGAGAGTATTCAATCAAAAACTAAGGCAGACAAAGCGGCGAAGACTAGTGGTAGGTTAGAGGATTGGGAATTTTTTTAGGAAGCAGCAGCAGATGACTAAAAAGCTAATAAAGAGGGAGAAAATTGATTATGAAAGTAGATTGGCAAGAACTATAAAAACAAACAGCAAGAGCTTCTACGAGTATGTAAAAGAGAATGGCTAAAGTGAGAGTGGGACCCTTGGAAGATGCGACTGGAGAACTGATAATGGGGAACAGGGAAATGGCAGATAATTTAAACAAATAATTTGCATCGGTCTTCACGGTGGATGACACTATAAACATCCCAAAGATATCAGTTGAGCACACAGCTAATGGGAGGAAAGATCTTGTAACAGTTTCTATCACAAGGAACAAAGTATTTGACAAACTAATGGGGCTAAATGCAGACAAGTCACCAGGACCTGATGGTCCACATCCAAGGGTTTTGAAGGAAGTGGCAGCAGAGATAATGGAGTCATTGGTCGAAATATTCCAGAACTCACTGGATTCTGGGAGGGTCCCAGCAGGATTGGAAAACCCTAGTCTGACGCCCTTGTTCAAGAAGGGAAGGAGACAAAAAGCAGGAAACTATAGGCCAGTCAGCCCAACATGTCATTGGGAAAATGATAGACTCCATTATTAAGGAAGAAATAGCAGTACATTTAGAAAAGCTTAACACTATCAAACAGAGTCAACATGGTTTTGTGAAAGGGAAATCATGTTTGACAAATTTACTAGCACTCTGAGCATAAAACAAGCAGAACTGATAAAGGGGCATTTAGATTTCCAAAAGGCATTTGATAAGGTGCTACATAAAAGATTATTGCATAAGATAGGAGCTCAAGGTATTTGGGTTGTGTATTAACATGGATTGCGGATTGGTTAACACACAGAAGACAGAGAGTTGGGATTAATGGGTCTTTTTCAGGTTGGAAAGACGTAACTGGTGGAGTGCCACAAGGATCAGCCCTAGGGTCTCAATTATTTACTATCTATATTAATGACTTGGAGGAGGGGGCAGAGTGTAATGTATCCAAATTTGCTGACAATACAAAAATAGGTGGGTGGGCATGTTTTGATGAGGACATAAGGAATCTACAAGGTGATATAGATAGAATGAGTGAGTGGGCAAAAACTTGGCAGATGGAGTTTAATGTAGGAAAGTGTGAGGTCATGCACTTTGGCAGGAAGAATCAAAAGGCAGACTGTAATTTAAAAGGAGAGAGACTCCAAAAAAGTGCAGCACAGAGGGATCTGGGTGTTCTTGTGCATGAAACACAAAAAGTTAGCATGCAGGTGCAGCAAGTAATTAAGAAGGCAAATGGAATTTTGTTAGGGGTTTGGTGTTTAAAAATAGGGAAGTCTTGTTACAACTGTACAGGGTGTTGGTGAGGCCGCACCTGGAGTACTGAGTGCAGTTTTGGTCCCCGCATTTAAGAAGGGATATACCAGCATTGGAGGCAGTTCAAAAGAGATTCACTAGGCTGATTCCTGGGATGAAGGGGTTGACTTATCAAGAGCGGCTAAACAGGTTAGGTCTTTATTCATTAGAGTTTAGAAGAATGAGGGGTGATCTTATTGAAATGTACAAGATTCTGAGGGGGCTTGATAGGGTAGATGTTGAGAAGATGCTTCCACTACTGGGGGAATCTTGAACTAGGGGGCACTCATTTAAAACTAGATGCGAAGGAATTTCCTCTCTCAGGGGGTAGTGAATGTCTGGAATTCTCTACCCCAGAGAGTTGTGGAGGCTAGATCACTGAAAGTATTTAAAGAGGAGGGAGATAGGTTTTTGAAATATCGGGGAGTTGAAGGCTATGAGGAGCAGGCACTAAAGAGGAGTTGAGGCCTGGGTCAAATCAGCCATGTTCTTATTGAATGGCGGGGCAGGCTTGAGGGACAGAATGGCCTATTCCTGCCCCTATTTCTTATGTTCTTCTTCATTCAAAACTCCTCCCCTAAAGAAAACAACTCTCAATCCCTCTGTCCTTGCAAATAACTCTCTGGGCATCACTTTTACCTCATCAGACGGGCAGGGTGGGCGGGCCCAGGAGCGGCCATGAAACTGACTGCTGCCCACAATTGGACCCCAATCGTGATCTCACACTGGCTGGCCAATTAACAGCCAGCAAGCGTGAATCACGCGCTGCATCGCTGAGCACTGCCGGGGTGGGAGCAGGAGGAGGGCGAGTGCGGATGCTTGCGAATGTACATGGGTATGAGCATTGAAAGATCCCTGAAGCCATACAGCAGTCTCAGGGAGCTGAAGATATTTATAAACATAAATGAAGACTTTAAAAATGTCAGAAACATGTCCCCTCATGTGATTCTGTCGCATGAGCAGTGACTTGTTATAAAGGAGATTTCCACATTTTTATTTTATTTTTAATTCCTCTTGGAAACCTCATCCTGCCTGTGGATGAGGTTTCATAAATCCGAAGGTCGCTTGGCCTTTTTGCCTGCCCAACTGAACGGTTGGATGGGCAGCGAAAAATCAGGTTTAATTAATTGATTAAGGGCCTTAATGGGCCTCTTAATTGTTGGTGGGCGCGCGGCCACTGAGCAAAGTATTGCGAGAGTGTGCGATGACATCGACGAGAGAAAAATTCTGCCCTCTATCTTCAATGTCCCTTTCTTCTGAACATGCTGTTGCCTCCGGTGCCCATCCTTCCTGCAAGTCTGTTTCTGAATGTCCCCAGTCAGGATTCCGCCACTGCCCCAGCACTGAAACAGCTCCAAGCCAAGTCGCAATGACTTCCTCTTGACTGTGGCCGGGGTGCATATCTGTCCTTGATCTTCCTGCAGCTTTTTTTGATGTGGTCCCACCAATGCCTCCTTTCTCTAATTCAATTTCACTGCCATCCCGCTTAGTGAGATTTCCCTCACCTGGTTCCAGTTCCACCTATTTGATCGTAGACAGAACTACTCCAACAATGGCTTTTTTCCCACCCCTATACATACTAGCTTCCCCATGTGTGTTGATTGAGCCTACCCAGCTCTACCAACTCTACAACTCTCATTACACCTCCATCTCCTCTGTATGGCCAGGTTCCTCGTCTGAGATCCAGCTGTAATATCCTTCAGTTAGGTAAGTTAAAACAGCACCATTCCATCTCACTCGCTATTCACTGTCCCAAGCTGAACCAAATTGCAATCTCAATGTCTAATTTAACCCTGAGCTGAGCTTTACATGGCAAAATGCCTCACTGATATGACACTGGATAAATTATACATGTTAGGAATTTTCTGACTGTAACACAACTTCAAAAGGGAATGTGTTGCGTTTTTATTCATTAAACAATGGCCTGGGTTCCGCCGGTTGGGTTCTATAAATCGCTCCCGTAACACAAACCATCCACATGTATAAAAGAACAGCAGCAGTCACCCGAGGATCCGTTATTTGCTTCCTTTAAAATAGAGCTGTTTTTATATGGTTTTGGGAACTGTTCCAATGAGGGCTTTCAAAGTTGCAGGTTTTGAATTAAAGTCCATACAGTCCATACTCCAAGAAGCATGACTAATAGGAAACAAAGCAGCAGGTTAGCGTGTGGGGGGGGGTGGATTCAACTTCATGGAAAATTATGAAAAAACTGAAAAGGAGAACCCAGGAGAGGCTAATAAAGTCTCCAGAACACAAAATAGGACAGAGTGTTCGGAAAGGGCTAGGAATCTAACTTCAAGCACATCAGATAAAGGGACGACAATGAGAAAGGGGACGGGAAATACAGGACTGAAAGTGGTGTATCTGAATGCACGCAGCATACGAAATAAGGTAAATGAGCTTGTGGCGCAGATTGAAATTTGCAGGTATGATGTAGTGGGCATTACGGAGACATGGCTGCAAGGGGATCAGGACTGGGAGCTAAATATCCAAGGATATACATCCTATCGAAAAGATAGGCAGGTTGGCAGAGGGGGTGGGGTTGCTTTGTTAGTAAGAAATGAAATTAAATCGATAGCAAGAAATGATGTAGGGTCAGATGATGTAGAATCTGTGTGGGTAGAGTTGAGGAACCGCAAAGGTAAAAAAACCACAGTAGGAGTTATGTACAGGCCTCCGAACAGTAGTCAGGATGTGGGGCACAAGATACACCAGGAGATAGAAAAGGTGTGTAAGAAAGGCAAGGTTACAGTGATCATGGGGGATTTCAATATGCAGGTAGACTGGGAAAATCAGGTTGGTAGTGGATCCCAAGAAAAGGAATTTGTGGAATGTCTACGAGATGGCTTTTTGGAGCAGCTTGTGGTGGAGCCCACTAGGGAACAGGCAATTCTAGATTTAGTGATGTGTAATGAGGCAGATTTGATAAGGGAGCTTAAGATGAAGGAACCCTTAGGAGGAAGTGACCATAATATGATAGAATTTACCCTGCAATTTGAGAGGCAAAAGCTGGAATCAGATGTAACTGTATTACAGTTGAATAAAGGCAACTACAGAGGCATGAGGGAGGAGCTGGCAAGAATTGACTGGGAGATGAGCCTAGCAGGAACGACAGTGGAACAGCAATGGCAGGAGTTTCTGGGAGTAATTTGGGAGACACAGCAAAAATTCATCCCTAGGAAGAAGAAGCATACTAAAGGGAGGCAACCATGGCTGACAAGGGAAGTCAGGGACAGCATAAAAGCTAAAGAGAAAGCATACAATGTAGCGAAGAGCAGTGGGAAACCAGGGGATTGGGAGCCTACAAAGACCAACAGAGGACAACTAAAAAAGAAATAAGGAGGGAGAAGATTAAATTTGAGGGTAAACTAGCCAGTAATATAAAAGAAGATTGCAAGAGTTTTTTTTAGATATATAAAGGGTAAGAGAGCGGCAAAAGTGGACATTGGGCCGCTGGAAAATGACGCTGGAGAAGTAGTAGTGGGGAACAAAGAAATGGCGGAGGAACTGAATAGGTGCTTTGCGTCAGTCTTCACAGTGGAAGACACGAGTGACATCCCCAAAGTTCAAGAGAGTCGGGGGGCAGAGGTGAGTATGGTGACCATTACCAAGGAGAAGGTGCTAGGAAAACTGAAAGGTCTGAGGGTGAATAAATCACCTGGACCAGATGGATTACACCCCAGAGTTCTAAAGGAGATAGCTGAAGAGATAGTGGAGGCATTAGTGGTGATCTTTCAGGAATCACTGGAGTCAGGGTGAGTCCCAGAGGACTGGAAAATCGCTAATGCAACCCCCCTGTTTAAGAAGGGAGTGAGGCAAAATACGGGAAATTACAGGGCGATTAGCCTGACGTCGGTCGTTGGTAAGATTTTAGAGTCCATTATTAAGGATGAGATTTCAGACTACTTGGAAGTGCATGGTAAAATCGGGCAAAGTCAGCATGGTTTCATCAAGGGGAGGTCATGTCTGACAAATCTGTTAGAATTCTTTGAGGAGGTAATGAGTAGGTTAGACAAAGGAGAGCCAATGGATGTTATCTACTTGGACTTCCAGAAGGCCTTTGACAAGGTGCCGCACAGGAGGCTGCTCAGTAAGATAAGAGCCCATGGTGTTAGAGGCACGGTATTAGCATGGATAGAAGATTGGCTGTCTGGCAGGAGGTAGAGAGTGGGGATAAGGGGGTCCTTCTCAGGATGGTGGCCGGTGACTAGTGGAGTTCCGCAGGGGTCAGTGTTGGGACCACAACTTTTCACTTTATACTTTAATGATCTAGATGAAGGAACTGAGGACATCCTGGCTAAGTTTGCAGATGATACAAAGATAGGTGGAGGGACAGGTAGTATTGAGGAGGCAGGGAGGCTGCAGAAGGATTTGGACAGGTTAGGAGAACGGGCAAAGAAGTGGCATATGGAATACAACGTAGGGAAGTGTGAGGTCATGCACTTTGGTAGGAAGAATAGAGGCATGGACTATTTTCTAAATGGGGAGAGAATTCAGAAATCTGGAGTGCAAAGGGACTTGGGAGTCCTAGTCCAGGATTCTCTTAAGGTTAACTTGCAGGTTGAGTTGGTAGTTAGGAAGGCAAATGCAATGTTGGCATTTATTTCGAGAGGACTAGGCTATAAAAGCAAGGATGTGCTGCTGAGGCTTTATAAGGGTCTGGTCAGACCACAGTTAGAATATTGTGAGCAATTTTGGGCCCCGTATCTCAGGAAGGATGTGCTGGCCCTGGAGAGGTTCCAGAGGAGGTTCACGAGAATGATCCCAGGAATGAAAGGCTTAACATATGAGGAACGTTTGAGGGCTCTGGGTCTATACTCGATGGAGTTTAGAAGGATGAGGGGGGATCTGATTGAAACTTACAGAATACTGAAAGGCCTGGATAGAGTGGACGTGGGGAAGATGTTTCCATTAGTAGGAGAGACTAGGACCCGAGGGCACAGCCTCAGAGTAAAGGGAATACCTTTTAGAACAGAGATGAGGAGAAACTTCTTTAGCCAGAGAGTGGTGAATCTATGGAATTCATTGCCACAGAAGGCTGTGGAGGCCAGGTCATTGAGTGTATTTAAGACTGAGATAGATAGGTTCTTGATTGGTAAGGGGATCAAAGGTTACGGGGAGAAGGTGGGAGAATGGGGTTGAGAAACTTAGCAGCCATGATTGAATGGGCAGAGCAGACTCGATGGGCCGATTGGCCTAATTTCTGCTGCTATGTCTTATGGTCTTACAGATCCAGTTTCCTGGATCACTGGGTCTGTTTCTGGCGCAGGTGGGGCCTGTACAAGTTGGACAGTTTGTGCCTGAACTAGAACAGGACCAACATCCTTGTGGGGAGGTTTGCTAGTGCTGTTGGGGGGGGTGTTTAAACAAATTTGGCAGGAGGGGTGAGATACAGAGTGGAGGTACAGTAGGGGGTGATGCACAGTCAAATACAGAAGAGAAAATAAGTCAGTCTGGAAGGTAGAGCAAATATAGACCTGTTAAGGCACAAGGGAGTAATGAAAGGCTGGATTGCATCTATTTTAACGCAAGGAGCCTTACAAGTAAGGCAGATGAATTTAGGGTATTGATTAACACATGGGAATGTGATACTATTGCTATCAAAGAGACATGGTTGAGGGAAGGGCAGGACTGGCAGCTCAATATTCTAGAATCTTCAGGCGTGACTGGGAGTGGTGGGGGGTGGGTGGTGTAAAAGAGGAGGTGGCATCGCACTATTGATCAAGGAGTCAATTACTGTAGTAAGGAGGGATGGTATCTTAGAAGGTTCCTCAAATGAGGCCGTATGTGTAGTACTTAAAAACAAAATCATTTTGCTGGGAATATACTATTGGCCTTCAAATAGTCAGGGGGAGATAGAGCAGCAGATGTGTAGGCAGAGAAGTGTAAAAATAATAGGGTAATAATAGTAGGGGATTTAACTTCCCCAATATTAACTGGGATAGTCTTAGTGTAAAAGGTTTAGAGGGGGCGGAATTCTTAAAGTGCATCCAGGAGAGCTTTTTGAGCCAGCACGTAGAAAGCCCTATAAGAGAAGGGGTGGTACTGTACCTAATCTTAGGGAATGAAGCTGGGCAAGTGGTAGAAGTGTCGGTGGGGGAGCATTTTGGGGATAGTGACCATAACTCTGTAAGATTTAAGGTAGTTATGGAAAAGGACAAAGGTGGACCAGAAATAAAGGTCTTGAATTGGCGGAAGGCCGATTTCAATATGATAAAACAGGATCTGGCCAAAAGTGGACTGGGAGCAGCTACTTAAGAAAAGTCTACATCAGACCAGTGGGAGTCATTCAAAAAGGAAATAGTGAGAGTTCAGGGCCAACATGTTCCCGTAAAGGTGAAGGGTAGAACCAACAAGCCCAGGGAACCATGGATGTCAAGAGATATAGAGAATTGGATAAGGGGAAAAAAGGAAGCTTATGGCAGATGCAGAGGGCTGAAAACAGCAGAAGCCCTAGAGAAGTATAGCAAGTGTAGGGGCACTTTAAAAAGTAATTAGGAGAGCTAAGAGGGGGTATGAAAAAACACTGGTGGGCAAGATTAAGGAAAAACCCAAGGCATTTTATAACTATATTAAGGGCAAGAGAATAACCAGGGAAAGATTAGGGCCCATTCGGGACCAAAGTGGCAACCTGTGCGTGGAGCCGGAGGACGTAGGTGAGGTTTTAAATGGTTACTTTTCATCTGTGTTCACTATGGAGAAGGATGATGTAGGTGTAGAAATCAGGGAGCAGGACTGTGATATACTTGAACAAATTAGCATTGAAAGTGAGAAGGTATTGGCGGTTTTAGCAGGCTTAAAAGTAGATAAATCCCCAGGCCCGGGTGAAATGTATAACAGACTGCTAGGTGAGGCAAGGGAGGAGATTGCAGGAGCTCTGACACTAATTTTCAAATCCTCTCTGGCCACAGGAGAGGTGCCAGAGGACTGGAGGACAGAGAATGTGGTACCATTATTCAAGAAGGGTAGTAGGGATAAACCAGGTAATTACAGGCCAGTAAGTCTAACATCAGTGGCAGGGAAACAATTGGAAACATTTCTGAGGGACAGGATTAATCTCCACTTGGAGAGGCAGGGATTAATCAGGGAAAGTCCGTGTGCCTTTGTCAGGGGGAGATTGTGGCTAACAAAGTGCTTGAATTTTTCGAGGAGGCGACTAGTTATGTAGATGAGGGTAGTGCAGTTGATGTAGTCTACATGGATTTCAGTAAGGCTTTTGACAAGGTTCCGCATGGGTGAATGGTCAAGAAGGTAAGAGCCCATGGGATCCAGGGCAATTTGGCAAACTGGATCCAAAATTGGCTTAGTGGCAGGAGGCAGAGGGTAATGGTTGAAGGTTGTTTTTGTAATTGGAAGCCTGTGACGAGTGGTGTACAGCAGGGATCGGTGCTGGGACCCTTGCTGTTTGTAGTGTACATTAATGATTTAGATGTGAATATAGGAGGTATGATCAGTAAGTTTGCAGATGACACAACAATTGGTGGTGTCGTAAATAGTGAGGAGGAAAGCCTTAGATTATAAGACAATATAGATGAGCTGGTAGGATGGGCAGAGCAGTGGCAAATGGAATTTAATCCTGAGAAATGTGAGGTGAGGCATTTTGGGAGGACTAACACGGCATGGGAATACACAATGAATGGTAGGACCCCAGGAAGTAGAGAGAATCAAAGGGACCTTGGTGTACATGTCCATAGATCCCTGAAGGTAGCAGCAGGGTTAAGAAGGCATATGGGATGCTTGCCTTTATTAGCCAAGGCATAGAATATAAGTGACGTTATGTTGGAGCTGTATAAAACACTAGTTAAGCCACAACTGGAGTACTGTGTGCAGTTCTGGTCGCCACACTATAGGATGTGATTGCGCTGGAGAGGGTGCAGACTAGATTCACCAGGATGCTGCCTATGCTGGAGCAGGCAGAGACTGGATAGGCTAGGGTTGTTTTCCTTAGAGCAGAGAAGGCTGAGGGGGGATCTGATAGAGGTATTAAAAATTATGAGGGGCATAGGTAGGGTAGATAGGAAGAAACTTTTCCCCTTAGCGGAGGTGTCAATAACCAGGGGGCATAGATTTAAGGTAAGGGGCAGGAGGTTTAGAGGCGATTTGAGGAAAAGCTTTTTCAAACAGATGGTGGTTGGCATCTGAAATACACTGCCTGAGGGGATGGTAAAGGCAGGGATGCTCACAACATTTAAGAATTATTTAGATGAGCACTCGAAACGCCATAGCATACAGGGCTATGGACCAAGTGCTGGAAAATGGGATTAGAATAGATAGGTGCTTGATGGCTGGCACGGACATGATGGGCTGAAGGGGCTGTTTCTGTGCTGTATAACTCTATGACTGTATGACTATGACTATGGCTATGACAATCACAATCAGGGTGTTCAGGATCACTTAAATGCACTCTACAGTGTTGTCCAATTGATATAAAAATACCCATTACCACAAAATATAATTTAAATTTCTTGGAATATGCCAGGTGCTATACAAATGTAACAGCAAGTTACATTTTATAGGCCTAAATAGGTGAGGAATTTGAGAGGGCAAATAATGAATCAAATATGATTGCTTTTTAAATTCCATAATCTGCTTCAATTCTTGGGGTACACAAAGTGCTTAATTTAAAGTCCAAAAGAACTAACCAGATTTGTTGACTCATGTTTATATTTTGCCTTCCCAGTGCCTCATGTTGTGTATCCAGTGCTCTAATGCCCTTGCCCACCACGCAAATGTCCATACCCACTCACAGAAGCCCAACCAATCCTGTGCAAGTGTTCGATTGATGGACAGTGCAACGGACCGATGGAAAGCGGAAACATCATGTCAATCAAGCACAGCTTCCCTTTTCACACCAGCTTGTTATGATGTGTGCCCCTGAATTCAGAAGTAATAAGACTACCACAACTTCAGAGGTTTTTAGAAAACTAAATTAAACATTTATTAACAAAAGGAAAGATTTCAAGCATATACATAGGTATACAATTTGTTACTATAATAACTCCTAAAACCCCGAATTAATCTGAATCCCGATTACACCTCCCCATTAAGGCAACAGTAAAAATAAATAGATTTAAATAGACCAAGGCAAAACAACATGATACTCTGGACAATGATATTCAAAGTGAGTTTCTCAGCTTCGGTTCCTGTTGATAGCAAATTAATACATAGATGCTGAAGGCCTTAGGTCTAAGAATGCCTTTCCCCTCTGACACATAGCTTCATCTCCTTTATACATGTTTTTCCCTTTTTAATGCAAATTCCATTATTCAGATATGTCTTTGGAACTTTACCTTTCTCATAATATAAATCTTTTCATTGTACTAATTTTATCAGTAACCTTTGAGAAAAATAAACACACTGTTTGGCTTAGCTTCTTCTGGCTTGGCGTAACATCTTACCATCTCTTTGAAATTCAAACTACTCTAATTTATCTAAAAATGCAAATTTTCCTTACACCTCACATTCTAAAACTTCAGCCATGTTTATGTATTTAGCATTGCAAACCTAGCTTCTTTTTGACAACTCAAAGCCTCCAGACCAGATGTTTCCAATTCAATTAAATTCCACATACGGACAACTATCCAAAACACCACTATTACAATAAATCACAATAATATTATGAAAATTATTATATTTTCATGACAAGCTTATCACTGACGGAGGAAATAAGTGGGACGTGATAGGAAATAAGAGTTCACTTTGGAACCATGATGTACGGCATTGATTTTTTTATATAGAAAAGGAGGACTTGAGCCCCCGCACCCCCCCTAACCCCTGGGCCCTGGTATTATAACACCGTATGCACCCCCCACCTTTCGGGCCCTGTCTACAGCCAATTATCTACTGCTTAGAAATGTACCACTCCTGTAACGCAAGAAAAGATGACAGCCAATTTGCACACAGCTGGATCCCACAGAAAAGTTTTCTATGACCAGACAATCTGTTTGAGATGATTGTTGGGGGATAAAAATTGACCAGAATATCTCTCTTCTTCAAAGAGCAATATGGAGAGAGCGGAAAGAACCTCAATTTAAACAACTCGTCCAAATGACAGCAGGCTGAATTTTCACTGCCAAGGCAGGGAGCTCGAGTCTGGAGATTTCCCAACTTGGCATACTGGCCTCAATTTAGAACCAATATTCACTCCGGGCAGGTGGAGGTGGATAGGGTCGGGCTCGCTGACCCTTGAAGTAGATCCTAGGTGATCAGGGGGACAGGTGAGTGCTGAGGCAGGCTGGTTTGAAGTCCCTCCTTGGTTCTCTGGGACTTTGTCCCAGTTATTTTAAAGCTCTTGGACCCACTAACCCTCATCCCTCACACCACCCTGCCAAAGCCCCATGACCCCTCCATGCCAACGCATGCCTTCACCAATCCCCACCCCCCCTACCCCCCGCCTAATTCACCCTCATACCCCATGCCACTTCCATAGCCACTCACCCTGTATCCATCATGGGCAGATGTCAGGAGCCTTGTGGAGATTTAAAAAATAAATTTCAAACAATCAAATAGATCTCTCACTCATATGCATTTTATGAAAAAAACTCCCATTCAGGAAACCCATTGAAATCTTTCAAATCTCAAGTAGTTTATCACTTATAAAATCAAACAAGCTTTGATTCAGACTCTACATCAAAGACAGCTAACTCTTTAATGGCCTCTTTAAACTGCTAATCGAACTGTGAATTCAGAATCCTCGAAGTAATTTTAGGTTTTGAAATTCAGCCAAGCATTCATAACAACATAATAATGGCCTCTGGGAAAATGTCAACAAAAATCTCCATTGAAACTGCAGGATCAGATGGTAATGTCTTTTCCCAAGCTGATGGCCTTCGATTAAAGCAGTCCAACAGTGCTTTTTTCCAACTCTCACTACAGTTTCGGCTCGCTTTTTTCCATGTTCAAAGAGCAGAGGATTTAAAAATCTTCAGTTTTTGACACTTGACCAGACCTTATTCATCCTTAAAGAGCGTTTATTTCTACTCCATAAAGTCACAGGCTGTATTTTTGCAGAGTCAGAACAACTCCAGAGACATTCACAAATTGCAGGTGGGACTTAATTCTGGGATTCCTGCCCCCATTCCCAGCACCGGCAAGTTTTTGCCAATGGAGGATAAAGGTGCTCGTAGAGAGCCCACACCCTCCACTCCTGACCTGGCTGGCTCCTTTGCAGGGGTAGGCATCACCTAGCCCCCACCAATTTTGTTGAGTTGGGCCAGCTTTTCTGTGACTCGTGGTTCATGGCCCCTCAATGCAGTCATGACCCATAGTCTGGATTTGGGAACCTTTTGAGGGTTAAGTTCAAAAGCTCTTACCTACCCCCCCAGCCACTCGCCAATACCCTCCATGCCAACTCAATGCAAGTTATTCTGCTAGCCACCTCCCATGGCCCCTATAACTTCCATGCCACGTAAAAGCCAATTTATGTCCATTCACCCAGTATACAATATGTACATAACCAATGAGCCTTATGGCAATGGCAAGTGTGGAGCTGCTGAGAGAAATAAAACACTCATTCACAAATGTTTTTTGAAAGAATCAGCTGTTCCTACAACTCCACAAAAGTGTCAATTGGACAGACCATCACACCTCTTAATCTTGTCCAAATAAATATTGAGACATTGACAGAAGAGATCACAGAAAGAACTTCTTATTATAACTACTTAAAGATGTCAATCAAGCAAAGTCAATAATTCACTTCACTTGTCAAAACAGATTTCCTGCTGAACTAATGCTTTTATCAGTCTGGGCTTTCAGCCAAGCACGCATGTTGAGGATAGGGTTTCTACCTGTCCTCATTGACTTTGCTTTGGAAGTAAGCATGCACTTGCATAATCTGGTGGTCACAAACACACTAAACACAAACAGTGGAATCCATGTCATATTCACACAGATCGTGGCAATGTAGATGGAATATTACAGTACCACATGGATACAAGCTAAAACCAACTGTTCTCTGTGAATCCTGCCACTGTATAAAATTGCAAAACCCCACATGTTGCTGTCAGCAGTTGTTTGCTTTACATGTCTGTGGACAGCTGATTGACTTATGCTGCTGAGGTCCACACTGACAGCTTGGAATAACCATGAAGCATAAACTTTTAAGGGTGGTCATAACCTCAACAGGCAGCCACAGCTCCTGCCTTGCGGCAGAATTTGGCTGCAAGTCTCGTTGGAGCAGAAGGTTTAAGTCTATCCAGTTGTCTTTCTAAACCGAGTCTCCACCGGCAAATGCAGTTATGTGTCCCTCTGCCTGTAGAGTTTGGTGTGTTGGGGCTATGGGTCTCTGGTACAGCGTGATCCAATGAGCTCCATCCATTGGATTTTGTGTTTGCCCTCCAAAAGGGCAGATTACCACATTGCAGTAATATTGGAGCAAAGATACATTAGATTCAAGTGATGGCAAGAACCAGATAAAACAAAGGAGAAATGGTGAAGAAGTGGCCTGAAAGTTTGGCAGTATTCAGGCTGGGTTCTTTAAACTAACTCCTGCAACCCTTTGGCACCTAGTTGATAAGGGCAGGTAAGAAACCAGTACTAAACTGACAGAAGTGATGGGAATAGTGTTCTGGATGTTATGTTGTTGTTTTGGCCTTAATATATATTTATTCACATATCAGGGCTGCAGCCCCACATCCAGTACAATGTCCATCCCAAAATCGATCTGGCTCCGATGGGGCAGGAACACTGTTGGACTGAATGGCCTGTTTTTGTGCTCTAAAATTCTATGTTAGATGAAAATTGGTGAAAGTGGTCTCTATCCAATGTTTTGACTGATAACTTTACGTCCAAACTGTGGAAATGCCAATAGGGAAACTTATCCTACAATCTTCCGACCCAGAGACCAGAGTAGAAGAAAGAGCTTTTATTTGCATAGTGCCCTTCACTCCCTCACGATGTCTCAAAGTGCACTAACTGAGCCAAGCCAGCATCATATTTGGATCACGAGCATGGGATATGGATGAACTCATGATTTCCAAGCAGAACCATGTCAAAGCTCTGTGATATATGGGTCCTGACATCACTATGGCTTTCCATGAATAGTACATTGCTCTTGATTTTAAAAATTCCCCACACTCAGTGGGCTGCCAGGTGTTAAATTAAAAGATATGTAAATCTCATCTCCAAGCCTCTATGTTCCTGCCCAGAGTAATATTAATGGTGAATTTCAGGCCCTGGACCAGGCTCCTGCTAAAAGCAGGTGCCACCCTCTGTTAGATTCATGTCTTTTTTATTTCAACATAGGTTGACTCCCACGTTGTCTGTTGCTGGGCAACAACAATATGGTAGGAGGAGCCGAATGGCTTGTAAAAGGCCCAGGTAGATTTTAAAACTTTACTTGACCCTGAACGTCTTGTGGACCTCCTCATCCTTCTCAACCTGTCTGCAGCCTTTGATATGGATGATCATACCATTGTCCTCCAAACTCTCTCCACTGTTGTCCAGTTGGGTGGGACTGCTCTCACATGGTTCCATTCTTATCTTTCTTATCATAGACAGAGAATCACTTGCAAAGGCTTCTCTTCCTGCTCCCAACTATTCCTCTGGTGTCCCCCAAGGATCAATCCTTGGCCCCTCCTATTTCTCATCGACATGCTGCCCATGGGCCAGATCATCCAAAGGCACAGTGTTAGTTTTCACATGTATGCTGACAACACACAGCTCTACCTCACCACCACCTCTCTCAACTCATCCCTTGTTGCTAAATTATCAGATAGCTTATCCGGCATCAGGTACTGGATGAGCCGAAATTTCCTCCAATTAAATATTGGGAAGATGAAGCCATTGTTTTCAGTCCCCCCACTGTCCCAAACTTCATTCCCTAGATACCACCCCACTCCCTGGCAACAGTCTGAGATTAAGCCAGTTTGTTATCAACCTTGCTGTCACATTTGGTCCTGAGTTCAGCTTCCAACCTTACATTATCTCTAAGGCCGCTTATTTCCACCTCTGTAACATCACTCGACTTCAGCCCTCTCCCAGCTCATCTTCTGCTGGAACTCTCATTCATACCTCTAGACTCATCTATTTCAGTGTTATCCTGGCTGGTCACCCACATTCTACCCTCCGTAAACTTCACATGATCCAAAACTCTGCTACCTGTGTCTTAAATCGCAGCAAGTCCCGGTCACCTATCAGCCCTGTTCTTGCTGGCCTTGTTAGGAAGATATAATGTTATTGGAATGTATTGTAAAATAGTGGTATCTGTGTCTACATGTGTCTGTGTGTGTGTGTGTGTGAGAGAGAGAGAGAAAGACTTAATTGGATTAAACGCGGCTGGTCTGAAGGCTTTGATGTAACCATTGTAAACATGGGGAAGTTTAGAATGTAAGGTGTAAAAGGACATATGCATTTTTAAATAAACCAGCCGAGATTGTTTTCAAAGGAGGGGTGAAATGTGTCACCTAGTCAGGTGAAGTTTAGAAACAATGGGCAGAAATTTTTTGCTCGGCGGGCAGGCGGGCACGGATGCGCCCGACTCATTCGAGCATAAAGTGACGCGCGTTGTTGTCAGCATGCTCGGCCATCACACAATAGTTCAGTCGGCGGGTGGGCGCCGTAGTCAGCAGCATGCCCTCCGGCAGCGCACCCGCCGACAATTAAAAGGCCTATTAAAGCTATTAAATAATCAATTAACACACATTTCTCGCTGCTCGTCCAACCTGACAGTTGGTGGGCGGGCAAAATGGCCAAGCGGGCGGGATGAGGTTTCCAGAAGCAATTAAAAATAAAATAAAAACTCTAATTTTTCATTAACAACATATCCCTGCTCATGTGACAAAGTCACATGAGGGGACATGTTTCATTACATTTTTAAAAATTATTTTTTATATATCTCTTCATTTCTCTGAGGCAGCTCTGTGGCTCAGGGAGATTATGCAGCACTCACTCGCACGCATCCGCAAAGTTCGTATTCGTCGGGCTCACACTTACCACCGCCGCTGCCCCCCCCCCCCCCCCCCCCCACCCCCACCCCCCCCACACAGGCAGCGCTTAGCCTTAATTGGTCCGCCAGCGTAAAATTGCGGTGTGGTGCCGATCGCAGGTGGCAGTCAGCTTCCTGACCGTCCCCGCTGAGCCCGCCCGCCAAGGGCAAAATTCTGCCCAGTATGTTTATTTTTCCCAAAGATTACTGGTAAAACTTAGTGCTATGAGAGATTTTTATTATCAGAATGATGAAGTCCAAAGACATAGTGAAACAATGGGAATTTGCAAAGGGGAAAATATGTATAACGGAGCCAAGGTTGTGTGTAAGGGGAGGCATGCTGACAACAATTGTTTCAAGTTTCCCTTTGGGATTTGAACAGCTCAGCAGTTACCATTGGCTGTGAATTTAACGTCTTGATTTCAATATTTGCGTCCTTGTTTTCAAATCCTTCCATGGCTTTGCCCCTCCCTATCTCTGTAATCTCCTCCAGCCTCACAACCCTCCGAAATATCTAATTTCCACTAAATTTTGGCCTTTCTTTGATCCCTAATTTTAATTCCTCCACCATTTGTGGCCATACATTCAGTTGCCTAGGCCTCAAACTCTGGAATTTCCTCCCTACATCTCTCTACCCACTTTCCTCTTCTAAGGCATTTCTTAAAACTTTCCTCTTTGACCAAGCTTTTAGTCATATGAGCTCATATTTCCTTATCTGGCTCGGTGTCATACTTTGTTTAGTAATGCTCCTGTGAATCACTATATAAATATAAATTATTGTTATTGGACCAGGAGGAAGAGAGGCTTTTCCTTCAGGCCTCCCAAAGAAGCTTTGGGCCCTCCCTAGTCTGACTGGGCCCCTCCTAAACGCAGCCAGATTACCCCTCCACGCCCACCCACTTCGTCATCTTCCCATGTTGACCTAATTTTGCACGGTTTCAGCAAGCTTAGGGTTCTGGTCAACATTCCTGCATGTCCACCAAAGATAGCCCTGCTTCCACTGACTGCTGGGGAACCGTTTCCACAGGTCTCCTGACTGCAGCCTCCTCGGTGTGGGGTAGGAGACTGGAAAACTGAAAACTGTGTTTAAACAATGCCCTGCCACTATCATTGGCAGGGCCTCTATGTTCTTACCTATTTGGATGTGGATCCCACTATATGACTCCCCTATACATTTTCTGCCCCCTCCTGCACCCGATGAAAACTGAGCCAAGTGTACTTGACTCACAAGTCACACAGCAGAGGAAGTCTGCCAGGCACAGGCACCAATGGACATGATAGACCACTGTCCATTCACTGACTGAACAAGGCAGGAAAGGGAACAGGAACGGTATCCACTCTGTGACTACCTAAAGAATTACCATCACAATAAATATTATTCTCAATAAATATATCTTTTCCTCTTATAAATCCATTAATAGGGTATCTCCCAAAAATATATATATCAAATCCTTGTAACAAAACATACTACTTACTTAAATACTGTTTCATTTTAGTAACAACATCTTCCAAATGTCAAGGTGCCTTGGCCTTAAGGTCATGGACAATCAATGCTCTATTCTTATAATCTGGGATTTTCAGTTAGTTCAAATGCTTCTGTAATAGTGTAGATTTTCTCAAACACCAGAACTCTCACTGATACCACACTATGAAGGTAGTGCTGTGCATCTTTCTGATTTTCAGGTTCTCGTGCCAATATCAGATATTCCACTCCCCCATTTTATTTTAAATGACTCGGGATCTTTACATTTTCAAGATTTTTCAATAAATGTCAATTAAAGCAGGCACTAATTGGGGACAGGAAAATAACAATTCTGACACGACAAGAGAAGCCCATTTAGTTTATGGTCTGATTTCACAAAAGGTCATAACTCTAGCTCTGAATCTGTTTCCACAAAATTCTTCTCCCCATAGTTTTAACACAGGCTCTAATCATTAATCATTAAACTGGAGGCCATAAGTCTAAGACAGCCACTAATTCAGAAGAAACATCTTTACCCAGATGCTGATTGGAATGTGGAACTTGCTACCACAAGGGGTGGTTGAGGTGAATAGCATCGATGCATTTAAGGTAAAAGGCTAGATAAATGCATGAGGAAGAAAGGAATACAAGGATATGCTGATGATGGGGTTATATGAAGTAGGGGGTGGGAGGAAGGGCAACGGCAGCACAGGCCAGTTGGGCAAAATGGCCGATTCCTGCACTGTAAATTCTATGTACTTAGCCAATTTGTTTGTGAAACTTACTGTTGACTCTGTTTCCAGCATTCCTGTCAGGCTGAACATTCTGCTAATAATTTGAACCCAAGATGTCAGTGCAATATAGTCTGCATGTGAGTTTTCGGTTGAGTTCCTGGTGTTGTGTTATTTGATGCATCTGTTAACTTAAAACAAAAGATAAATGTTGAGGCTTTCTGTTGCCAGAAGCACAGAGATGTATGCATGTTGCGTTTTAGTCATGCTTTAGATTTCAGAACTAGTCAGTATGGTGCACTAGGTGGCCTTCATGTGGGAGGGGAGACCAAGCATTTGCCATCTGTCGTGAGCAGTGAGGAGGGTCTTGGTGGCAGTCTTCAGTTCCACGATTATGAAACACTGATAATTATGGTACATACCTCATGACCAAAATGATCATTCCGTCAACGACTCAGGGAAATTGGACATCTCTAATTATAGAACTAGGATAAACTGCTTTTAGTTTAAAAAATCGCATGCAATATTTAGGATAGGATACACTTTCAATCATATACTAACCATATGTCAAGTCTAGAATCATAGAATTCTACAGCACTGAAGGAGGCCATTTGGCCCATTGAGCCAGTGTTGGCTTTTTGAAACAGCTACCCAATTAATCCCATTCTCCTGCCCTTCCCCATTGCCCTGAAAATCTTTCTGCTAGTGTGAAACAAAAAGTAGATCAACTAATACTTAGTAATTTTAGATGTGAGCTAAATGCTGAAGCTTGAGGATCCCAAAAGTGAAATATTTAAACTGTTAAAAAATTACATCTTCAAAATTTAAATGTATTTTTAAAAAAAAATTGTTAAACTAGGAATAAACTGGGTGTTGGGCTGTTCTTCTTTCCCCTGATAATAATGAGCCTCTGGAATGTGCTGCTAGCTGATCCGGTGGGTACTGACTCTTTATTTTCAAGAGGGAGCTAAACTGGTTTCTGACTGGGAGGGAGATCACATCAGACAGGAGGTAAGTGCCTTTCTAGATAACACTTGGACCATGTGATCTTCTGGAATGGTTTTGATCATCCTAGGAAGTCAAGAGAGGAATTTGCAAAGGTATATTTTTCTCTCATTGGTGCTGGATTTTTTTCTCTCCCAGAAGATTACATGTCTGTGCAGCCGGCTACAGGGAGAGAGTCAGTACACAACACAACAGCCAGTAGCACATTCCAGAGGCTACATCTTTCAGATAAGAGTTTAAACTGTGGCTTCATCTCCCATCACACAATCAGCTATAAAAGGTCCCATGTGTCAGCTTTGGCTCAGGGGTAGCACTCATGCCTCTAAGTCAGAAGGTTGTAGGTTCATTCCCCATTCCACACATAATCCAGGCCGACAATCTACTGCAAATACTGAGGGAGTGCTGCAACATCAGAGTGCTGTCTTTCAGATGAGACATTAATCTGAGGGCCACTCAAGTGGATTTAAGAGCAGGGGAATTTTCTCCCAATATTTATCTATGGAACAAGGTCATCTGGAGAAAATAGTCATTGCTATGTGATTTTGCCATTTGCAAATGAATGCTGTGTTTGCCTCTATAAGAAAAGTGACTATGTTTCAAAATTAATTCATTGGCTGCAAAGCATTTGGGAACAGTCTGAGAATAAAAGGTGCAATTATAAATGCAAATTCATACCCTCTTTTCTGAAGAAGTGCTGGTGAGTTCTGTGGAGAACTAATTGGTACAGGAGATCAGGCTCCAGAAAAGCAGCTTGGCCTGAAGAGAAGGTACAATCATAATGAGCTTAGACCAGAGTTCCCAACTCTGGTTGAATATATCCCTCAAAGTTTCATCGCATGACCTCCCACTTGCAATCTCTCTGTCCAGTCAAACAAATTTTTTACCCTTCTTCCAATTTTTCTAATAAACAAAGATGAAAAATGCAAATATTTTAAGTGCCCCTATAATTTTCTTCTTTGTGTTTTCCCCTTATGTTTGTGGCGGTGTCCTGGAGATTAATCTGTAATTCCTGCAGATTTATGAAAGCAGGCCGAGACCCAGGGAGGTGTGGCCTAGACCCAAGGAGTTGTGGCCTAGACCCAGGGAGGTGTGGCCTAGACCCAGGGTGGTGTGGCCTAGACCCAGGGAGGTGTGACTATGTAGATGTACATAGTGTAAAGAGCACAGAAACAGGCCATTTGGCCTAACCAGTCCATGCTGGCTATGCTTTACTCAAACATTCACCTATCCTTTCTCAACTAATTTTATCAGCATGACCCTCTATTTCCTTCTCTTTCATATGTCATCTAGATCATTCTTAAATCCATCTAAATTATTCAACTCAACTACTTATTATGACATCGAAGGGGATCAAGTGGGAAAGTGAGACTGGCTGGATTGCTCCGCGGGGAGCTGGCACAGACTCGATGAGCCAAATGGCCTCCTTCTGTGCCATAAAGGACTCCATGTACTGAGTCAGGATGACTCGGGAGCCCTTTAAAAATGGCAGGCAGGTCCCTATTTCCAGGATTCCCAACCTCATTCCCAGGATTTCTGATTTCCAGGAGTGCCTTTCAAGGGTGAGAGCTGGTTCGGGTCACAAGTCCACACCCTGCACTCCCAACCTGGGAGATGAGTGGGTGGCAGACCTTGGCATTGGGGGCATGAGGGGCCTGAGGGGTTGTTTGAGGGGGCATATGTTGGCACAGGGGCATGAGCAGTGAGGCCTGTTTTTATTATAACTGGGATGAGTCACACAGCTCTGAGGCGGGCAATTTAAACAGCCTGCCTCTGCACCCTGCAGCTGCTTACAAACTTTTTCCCAGTTCGCTGGCCCGACTGGCAGCCTGCACCCACCCTTTATAATAAAAATCCTGTCCTGGCGGGCACTTTCTCCCAAGGCGGGCAGGCTGGACTGGGTATTTTCCTGACTCCTGCTACCCGCCTCAAGGATGAAAATCCTGTCCTATGACTGCGACGAGGTCCATGTTCAGACCACTCTTTGGGTAAAGAAGTTCCTTCTGAATTCCCTCTTTCTTGGTGAATATCTTATTTTGATGTTGTCTAGTTTTGCTCCCAGGTCCCTTTGCTCCTCCAACCCATTTAGGTTCTTATTTTCAAGTAATATGTGGGGCTCTAATTTTTCTTTCCAAAATGTAAGACCCACATTTATTCTTTTGCGAATTATATGCCTATTCTGCAAGTTTATTCGTGCTGCCTTGTAATCTGTTGAGGTCCTGCTCAGTACTGGCTATTCCTCCCATAAATTTAGAAATTGTGTTTTTGATTTCAAAGTTCAAATTGTTGATATAAATTGAGAAATAGAGTGGTCCCAGTACCGATCCTTTTGGGAGCCCATTTTCCATCTTTTGCCCTCTGAATGGCAATCTTTTACCCCATTCTCTCTGGGTAAAAAGGCATGAGAAATGTATATCGTCCAGAACGAAGTTGGCATTTTGTATAAACTGAAGTATTATTTGTGGAGGTGGGGATAGAAAAGCAGTTTGATTAAAGATGTCACTGCAGCCTCAGTTGCTTTGCATGTTTCAGCATTTTTGGTGGTATTGGAACCATGTTTTGCAGACTCTGTCATTACAAACTTATTATTGTAATTTTCCCTGCCCCCAGCTGAAGCTCCATTATAGTCCATAGAGGAGCTTAAATCTCAGTCAGATGATCTCCTAACTACTTTGCTGGTCACCACGGGTTTGTAATAATGAGGTTAGAATGCTTATGGCTTAGGGCTTCAAGGGAATCATGTTGGTAGGTCTGCACTGTGAAGATTTAGGGAGCTGTAGTGTGTGGGGTCTGCAGAAAGCCACAGTACCAATGGGTATATGTGCAGTATTTTAACCTCATGGTTGCCAGCTCCACTGGAAGGGCCTGTACTTTCTTGCTGGTGTCAGGGTGGGACTTCCGGCCCTCCCTCCAAACCTGCTACAATCCCGACCTGTTCCCCTGGGATGGGATTGGGGACATTGGGCATACAGTGTGGGCTCCCAGTGGGATGCCTGCCACCCAGAGAGAGATAGTGAGGGATCTTAAGAGGGCAGAAAATGCCCAAGACACATGGAGCTGCTCTTTCTGCAGATCTTGCCCAGAGGCCATGAGTTACAGAGGATGAACTTTGGTAATCAAACTGGAGGGAGAGGAGATCTTTACCTGGCCCTGCCTGTCAGCTTGTGGACCTTAAGACCATCACTGCCAATATCACTTCACTGTCACTTTCTACCAGATGGTCCTGGGGAACCATGGTAAGAGTGATATGAGGAAACAGAGTTGATGCTGTTCCCAATGGAGGCATGAGCAGAGAAGTACAGGCCAGCATGAGGGATGGAGCAGTGTGGTGGAGGTGTTGGGGGTGGGAGGGGGGTGTGGAGAAGCAATGTTCGGTGTCACCATCCCATTTCTCAAACTTTCTGCTGTAATCATGCTCAATTTCTAGTAGAATGGTGGAGGAAAATCCAGGCTGTAATCTGCAGCACTCAAAAAAATGTTTGTGACAAATAACAGTATTGGATGAGGTTAAGTTCATGCCTATGCTCAGAACGTAATATAATCCAAATCTAAAATGGAATCCGAGTGACAATTTTTTGTCTGGGCCCGGGAAAGCCAGCCTGCCCATTTTCAGGGCTCCCAAAATGCACACCCGATCAACAAGTGACTTAGTGATTTTTGTCTTTTCACACAAGGGTCGGGTTCGCAGTAGATTTTGCAAGCCACTGTGAAGCATGTGACAAGTGTGGGTGCAGAGGCAGCCCAGTTAGAAAGCCCTCCTCAGTTCTCCACACAACAGCCCAGCTCCCAACTTCATTAAAGGCTCCCTAAACCTCCCCCACCTCACCACCCCCACCCATCCCATGCCCCTCACATTCTCCCATGCCACCTCACATTCACCATGCCATCTGTATGCCCCCAAGCCATCCCATGCTACTTCTATGCCCCCCCTATGTATCCTCCATAGCCACTCAGTACGCACTATGTAGAGTTCTCAGGAACCATGAAATAGCAATGGGAATTATTTTAAAATAATTGGATAATCATTGAACCTCTAACAATCTCAGAAAACCCTGAATTCAAACTCACTATCATCGATACGGGACCAAAAAACCCAAGGAGAAAGAAGTTATAATCATTTATATGCCTATTAGGTTTGTAAACAAACAAGGAACCACATCAAAGATACAATCTGTTATTATAGGCTATTAAAATGTTTAATAGTGCTTGGATCAGTAAGACCATCTGCTGAGCTGAAGGTTTTGAAACCTTGCCAAGCATTCATAATGGAACAGCTGTAATTGCAAAAGCTTCTATGTACACTGACAGAAGAGATATCCATTTCCATTTTAAAGCAGAGTGCCTGTCAATCAAAGAAGGGGGAACAGTTGCAGACCATTTTTTCTACATTCAGAAGGATTTTTTTTAAAACAGCCATTTGTGCTAGCCTAATTAAATCCAAGCACAAAAACATAACAGCAGAGACATTTTTTTTTTACATATGATACTTTCTCCATTTGAAAAATACTGTAATGCATGTATACAGTTACACAATGCTGGTCAATGCAAGGGTCAACCTGCCTTTGCAGGACAGATCCCTATGATCAATCACTGCATTAAAAACATCCACATTACAATACAGCACTTAACAGTGACATGTGAAGGTGTCAAAACATTTTACGCTTACCTTTCAGAATATTCCCGCTTCCTCAGTAGCCTTTTCAATTTTTTCACAAACTCTCGAACTTGGTGTGCTTTTAATGGGCTTCCGAAACCCCACATCTCCAGACGAAATAGTGTGCTGGAGGACATCCAATTTTCATCCCACATTTCAAATGTGGAACCTAACCTCCGAAGGAGCAGGTGTGCTTTTTGTACACTAGGTATTCCCAAACCGCAAAAAGGGCAGAGGAAAATGGCGCAAAGTCGGGAATGCAGAGGAAAGTCAGATTTCCTCAAAAAAGAATCCGAGTGTGGCTATTTGTGCACAGAAACGTGCCAAGATAATAGGGTGTAAGTCCACTTCTGTTTTTCAAAATTGCGCCTTGGGATCTTTTGAGAGGGCAGACGGGACTTCGGTTTAACATCTCATCCAAAAGATGGCTTCTCCAACAATGCAACACTTCCTCAGTACTCCACTGGAGCATCAGCTTACATTTGTGTGCTCGTGTTTCTGGGGTGAGACTTGAACCCCCAACCTTTTGACTCAGAGGGTAGGGTGCTTCTAACTGAGCCACGGCTGACATAATAAAATATTCTATATCTACATAACAGTCATTTAATCTTTTGAAGTGCACATTAAAAGGATTTTGCTTTTTAGATTGTTGCCAACCGGGCAAAAAGTGCCTCATCGGGTTTTGCAAGTCTTTGGCTGTAGACAACTGAATTGTTAAACCAGCTAATATTCTAAATAACATTCTTTAATATCATTCCTCTCGAGTTTCTGCTGATCTTGGGTTGAAGTTGCAGTGGGGAATCGGAAGAACCCCTGTGGACATTCCAGGTCTCTGTATATTCATCTCATAAACATGCCGTTCAGGACTTTTTAATGATATTGCAGTCTAATCTTGGAGAAATATTCCACTATTGTCACATGTAGAAAATTTATTTTTGATCTTGGGTCATCTGTCTTCTTTGAGTTTTTACTGGCTTTCTGGGCAGCGTTCAGTCTGAGGAACTCTGATTGCTCTGTTCACACACTTCATGAAAAAAACCTTACCTGAGGAATAGATATAGAGTAGGTTTACTTTGTTATTCAAAAAGATGGTCTATTTGCACGAGTCTTTTCTAACAGATTTAGAAGGGATGGAAAGAATGCTGAAGAAATTATTTATACTGTGCATTTATTTTAAATTATATTTATTTTGTATAGCATATATCTAACATTTTTGCCTCTGTGTAATATTCAAATGTAAATAAATTTTGCTAGCTGTTTTAACCCTTAGATATCTAGTTCAGTGTATGATATTTTCTGCCATCTAGTAGACTCCAAGATATAGTGGTAACCCTACATCAATTTTATGATACAATTCTCTGTAAACGGGATTAATTGTTACTTCCCTTCTGCTCTATATCTGCATGTACAAGCAGTCCGTGATTTATAATCTATGAATTTTACTCTGGAAAATCGCTGGAACTATGCAATTTCACAACACAGAAACAGAATATGTCCCTCTATACATTTCACAGGCTTCATCGACAATCCGCTATCACTTTATTTTACAAAATAGTTTCTGACTTCCTTGCCTCACTGATAAGCTAGTCAGTCAGAATAGCAGCCAGAATTCTGTATTGGTGAGCAGAAGAAATCCATGGCACGCTATCTACAATATTATGCAGGTCGCACATGGAATCAGAATACTTGGGAGACCACCCAACTAAAACATGGTCAAAGAAGCTGCCCAATGTTACATACCTTCCCTGGGTCTGAAAGTTAGACTGGAGCTTGGCTGTTTCTATGCATAATCTCACTTGCTTGCCTGATGAAGGAGGCTACATGAAAAGCAAACCCATTATATCAGTAAAACTTAACTATGCTTCTGAACAGCCTCCATGGTTGGTGGTGCTCATTTGGAAGGTTACCCTTGCACATTTACTTCTTTCAGATCAGACTTCAAAGCTACAGGGGAAATCTACTGTTGCCCCATATTGAGCTTTGTTCAGAAAATCTCTGATTTGCCAGCTGCTTAATGAGTCAGCCATTCTCTAGAGCATCCTCTGAATATATGATTTCTTGTGTAAACTTTGCATCACAAATATTGGGCCAAACTGGGATGTGAAGGGGAAGATAGATGAATATATGCGGGAGAATGCAATAGAAAATGTTCGGATCTGGTTGGATGAAGTAAGGTGGGAGGAGGCTTATGTGAAGTATAAACACTGGCTTAGACCAGTTAGCCCAAATGACCTGTTAGTGTGCAATCATTACTAAATAATGTCTGAAACAGAGACATTTTGTTGCTTGGTTACAGATCTTGTGAATTAAGGCCCAGATTTCCGTCCCCGGGTTGGGTGGGCAGAGCTGGGAGATTCCCAGGCTCAGTGAACCCAACCTTTAAAAATGTCCGCCTGCAGTTCGGATCTTTGGTCAGGGGTTGGGGGCGGGAGAGCTGAAATAGGAGTCAGGGTGGGTGACCCCAGAACGAATGCAGAGGCTGCTGGGTGCAGTGGTGGGATGGGCAGAAAGCCTGCCTCTGTCAAACAGCCCAGGCTATTTGAGCACATTTAATAACTGTCAGATCAGAGAAGCAATGGTGGAGGACTAAAGCCAAGACCAGTTTGTTTGTTTTTTTGTCCTTTTGGTTGATGGATAAAGACCGGTTGGGACACCAGAACACACATGCTCTTCTTTGAATGGTGTCACCTTTCACTCCACAGCAACAGGCAGCTAGAACCTTGGATTAATGTCTCATCTGAAAGACACCACCCCTGATGGTGCAGCACTCCTCTCAGTACTTCACTTGGGTGGCAGCTTAGATTGTATGGTCAAGCTCTGAGTAGAGCTTCAGCACACAACTGGCCAACTGGGATGCAAGGCATTGAGGTTCACACATGAAGAATGGATATTAAGGCGAGGGTTAAGAGAGTTCTGGTATCAGCGGGAACGGACTTCAGCTTCAAGCGAAGGAGGGGAGAAAACAAGGTACAATAACTAAATTATTCAAGAAGGAGCAATATCATCAGCTGCGTTTACTGGGACTCCAGATGCACAAAGTATTCAGAGGCCGGGATTTTCTGGCCCCGACACCGACGGGCATCGTCGTGAGTGGGATGGAAAAATTTGGAGAGCCACTGACTTTTAATGGCTCTCCAAATTCTCCTGTTCCCCCTGCGACAATGCCCGCTGGTGTTGGGGCCGGAAAACCTGGCCATAGGATTCTACAGCACAGAAGGAAGCCATTCAGCCCATCATACCTGTGCCAGCTGTTTGAAAGAGCTGTCCAGTACTATTCTTAAAAATGATTTTAGTATTTTAAAAAATTCTTTCACAGGATGTGGGCATCACTGGCTAAGCCAGCAATCATTGCCCATCCCAAACTGTCCTTGAGAAGGTGGTGGTGAGCTGCCTTCTTGAACTGCTGCAGTCCATGTGGTGTTGGTGGATGGCTTGGAGGGGAACTTGCAGGTGGTGTTCCCATGCATCTGCTGCCCTTGTCCTTCCAGGTGGTAGATTTCACAGGTTTGGATGGTACTGTCGAAGGAGCCTTGACGAGTTGCTGCTGTGCACCCTGTAGATGGTAGTCACTGTGCGTTGGTGGTGGAGGGAGTGGATGTTGAAGGTGGTGGATGGGGTGCTAATCAAGAGAACTGGATGATGTTGAGCTTCTTGAATGTTGTTGGAGCTGCACTCATCCAGGCAAGTATTCCATCACACTCTTGACGCTATGGAGATGGTGGACAGGCTTTGGGGAGTCAGAAGGTGAGTTATTCTCCGCAGTGTAGTTCCATACCCCAGCTTTCTTTTTCTATTACAAAAATAACTTTCATTTTATAGCACCTTTAACATAATAAAACAAACCAAGGCATTTTTCAGGAGCATGATAAGTCAAAATATGGCAATGATCCACATAAGAAAACATTAGGGCAGATGACCAAAAGCTTGCTCAAAGAAGTAGGTTTTAAGAAGTGTCTTAAATGAGGGAAGTGAGAGAGAGAGGCAGGCAGCTTTACAACCCGATAAGTTAGTCTTCCTCAGGCATACGCTCAATTGCCTTTTGAAAGCTTGATTTGGCAAGATTTGAGTTTCGAGAAAAGGAAACTTGGCTTTAGTGCAATGATCTTGTGTTAAATAAGGCAGAGCTTCAAAATGCTCCTGAGTTTCATTAGTCCATGTATGTAGGAGAACATGGACGATCAAGGCTTATCTTTTATTGAACAGGTATTTTTGGCTGAAACAATTAAGTCAGGCAACTGATGACTAAAAGGAAGGAGCTGGTGCATAGTGTGAGGAAAGGATTTGAATTTGTACAGCATCTTTCATCAACTCACAATGGCGCAAAGCACTCTCCAACCAATTAAGTACTTCTGAAGTGTAGTCACTGTTGTAATGTAGGAAATGCAGCAGCCAATTTATGCACAGCAAGCTCCCACAAAAAAAACCTTGATAATGACCAGATCATTCAGTTTCATGATGTTGTTTGAGAGATAAATATTGGTCCAGGACACAGGGGAAAATTCCCCTGATTATCTTCAGAAATAGTGCCATGGGATATTTTACTTTCAGCTGAAAGGGCAGACAAGGGCTAGGTTTAATGTCTCATTTGGAAGAAAGCACATCCGACTGTGCAGGACTCCTTCATTACTGTAGGACTATGTGCTGGAGTCCCTGGAGTGGGATTTAGAACCCACAACCTTCGAACTCAGAAGTGACAGAGAGAGAACTGCTTACTGAGCCACGGCCAACACTGAGTGACATTAATTGTCCCCAACATTGATTTAGTGTAGAAAGGGCAGGGTATGGGGCACAAGTATGTGGTTAATCTCCTAGTGTACATTTGTGTAGACTGGTGGCACCATGCATGGCTTTAGCATGGCACTATGCATGCTAGAACACAAATTCAATCTCCTGAGCATTCAACAAAGGCTATTGTGAAATGGGGAAGCATGAAACTCTGCTGTCTGTGTTCTAACTTGCATTGAGTTCTGGTTCTCCACCACCCCTGGGCTCACTGACCTCTACTGGCTTCCGGTTAAACAATGTCTCGATTTTAAAATTCTCATCCTTGTTTTCAAAACCCTCCATGGACTTTCCCCTCCCTATCTCCATAATCTCCTCCACAACCTTCTAAAGTATCTGTGCTTCTCTAATTCTGGCCTCTTGAACATCCCTGGTTTGAACTGTTCCACCACTGGCAGCCATATGCCTTTAGCTGTCAAAGCCCTAAAGCACTAGAATTCCCTCCCTAAACCACTTGGCCCCTCTATCTCTCCTTCCTCCTTTAAAAAGTCCTTAAAATCTACCTCTTTGACCAAGCTTTTGGTTGTCTGCCCTAGTATTTCCTTACGTGGCTTATCATCAAATTTTGTTTGGTAATGTTCCTACATTAAAGGTGCTATATAAACACAAGTTGAAGCTGTTGAAGTTGATCAGCAGAAGCCAAAACAATGCAGTAGCTCTCACTGGACTAAAAGTACCGCTCCTGGAATGTTCAGGAAGCTACACACCAGTACATTAAACTCTCCTCGAATTTGACAATCTGCCCTCAGTATTTAAGGCAGTGTCCCTGAATTTAAAACTGGTTGGCTGTGAGATGTGATGCTTTGGCGTCATAATTCCCAATCTGCAGTTTGATTATTGTTAATCTTCCTTTTGTCCTGAGAGCTCATTATGCTAATGAAAAATTTGTGAAACAAAGCAGAGAAGAATAGCTAATTGTAAGTGTAGCATCCCTCGCTCCATTCAACTCCAACTGACGCCCCTAGACATTGCAGAAGCCCAGGCAGCAATTCATTCCGTTGATAAATCTGGCTGACTAGTTTTTAGATTTTGATAGTTTTAATAGCAAATGACACACCAGCAGCCAACAAACCATGCGATTATGTGGACTGATGAGCAGCAAAAATATTTTGAAAAGTAGCCGACAACAAGCTAAACTTCGC
The DNA here is from genome assembly GCF_964194155.1 of Cetorhinus maximus. Lineage (NCBI taxonomy): Eukaryota > Metazoa > Chordata > Chondrichthyes > Lamniformes > Cetorhinidae > Cetorhinus > Cetorhinus maximus. Next base: position 66,220,305 of record NC_135893.1, read on the forward strand.
TCGCCGTCCTCCTGAATTAAACCATAGTTGGAGCCCTGGCCAGGTGTCAGCTGTGGCTGAGTGAATAGCGCTCTTGCCTCTGAGTCAGGAGGTTGTGGGTTCAAGTGCTACTTCAGAAGAAATCTAGGCTGACACTCCAGTGCAGAACGGAGGGAGTGCTGCACAGTTGGAGGTGCAGTTTTCAGGCAAGACATTAAACTGTGGTCCCCATTTGCGCTGTCAGGTGGTTGGAAAAGAGCCAACTATTCCAATTGGAAACAATGGAGATTGGGACCTCCCTTCAGTTGCTGTGGTTATTAAATTCAAAAGGCTGCCAAATCTGAGGAATGGAGGCTTATTCAAATGTCAAAAATTACAGACCTCCTTGGAGCAGGTTACTCAAACACTCGCAAAGTGACTGTAGTTAAACTGGAAGTAGGCGCGTTACGGGTTTAAAATCCTCCTTACCTCCTTGACATCTGGAGTAGATGGTGTACAGAAATTGTCAGGGCCACATTCATCTAACTCTACTGTACTCAGTCTTGGGGGATGGGTAATGGTGTTACCTATCGATCAAAGTTGAATCAAATCCAGTCAATTGCCAGTTTATCAGTCTACTCTCAATCATCAGCAAAGAGATGGAAGATCTCCTCGAAAATGTGATCAAGTGGCATTTCCTTAGCAACAACCTGTTCACCGATGCTCGGTTTGGGTTCTGCCAGGGCCTCTCAGCTCCAGGCCTTATTACAGCCTTGATCCAAACAAGGACAAAAGAGCTGAATTCGAGAGGTGAGAGTAACTGCCTTTGACATCAAGACAGCATTTGACCAAATGTGGTATCAAAGAGCCCTAGCAAAATTGAAGTCAGTGAATTGAAGCTGCAGGAGTTCTTCAGGGTAGTGTCCTAGGACCAACCATCTTCAGCTGCTTCATAAATGACCTTCCACCCATCATAAGGTCAGAAGTGGAGATTTTTGCTAGTGATTGCACAATGTTCAGCACCATACACAATTCCTCAGGTACCGAAGCAGTTTGTGCCTTCATACAGCAAGACTTGGGCAACATTTAGGCTTGGGCTAATAAGTGGTACATAACATTCACATCACACAAATGCCAGGCAATGACCACCTCTAACAACAGAGAATCTAACCATCTCCCCTTATCATTCAACGACATTCCCAACACTGAATCCCCCAACATAAATATCCTGCGGGTTATCATTGACTAGAAACTTAAGTAGACCAGTCATATAAACACCGTGGCTACAAGAGCAGGTCAGAGACTGGAAATTATGCAGCTCTCCTGATTCCACAAGGCCTGGCCTTCATCTACAAGGGTCAATTCAGGAGCGTGATGGAATACTTTCCACTTGCCTGGATGAGTGCAGCTCCAAAAACACTCAAGAAGCTTGATACCATCCCAGGGAAAGCAGCCCACTTGATTGGCACCCCATCCACCACCTTCAACATTCACTCCCTCCACCGCCAATGCACAATGGCAGCAATATGTACCATCTACAAGATTCACTGCAGCAACTCACCAAGGATCCTTCTATAGCACCTTCCAAGTCTGTGACTTCTACCATCTAGAAGAACAAGGTCAGCAGATGCAAGGGGACATCACCACCTGCAAGTTCTCCTCTAAGTTACACACCATCACTGTTCCTTCATTGTCTCTGGGTCAAAATCCTGGAACTCCCTCCCTAATAGCACTCTGCTTGTATCTTTATTACATGAACCGCAACGGTTCAGGAGATAGCTCACCAACTTCTCAAGGGTAATTAGGGATGACCAATAAATGTTGGCTTTGCCAGAGATCCCACATCTTAAGAATGAATAAAACAAAATGTCAACTTATATTCCTTGAAGATCTTTTATGGATCGGTGAACAATATATATCTATATGGTTGATAAATATATATCGCATCAGAAGAGAAACTGTCTTGGATGAATTTTTAACATTCATGAATGGCATTCCAAAGTTGGGCTGGTAGAACAGGATTGAAATGTACCTACATGTTGGATTGAGCAGATTGAATTGAGAAAGTTGATCGCATTATGTTGTTTTTTTATGTCTGGGACTTGGGTATGACCCAATCCATGGGATGGATCTTTATCTTTGCGAATGGCTTTTATGGCCTATTTGAAATGATTTTGCACAATTTGGGTGTGCATGGGATAACAGCAAAAATAAAACTGCACATAATTTGGCACAAATCAGGAACTTAACCCAAAGAGATCAGCTGGAGATGGAAGTGAGTACTTAAGTCAGAAATAATTTTCTTAGCCTTTTACTGTCACTGAGTAAATCCTCACGTATCTGGGATGAAAGGACTGTCGAAAAACATTTTACATTCAATGAATTACTTTCAACTGCAGTCACTGTTATGTAGGCGAGATAAGACAGCTATGTTGTGCATAACAATAAGATGTTATAATCCACATAGAGACTGATAACTTTTAAAAAGATATTTGAATTTCCAGTGATTGACTGGAAGGATTGCGTGATAAGATTTCAAATTTTAAGACTTTTACTGTAAAAAAAGACATTGACTAAATGCAATTTTTGTAGGCAACTTAAACACTCGACAACAGAAAAGCTTTCCCCATTTAACTTTTGAAACGACTGAAAATCTCCCACCACGGTTGTACTTTATGCTGCCCCTGAAGTGGATACTTTATTCTCCCAGAACTAGTCTAAAGCATTTTTCCGCTCTAGATGGCCTGCTTCCTTTTACCTTTCCCAGCTGGATAACTTCTAATCCCTGAACTGACTTTCACGGTGAGGGTTACCCGGGAGATTCCTCCCTCTTGCCAAAGCGAGGTGAATCTTCCAGCCTCATTTAAATCCTCATGAACTTGGTCTCTTCAATCTGAGTGCAAGCATCCACCTGCCTTCTGCATGCTGAATAATAAAGACAGCCTTTTTTCTGCTTCAGGCGCAGGACTGGCTGCCTCTCTCTCTCTCACATACACAGGCCTGAATTTTACTCTTGGCGGGTGAGCGCGATTGGCAGGACCAGGAGTGGCTGGGAAATGGACCGCCGACCGCGATCAGCCCCTGGCCATGATTTGGCCAGCCAGCGTGAAATGCGTGCTGAAAAGCTCAGCGCTGCCAGGATGGGGGCGGGAAGAGGGCAGGCGATGACGTCACCGCGGGCGCGGGTGGGGGTGAAGGCAGGCAGCTGCCGCAGAGAGCTGCAGACCTGCAGATAATAAAATAAAGGTGTGAAAAGCTGCAGAAAAATGTCCATGCATCACAACCAAGCACTTGAAAGCATACCTCATAAAAATGATGTCCCCAGATACTTATTTTTATTTTATTTCCTAACGGAGATTTCATCCCACCCTTGGATGAGGTTTGATGAAAAATGCAAACGCCACCTGGCTGATTCGCCCATCCACCAAGCGTAAGGTTGGGCTAGCCATGAAAAATCGCAGACAATTGCATCATTAATGGGCTTAATTGCCCTCTTAATTGTCGGTGGGCACACCTCCGCCAAGCGAAACATCGCACGAGCGCGTGATGACGTCGGGACGCTTGCGATCTCACACCTGATCGGGTAGGGCGTGCGCCTGCCCGCGAGGCATAAAATTCTGTCTACAGATTCTTGAAGAATCTCTTGTCTCTGAGAGTTTTAGGGATATGTTAGAAAAACGTTAGAACCTTTGGCACAATGGCTTGCTATGGATTCTTGCCCATTTCCATGGCAATGTGAATCACATGTGCCTTGCACACAGCTAGAAATGCTAATTAGCTATCCTCTAGACCCCCAATTCTCTTCTAGCTTGGAATTAAATAGACAGTTTAAAGTATAGCCATTTATAAAACCTGACAATCCTAACACCTCTCTGTGAGACTTGGAGACTAATAGTCTACCCACAGTCATCACAGATGCTCTTACCATTGTCTACAGGTGTGAACATCTTGCTCCTTTTCTCAGTAAAACAAACTGGTCTGCCTCCTAAACATCAAACCATCCAAACTTGATGTTGCGCAGGAGTCACAGCAGGTCTCATGACCTCTTTCATTCCTCCATTTTACCCTAAATTAAAGAGATGGTCCTAACACATAACAATCCTATAAATTTTGTATTTGTAACGAGAGTTAATGAATAAATCAAACTTTTTTCTTTTGTTGGTTGTGGGAGGAATGTTGATCTAGATGGAGGGAAATCCCTGCTCTTTCAACAGTGCCATGGGATTTAGAATGCTCTCTTAAACATTTATTTTCTTGTCTCTATTGAAGGGCTGCCTTCACAATTATTCCCTCAGCCCTACACTGAAGTGTCAGCCTAAGCTTTGCGTTCAAGTCCAGGAGTGGGATTAGACCCCACGACCTTCTAAACCAAAGGCAAGTGTGTCACCAACTGACTTTGGAGGCTGGACATCAGGCATGTTATTGGGCAAAGCAAAAGGGAGTCTTACTCTGGATGTGGTCACTCTACATCTAACCTTAGAGTGTACAATTCTCACACTGAACACAGGAAGTGGAATCTTCTTCCATTTTCTAGCACTGAATTGGACAAAGAATTCTTTAAAAAAATACTTGACTGAACCTGACAACCCTGACCTCATGCTCTTCACTCTCCTGATCAATCTACCCTAAGCTATTTTATTTTCAAAACTAAAAGGTGTTACTTTTTTTTTTCAAACAGTGGCTAGCTCATTTGTCCCAGGAGTCTCAGGTTCAATAATGAAGAGTATGAGGTTATGCAATCTGAAGACAAGCGTACGGGTAAGGAAATATAGTCATTGTTCTGCAGAAAGCTCAAAACTCAATGTTCAAAGGGCAGATGCAGGATATCAATCAGAAATATGCTGTAAAGTAAATGTAGCAGTCATTGAGTATAATGAAACTGTATATGTTTTTGAGCACTGTTTTCTCATAATTCAGAATTTATGGCAATTAAATGTCCAACCAGTTTCTCTTAACATTACTTAATTTTTCTTTTTCAGGTTCCCCTGCAGGTCACGGAGGTTTCTTTAGAAGGCTGCAGGAGACTGAGGCTTTACTGTGTTGTAACCGCAGCCTGCTAATGCTAGGCTCAAAAGTTCGGCCCAAAGCTGGAGTCAGTGGTTTCGTTAGAAAGTGGCTGGAGGCTGGAGGTTCATTTACATTGGACCAAAATGAAGAGAAAAAAAACCCACCTTGCCCAGTTGTCTACAGCATAAGGTAACTCATTCAAAAACATATATAATGAAACCCTCAGTCTATTACAGGGAGAATATTGACAGTAATACAGGCTGCTAGCTGACATTTTATGATCAAATTCAGCTGCTTGCAAGGCAAATTAAGAGCCGAGCTGCCAGCGTGACTGACCAAATAGTTGATGTTCAATGGCTATTTCAATGTATCTGTTAGTACTTAGCTAAGGGTCAAAGGAGATTTACCAAAACCTTACAAAGCAGAGCTCGACTGACTGTTTTACAAGTGCAATGTTTCACTACTTTTGTGGCTGCGGTTGCAACTGTGACAAAGGTCAATCTATTAAGACCAAATTGCTGTCTCACATTTGGGTCCATAACCTGATGTTTTGCTGTAGTTCAGTGGGTAGCACTCCCGCCTCTGAGTCAGGAAGTCATGGGCTGGGATTTTCCAGTCTAATTCTCGCCAAAAGTCAGTGGACTGTTTGCCGATTTGCCAAATTTTCCCCGCACGCAATGGGTCCCGCCCAAAACACCCAGCCATGGTCTCAAGTCCCACTCCAGAGACATTAGCACATAATCCAGGCCGACACTCCCAGTGCAGTACGGAGGAGAGCTGCATTGTCAGAGGTGTCAGCTTTTGGATGGGACGCTAAACCAGGGTTTAAACCAGGGTTTTGCCCTCTCAGGTGGATGTAAAAGATCCTGTGGCATTATTTGATGAGGAGCAGTGAGATTCTTGCCTGTGTCCTGGCCAATATTTATTCCTCAAAGAAAATCTCTAAAACAGATCAGCTGGTCAATATCTCATTGCTGAGTGTGGGATCTTTCTGTGTGCAATTTGGCTGCCACGTTTCCTACATTACAACAGGAATACATTTCAAAAATACTTCCTTGATTTAAAGCGCTTTGGGATGTCCTGAGGTTGTTAAGGGCACTATATAAATGCAAGTTTTTTCTTTCTCTCGTGAAATTGTTATATGAGATACTGTAGGTATTGATACAAAATATTCAAGGGTTTCCTATTTCCCTTGAGGAGTTCCAATATCTAATGGTTGAATACAATGTTTTATGATACATTATATCTGACAAAGAAATGGGAAAGCTGAAAACCTCAGTTAAAGCTCACAGGGGCTGACAATGTTGTTTATCAGGGGTTCAAGCTTATTTAGGCTTTAGCTGAATATATCAGAAGGAGCTAAAGAGAAAGCACTGGGACAATGGGAGGTCTGTTATGACAATTTTAGCTGTAATGAAATTTGACTGTATGAGTACAACGCTTAACCCTTTCAATGGTTTGGTGAATAAAAAGGTTATTCATTAAAGTCAACTAAGTTTACATACTCTCTTGGGGTATGGTATATTGCAGATTGCTTTACTTGGTATCCACAGGTCCATACAGTGAGCTTCTTACAGAGATTTGTATTTAACATTAACACTGAACATTCAAAGCTGACAGGAAGAGGGGTGCTTTCTAGAGGAAGGGAGGTTTAGGAGGGTCAGTCTGTCAATGGTGCCTGCTGGATACTGCAGGCAAGAGCAAAGGATATGAAAGGTGTAGCTCAATGTGGGCAGTGGAAGATCAATCAATCCATGATCCCAGGACCTTGTTTGTGTGAGGGGGACTGGGAGCAGAAAGTTTTCTATTGCATTGTCAGCTTCTCTCAGATTGTCACTGAGACTTGAAGTGCTGAAAAGTGGCTCAAGTTCCACCTCAGGACACAAGCTCAGAATCTAGGCTAAAGCGGCGAAGAGCAGGGGGAAGCCAGGGGATTGGGAAGCCTACAAAGACCAACAGAGGACAACTAAAAAAGAAATAAGGAGGGAGAAGATTAAATATGAGGGTAAACTAGCCAGTAATATAAAAGAAGGTTGCAAGAGTTTTTTTTAGATATATAAAGGGTAAGAGAGCGGCAAAAGTGGATATTGGGCCGCTGGAAAATGACGCTGGAGAAGTAGTAGTGGGGAACAAAGAAATGGCGGAGGAACTGAATAGGTACTTTGCGTCAGTCTTCACAGTGGAAGACACGAGTGACATCCCCAAAGTTCAAGAGACTCGGTGGGGGGCGGGGGGCAGAGGTGAGTATGGTGGCCATTACCAAGGAGAAGGTGCTAGGAAAACTGAAAGGTCTGAAGGTGGATAAATCACCTGGACCAGATGGATTACACCCCAGAGTTCTGAAGGAGATAGCTGAAGAGATAGTGGAGGCGTTAGTGGCGATCTTTCAGGAATCACTGGAGTCAGGGAGGGTCCCAGAGGACTGGAAAATTGCTAATGTAACCCCCCTGTTTAAGAAGGGAGGGAGGCAAAAGACGGGAAATTACAGGCCAATTAGCCTGACCTCAGTCATTGGTAAGATTTTAGGGTCCATTATTAAGGATGAGATTTCAGAATACTTGGAAGTGCATGGTAAAATAGGGCAAAGTCAGCATGGTTTCATCAAGGGGAGGTCATGTCTGACAAATCTGTTAGAATTCTTTGAGGAGGTAACGAGTAGGTTAGACAAAGGAGAGCCAATGGATGTTATCTACTTGGACTTCCAGAAGGCCTTTGACAAGGTGCTGCACAGGAGGTTGCTCAGTAAGATAAGAGCCCATGGTGTTAGAGGCAAGGTGCTAGCATGGATAGAAGATTGGCTGTCTGGCAGGAGGCAGAGAGTGGGGATAAGGGGGTCCTTCTCAGGATGGCGGCCGGTGACTAGTGGAGTTCCACAGGGGTCAGTGTTGGGACCACAACTTTTCACTTTATACATTAATGATCTAGATGAAGGAACTGAGGGCATCCTGGCTAAGTTTGCAGATGATACAAAGATAGGTGCAGGGACAGGTAGTATTGAGGAGGCGGGGAGGCTGCAGAAGGATTTGGACAGGTTAGGAGAATGGGCAAAGAAGTGGTAGGTGGAATACAACGTGGGCAAGTGTGAGGTCATGCATTTTGGTAGGAAGAATAGAGGCATAGACTATCTTCTAAATGGGGAGAGAATTCAGAAGTCTGGAGTGCAAAGGGACTTGGGAGTCCTTGTCCAGGATTCTGTTAAGGTTAACTTGCAGGTTGAGTCAGTAGTTAGGAAGGCAAATGCAATGTTGGCATTCATTTCGAGAGGACTAGAATATAAAAGCAGGGATGTGCTGCTGAGGCTTTATAAGGCTCTGGTCAGACCACATTTAGAACATTGTGAGCAATTTTGGGCCCCGTATCTCAGGAAGGATGTGCTGGCCCTGGAGAGGGTCCAGAGGAGGTTCACGAGAATGATGCCAGGAATGAAAGGCTTAACATATGAGGAACGTTTGAGGACTCTGGGTCTATACTTGATGGAGTTTAGAAGGATGAAGGGGGATCTGATTGAAACTTACAGAATACCGAAAGGCCTGGATAGTGTGGACGTGGGGAAGATATTTCCAATAGTAGGAGAGACTAGGACCCGAGAGCACAGCCTCAGAGTAAAGGGAATACCTTTTAGAACAGAGATGAGGAGAAACTTCTTTAGCCAGAGAATGGTGAATCTGTGGAATTCATTGCCACAGAAGGCTGTGGAGGCCAGGTCATTGAGTGTATTTAAGACCGAGATAGATAGGTTCTTGATTGGTAAGGGTATCAAAGGTTACGGGGAGAAGGTGGGAGAATGGGATTGAGAAACTTATCAGCCATGATTAAATGGCGGAGCAGACCCGATGGGCTGAAGGGCCTAATTTCTGCTCCTATGTCTTATGGTCTGATGGTCTAAAGCTCTAGTACTGAGGAAGTGCAGTGCTTTCAGCGACGCCCCCATCTGCCTTCTCCAGTGGTTCAAACAAAAACATCTAACAGCTCTCTTCATTATCCTGGCTAATAGATGTTTTTCTAATTCACTCATGGGATGTGAGTGTCACTGGCAAAGCCAGAAATTATTGCCCATCATTCGTTTCCCTCAAGAAGGTGGTGGTGATCCACCTTCTTGATTACAACTGATGGGCTTGCTAGGTTATTTCAGGGTGCAGCGAGCCAGTTGGGCTTTTACTACAATGCAGTAGTTTCATGGTCACCATTACTGATACTGGCTGTTTATTTCAGATTTATTTAATTAAATGAATGTAAATTCCCCAGCTTCTGTGGTTTGATCTCATGGCTCCAAATCATTAGTCCAAGCTTGAGTTTACTAGACCAGTAACTTAATCACTATGCTACCATATCCAACTTCCTCAACCAACACCATCAAAATCAGATTCACTGGTTATTCATCTCAGTGCTGTTTGTCGAAAAAATAGCTGCTGTCTATGCCTCCAAAGCAGCAAGCCCACTTCAAAGTAATTTTTAGGATGTGAAACATTTTGGAATGTTTCAGAGAGGCACGTTAAGGCGTTTTATAAACCTAGGTCTTCTCTTTCCAACTCAATGAGAATTTACTCAGTGATGCAAAGGGCCATGGAAATTATTTCCTATGTTAGCAGTTGCTTCCACAAAGGGAAGGAGGACAATGTAAAGAAACATTCACGGGTGATTCAAATGAAGGTCAAATATTTGCATTATCCCGATGTTTTTTTTTAAAAAGATTTAACATTCCCATTCTTCATTTAATGTTGTGCAAAGTTGTGCTGCCTTTGCTTCTGGAAAACATCGGGTAGTTGGGAAGAGAGCTCAAATGTCCTGAGCTCATGAGAGATGCTTTATAAGTGCAAGTTTTTCTTTTTTAAGGCACTGAAATTTCCTCTCGGTAATAGGTTATTCAAAGCTGCATGAGGTGACAGTGTACTCGACGCTGACCAACAGCAGTGTTGAAGCCTTATTCTAGAAAGCATTGTGAGCTGGACAAGGTTTTACAAGGGCAGAATCTTGTCGAGGTGACGAGGGTCTTGGCCACTGGCTGAAGAGCCAATGAGAGCCTTGTGTTGTCACTCTTCAGGAAGGGCTGCAGCAGCTTGTGCCAAACAGGCACTTGACAGGGAGAGGTGGGACTTCCGCATGATTGAGGTCCCCCTCCCACCCGTTGAGAGCTGCCGGCCTCCATTGAATGACAGCGCCACTGAAGAGGTGGAGGCTGCTACTCATATGACACCCACCCGAGGTCTAGGATCATGGATGGACTCAGGTCAGAGGTGAGTGATAGTGGGGGTGGGGAGGGGGGCATGCGGCAGGGGAGCGGGGAGGAAGGAGGTCAGCAGAACGGGCAAGGGTGTGGTTTTCAGCCCCCCCACAACTTGCTGATGCCAGGCCCCTGAATGAAGTGCCTTTCCCCCCACTCCGGGAGCCCACAAGCTAGGGTTTGCTTGTCGTGCTCCCCGTAGAGCGAGCCCCCCCAGCCTGCCACAGCAACAATGGGAGGAAGCCCTTAAATGGTCATCAATTGGCCACTTAAGGGCCTCAATTGGTGGTGGGGCAGAAAGGTCACAGGCTTTCTTCTCACCACAGACTTAATCGAGCTGGAGGTGAGAAGGTGGCAGGCTCCCCTCCTGCCAGCCTCCCACCCTCCGCATTATCAAACTCACCAGAGAGGAGGGCACAAGATTCTGCCCATTGTGTATTTCTTCATCACTAAATAATAGAACATGACTCCACTCAGCTTCACTGCAGGTTGCAAGATAACTTGCTTCAGTTTGTCTGTGTCGTTGAACAAACTATCCCCAAACCAGCATCTTGTTCCCGAGCCTGTAAAAGATTATGTTATAAATTGCCCAGAATTACAAGGAGGGACCACATGGAATTTCTATGGCATTGGAGCTAGCTGGGGAAAACACTGCATTTAAAATTGGAGAGAAGAATGCATGCTGAGACTGAAGCCCCACTTTGGCTTGATGCCTGCATCATTACTAATGTTAATGGAGAGCTACTTCGGAATCTTCAAGGGTAAATTGGTATTCAGACAAGAACTCTTCAAGAACTAATACATTAGACAAAATATGGATAGAACATGGTTGCCTGAGTCTGTGCTGAGTTAGCAGATCATGAATGAGTTGGTGGTAGGGCTGCCACAAATGGCTTTAGAACGCTCTAGGGAGGAGAGGCTTTAAAAAAAAACCACAATTCCTACTGCTGAAATGATGAATTCCAGCTGGCAATTGCATCTGTGTGAAACATTGATGGAGAATGGGGAGGGGTGGGAGCGCAGAATTGGGATCTGGCTTGTGATGCTCTGTGGTTAAATTCAACATGGACAGAACTCACTTTCTGAGCTTACATGGGCCATGGTACCAGTGGGCAACCTGTGCTTACAGAAGAGTGTCCCAAGAAGAGGCAAGGCCTTTAGAGGAGAGGGGAGAAGAATTTGGGAAGGTATTAAAGAAATGGACAGAAGAAAGGAAATGGACAATCATAACTCTTTGTAACTAATGTAATCAATTTTTAGAATACCACTGAACATAACCCTCTTTTCTGGCTATTACTGCTCTGAAGACCTGGGGTCAAAAATATAAGGTAGTCACTAATAAACCCAATAAGGAATTCAGGAGAAACCTCAATTCTCAGGGTGGTTAGAATGTGTAAGTGTATGGAGTGGTTGAGGTGAATATCATAGACACATTTAAAGCGGAACTAGATAAACACGAGGAAGAAAGGAATGGAAGGTTACACTGATAGGATTAGATGAAGAGGAGTGGCAGGAGGTTCATGTTGTTTATAAACAGCAACATGGGTCGGTTGGGCTGAATGGCCTGTGGCTGTGCTGTAAAATTCTATGTAAATCAACATGAAGAGGAGGGAATTTTGCTGCCCGGTACTTACAACATCAAAGGAACACACTTGGGGTTGAATGTTTTATGGCTCTGAAAAGGTGAGGCAGCACTGAACCATACACACTAAGTCCCAGGGTTGATGTCGTGTCTGTGTTGAGTTAGCTGACCTCAATCTGGGACACATTGGAGGTGGGGCGCCATGATTGAACATTCAGCAACAACAACATCCACTGTTAATGAAGTAAAATGTCCCAATGCACTTTGCGGGCATGTAGTCAGGCAAAATTTGACAGATTCCACATAGGAAATATTAGGACATGTGACCAAAAGCTTGAACATATAGAAAGGCTTTGAGGAACGTCCTGAAAAAGGAGAATGGGGTAACGAGGTGGAGAGGTTTAGGGAGAGAATACCAGAGCTTGGAGCCACAGTAGTTGAAAGTATGGCCATCGACGGTGGAGGGGTTAAAATTGGGGATGCTCAAAAGGCCAGAATTAAAGGAGTGCAGATATCTCAGAGAATTATAGGGCAGGAGGAGGTCATAGAGATAGGGAGGGACAAGGCCATGGAGGATTTGAAAGCAAGGATTAGAATTTTAAATTCTTGAAGATTGGTCAGACTTGAAGGGGAAGCAAACAACCCCTGGAACTGTGCATTACCAAGATTGTCCAAGTGTCTCTCACATGCACACACACACGCACACACAAATATTTCCTATAAACATACACAGATGCACAGGGCCAGATTTTTGCTCCAAGGTGGGAGGGAGCTGGGGAGGTTGAACTGAAGTAACATTTCCCTCCTGTTCTGGCCAATTTAATGGCAGGATCTTATCAAGATTTTTGTTTCCATTTCCAGTTGCAACCAGCCAGATTATGGGGCCGGCTGTTAGGCAGGGGGACTGGGGTTTGATCAGGGATAGTCAGCATGGCTTTGTCAGAGGGAGGTCATGCCTAACAAATTTGATTGAATTTTTTGAGGAGGTGACCAGGTGTGTAGATGAGGGTAGTGCAGTTGATGTAGTTTACATGGATTTCAGCAAAGCCTTTGATAAGGTCCCACATGGGAGACTTATAAAGAAGGCAAATGCACATGGGTTACAGGGTAATTTGATAAGGTGGATTCAAAATTGGCTTAGTTGTAAGGGACAGAGGGTGATGACAGAAGGATGCTTTAGTGACTGGAAGCCAGTGTCCAGTGGTGTCACAGGGATCTGTGCTGGGTCCCCTATTATTTGTCATTTATCTCACGTGTCGGTGCAGACTTGATGGGCCGAAGGGCCTCTTCTGCACTGTGAGATTCTGCGATTCTGTGATTTATATAAACGACATAGATGACTATGTGGGGGGTAGGATTAGTAAGTTTGCGGATGACACAAAGATTGGCCGGGTGGTTAACAGTGAGGTTGAGTGTCTTGGGCTACAGGAAGATATGGACAGGATGGTCAAATGGGCAGATAAGTGGCAGGTGGAATTTAACTCTGAAAAGTGTGAGGTGATACACTTTGGAAGGAGTAATTTGACAAGGAAGTATTCACTGAACGGCATGACACTAGGAAGTTCTGAGAAACAAAGCGACCTTGGCGTGTGTGTCCATAGATCTCTGAAGGCAGAGGGGCATGTTAGTGGGGTGGTGAAAAAGGCATATGGGACACTTGCCTTTATCAATCGAGGCATGGATTACAAAAGTAGGGAGGTCATGTTGGAGTTATATAGAACCTTGGTGAGGCCACAGCTGGAGTACTGTGTGCAGTTCTGGTCGCCACATTATCGGAGGGATGTGATTGCACTGGAGGGGGTGCAGAGGAGATTCACTAGGATGTTGCCTGGGATGAAACATTTAAGTTATGAAGAGAGGCTGGATAGACTTGGGTTGTTTTCGTTGGAGCAGAGAAGACTGAGGAGCGACCTGATCGAGGTGTACAAGATTATGAAGGGCATGGACAGGGTGGATAGGAAGCAGCTGTTCCCCTTAGTTGAAGGGTCAGTCACGAGGGGACACAAGTTCAAGGTGAGGGGCAGGAGGTTTGGTGGGGATGTGAGGAAAAACCTTTTTACCCAGAGGGTGGTGACGGTCTGGAATGCGCTGTCTGGAAGGGTGGTGGAGGCAGTTTGCCTCACATCCTTTAAAAAGTACCTGGATGAGCACTTGGTACATCATAACATTCAAGGCTATGGGCCAAGTGCTGGTAAATGGGATTAGGTAGGTAGGTCAGGTGTTTCTCACGTGTTGGTGGAGATTTGATGGGCTGAAGGGCCTCTTCTGCATTGTGTGATTCTGTGACCACAGCCAGGGAGTGGAGAGGAGAGGAGGGAATGGAAGTCTTTGGATTGAAGGCCCTGGGTTGAGTAAGAATGGAGGCCAGGGCTAACCTAAGTGTCTGAAGACTGGGGGGTAGTGGTAGGAGATGCGGGATGTGGGAGGGGTGGGAGATCATAGGCCTCGTGGTGGAGGTCAGGGGCAGATCGGAAGGGCTGGAGTGTGTCTGATTGCTGGGTCGGGTGCGTGGGGGTGGCGGGAGCGGTTTATGAAGTGATGCACTGCATCCAGCAGGTTAACTGCAAAGGCATTTAACTCCGGGATCCAACTGTCCTCACCTTCCTTTACCTGCCAGCTTTCCTAACTCCCAGAGAACCCAGTCAGTATGCTATGCCATTTCTGCTCCAGGATTAGGGTCGGTGTGAGCAGTGTATTTATTTAAGCATCATATCAGTTGTGGTTGGGAGGGATTTGCTCATTCGCATTTTGTCTGAGTTGTTATCTCTAAAGGTTTCAGGACACTAACAACAAACTGCATTTATATAGTACCTTTAAAGTAGTAAAACGTCCCAGGCACTTCAGTGGAGTGATTTTCCTGTAAAATTTGATACCGATCCAAGGAGATATGAGTATAGGTTGCCAAAAGGTCAGTCAAATTGCTGGGTTTAAGGAATGTCTTCACAGGAAAGAGAGGTAGAGAGAAGTAGAGGATTAGGGATATGTGTGTGTGTGTGTGTACTGTATAGTGCCTCTCAGGCCACTCCAAAGCGTTTTACACTCAATGACGTACTGTTGGAGCGCAGTCACTGTTATAATATGGGAAACGTGGCAGCAAATTTGCACACACTAAGATCCCACAAACAGCAATGTGATAATGACTAGGTAATCTATTTATCAGTGATGTTCATTGAGGGATTAAGTATTGCCCAGGACACCAGGGAGGGATCTCCTGCTAAAATAGTGCCAAAGAACCTTTTACATCCACCTGAGCACAGTGACTTGGTTGAATGTCTTATCTGAAAGATGGCATCTTTGACAGTGCAGCATTCCCTCAGTACTACACTGGAGCTTCAGCCTCGAAGTTTTTTTGTCGCTTAAGTGTTTGAGGTGAGTCACAAATCCACCAACGTTCAGACGCAGAGGTGAGGGTGTTATCCATTGAACCAGGGCTGACACAAGAAAAACTCAGGTTCCAGGAAGCTGATGGTAAGGCCATCAACAGCGGACAGAAGAAAATTGGGGATGTGAAGAGGCTAAAAGTCAAGGAGTGCAGAGGTATCAGAGGGCTGTGGGGTAGCAGAAGGTAACAGAGTTAGGGAGGGATGAGGCTATGGAGAGATTTGGAAACAAGAGGAGAAATCATCCCAGGTTTGCACTAAGTGTGGTAGCGGGCGGGAAAAAAGACGTTTTACCCAACGGCCACAATGACGGCTTTTCGCCCCAATCCTGCCTCATTAATTATGCAGCCGTAGGAAACACACCGTCTCGCTGGCGGGCGGCCTCTGAATTGCCCGCCATGCCGTCATCTTGCCTGTTTCCTCAGTCCAGGTGCTAAATCTAAACTGCAGCTGCCCAAGCAGTCCTCAGTGCTTGCAGCCCAGGACTACTCCAGGGATTCATGACCCTGAAAGCCAGGAAGAGTTCAGTGACCAGTCATTGGAATGCCTTTCGGAGGCCCACCATGATGTCCTCCACCCCCGCTCTGGCCGCATGAGGCCCATCAGTCTCACCACTTCGGTTTGAGAGGCGGTGGCAGTGGTGGTTAGTGCCAACGCTGCACAGAAAAGGTTCACCATCCAGTGCAGAAAAGAGGATGAATGATCTCATCCCTGCTGCCAGGGTAAGGCAACCATCTCATCACTTTAAACTCACACACTCACAAGGCCATCACACATTCACTGGATCTCACTCACTACCAGCTCAAGGGACATCACCACTCAATCTCTCACACACACCCTCACATCTCCATCTGGCCTCATCTCCTCTGGAGACGGCCTCCTCAGCCCTCTCCCTCTTGAGGCCTCTTGCACAGATCAACATGTGCCCCCACATACACATGGGATAACCCCTTCCCCAGTACAGCCCTCACCACTTCTCCCCCTTCCCCAAACAAGCTCTATCCCCGCAGCCTTTGAAAAGCCACTCCAACCTTACGGCTGATCTGGTAGGTAGAGACATGCCCGTGAGTCCCCCTAAAAGAGATGTGGTGCTGCCTGCGAACCCTGGTGCTGATGACCGCAAGTGCTGCCCAAAGCCAGGTAGGCAAACCTCAAAGTCCCGAGTGAAGTGCAGCTGGCCAGTTGCACATTGCTTATGTACAGTTGTGAAACACGTTGGCGTGTAATCAGCGACGGTGGAGCGGATGATTGCAAACTGGTTTCACGACGTTGTGAAACCGGTCTTTGGCCTTCCTGCCATATTGTCTGATCACATCTGCCATGATGTCCGTCACCAGCGGGCACGGAAAATTCCACCCAAGGCTGAGAATTTTAGAGTAATGTAAGTCCTACAGAAAGAGACACAGGGACAATGGCTTACCTAAATGTCAAATGCTAGTTCCACTCTGTTTACTGAATATTATCAGATTGACAGTACGATAGAAACATAAGCAGTCCCTCAGTAATATGCAGGGTGTATTAGAGCATACGCTGTTTTATAACAATGAGAATGTTATTCTATATAACAGACTGGGAGGTCATTTTAACTTGGGTGACAGTATCAAATAGTAGATCGGCCGCCCTGCCCAACATTCTTCTCCATAGAAGTCAACAGAATGAAAATCAGGAACCTTACATAACAAGTTAGTCATCTATCTTCTCTTGAGAAATATCCCTGGAAAGAGAGCAAGAGGAAGCAAGAGGAGAAATACCTTTAAAAAGAGCCATGCCCTCAAAAATATGTTTTAAAAAATTATAACTGGACCCCCATTAATCCCACCCATTGCCTTCCATCCTAATTATCCACCAGAATTTTCACAGGACAATATCTTATGTACAGTTGTGAAACACAACTGTACATAAGATACAACAAAAGAAGCTGTCATTAGACAGCTTCTTTTGTTGAGTGTATTCCATCCTCTTTTCTGGGTGAACAAAGCTACATAATATGTCGTTTGTTATTTGTATTGGACTAGGCTATTGTGCCATATGTGTAAGACCAGAGTTTGCGGACACTTGATTGTCTGCCAATTTCTATTCTCCATCTGGGGCTGGGCTCCTGTCACATATTGCAGGCTTCCCTCCCAACCCCCCCACATCCCCTCCCCATCCTGTTAAGCTGCTAAAGCAGTTCCCTAAGTACAGTGTGTAGAACGATCACAGTTAGTTGTTGTGTGAAGTCCTATAGTTAACGCAAAATTACATTAAAAGTTTCATCCAATGTACCTTTATTCCTTTTTATTTGGAAAAAAGAACCATTAACAGATCATCTTTGAGAAAGACAAAATTGTGAGTGGATAAAGACTATAATATTTTTCAAATGCTATCACCAATGACTAAAATGGAAAGGAGATTTGAGGAGATTTGAGCACTGATGGTGGTTTTGTGGAATTAATTACACATACGTGAATACTTTCATACCACAAAAATTTAAACCCCCAAACCACTTGCTGGATGTGTGTGTGCGCACATTGATTTCAGTCTGTACAGTACCTGCTGGCTCCTGTGGGATCTCTGCAGCTCTTGTTGTACCTCTAACTAGTCTCCATGTCGTCTCCCACTTGGAACTCATTCAGTGAAAGTGCTTCCTTCACTTAATAAAAAGTGACATTTGAAGTTTAAGACAGAATATTCCTGTTTTAAGAAAAAACTGAAAATTCTGTGTGAAAAATAGAATAGTTTTATATGTAACTTTTTTAACAAAAGAAATAAAGCTCGTAATCAATCCTCAACAAAGCTAGTTTTCCGTTGTACCATGCGTCATTCCTTGGCTAATTCCCCTGCTTTCTCTGTGATCCTGTACCTGAAGCGCCCAGCAAAGGTTCAGATGAGCTCTGCTCCATTGAAATTATGAGTGCAAGCCAAATCCTATTACTCAAGGCATGTATTACTCTGGTACGATGCCACATTGCCACATCACACCAACATAATAGTTGTATAAAATGATAAGAATTGTTCAGGAAATAAAACAGTAATTTGGCCCAACTTGTTTTTTTTTCACTTTGATTCTAACCTCTTACCATTTCCATCTTCCCCATCTTTCTTCAGACGGACATCTAAGTAGGATTTGAACCCACTCATAATCTTCTTGAAATGGCTTGCCTTAAAGCTCAGAAGGAACTATTCGGCCCATTGTGCCTGTGCCGGCTCCCTGGGAGAGCTATCCAATTAATACCACTTCCCTGCTTCTTCTCCATTGTTTCTTTATGAATTAAGGGCAGAATTCTGCCCTTGGTGTGCGGGATCGACGGGGGCGGGCGGGGATGGTCAGGTAGCCGACCACCACCTGCGATCGCCAGCGCACCGCGATTTCACGCTGGCGGGCCAATTAAGGCCCACACAGCGTGATATGTGGGTGGCAGCGCCGAATGTTGCCTGTGCGGGCGGGGGTAGGAGGACGAGCAGGCCTAGCACGAACTTCGCGCATGCATGCGAGAGAACGTTGAATAATCTCCCTGAAGCACGGAGCTGCCTCAGGAAGATGAAGATGATGTTGGAAAAATTAATAAAGCACAGAAAAATGGAATGAAACATGTCCCCTCATGTGAAACAAAAACAGAATTACCTGGAAAAACTCAGCAGGTCTGGCAGCATCGGTGGAGAAGAAAAGAGTCGACATTTCGAGTCCTCACGACCCTTGAACAAAGGGTCCAAAATTCTGTTTTTGTTTTAGATTTCCAGCATCCGCAGTAGTTTTTTGTTTTTATCCCCTCATGTGACTCTGTAACATGAGCAGGGGCGTGTTTTTAATTAAAAAATAAAGTTTTTATTTCATTTGTATTTGCTTTTGGAAACCTCATCCCGCCCGCGGATGAGATTTCCAAACAAATGCAAAGGCCGCTTGGCCTTTCTGCCTTCCCGCCGACCGTTAGGTTGAACGGGCAGAGAAAAATTAACGACAATTGATAACTTAATGGCCTTAGTAGGCCTTTTAATTGTTGGCGTGCGCACTACCGGGTCCGGTGCGTGCCCTCCGACCGAACTATCACGCGACTGTGCGGTGATGTCGGCACACTCGGGCGCGTCATCACACGACATTTCACGCTCGGTTGGGTTGGGCGCACACCCGCCCGCTGAGCTAGAAATTCTGGCCTAAGAGTTGTTTGTAATTCTTATAGTTCTTAATAACCAAATAATAAAACATTCTACATTTGCAGTGCAGTCATTCCATTTATTTAAATTTGCATAGGCTTTATTTTAAGCTCTGTAAAATTTTTCTTTCCAACACTGTCAAAACTAACTAGCGATCAAATTGTTGAAGACAACATTGTAAATCTGCACAGTTCACAATCCCTCAGTGATGTGAGTCCATTGCACACATCAGAAGCTCTGTAGCTTAGCAGTACAGGACAAGTTAACCATGGTTTTGAATTTCAGGCCTAGCACCTCACACTTACCTCCTGTAGGTTCGGAATGGGTTTACTAACCCTCCAAAATTGTCCTGGAATTACTGGAACTAAAGCTTCCCAAAAAGAAAAAGCAGTAAAAACTGGGAAATAAGAATTCTGGTCTGAACTGTTCTTTTATACCTTTAAATAGAACACCAGTAAAACCGGGAAATACTGGTCCGAAATGGTCCTGTATACCTTAAAATGGATCACCAGTAAAACTGGGAAATAAGAGTACTGGTTCGAACTGTTTTTGCCTTCTGGGTTAATCTCCAGGGTGCTGCTGCAAGTAAACTCAAGAGAAAAACCATAAGAAAATTTTTAAAAATTGTTCTATTTCATTTTTTTCAAATTCACCAAGGCTCCTTAGACAGCACATTCCAAACCCATGACACTACCATCTAGAAGGACAAGGGCAGCAGATAGATGGGAACACCACCACCTGGAAGTTCCCCTCCAAGTCATTCACCATCCTGACTTGGAAATATATCGCCATTCCTTCACTGTCGCTGGGTCAAAATCCTGGAATTCCCTCCCTAACAGCGCTGTGGGTGTACCTACACCACATAGACTGCAGCGGTTCAAGAAGGCAGCTCACCACCGCCTTCTCAAGGGCAATTAGGGATGGGCAATAAATGTTGGCCCAGCCAGCGAAGCCCACATCCTGTGAATGAATAAAAAAAACTTTTGCTTATTAATTATAAAAATATTGCAGATGAGGAAACGGGATCTTGACAGTCAAGAATCGTCCAGTCAGGTAATGAAGAGACATTTTCTTTTCCAATTGACTTGGGAAAGTGAGGGTCTGCAAGGATGGATTTGTCAGGTGACCAATGGTGGGAACCTGGGTGGGGGGGAGTGTGGTCGAAGGCCATGTTTTAAAATCTCCAGGGATACATCCAATCAGAGTTGGCAACTAATGCAGTAACAAAAAATCATTTTCACACACATGAAAAATGTCAGTAATTATTGGCAGATGCGGGTGTGAAGAGCTCAGGAGCAGGCGTAGGCCATTTAGACCCTCTTGCCTGTTCTGTTGATCAATTTGATCAAGGCTGGTTTGTATCTTAAACCTTCAGCCCACTTAGGATCCATAACCCTTCGAACTCTTGCCTTTGAAAAACCTATCGATCTCAGCTTTAACATTTTCAATTGCTCCCCAGCTTCAACAACTTTTTGGGTGAGTGTGTTCCAGATTTCCACTACTCCTTATGTGCTTCCTTACTTCAAATCTGAGTGATCTGGCTCTAATTTCAAGGTATGCCTTAATTATGATTATGATTCATAGGTGCGAGGGTGAGGGATCTGATGTGATTCTGTGACTTCCCCCTCATAAGGAGGTGTTGTACACCTACCCATTCATGTACTGAAGTGGCTGCAGTGTTCCAATTCTTCAGATCTAGCTTTAATCAAAACATGTAATTTCTGTAGCAAAATAATCATTGTATTCTTTTTCTGCTACCTCATATCTCTCAGCTCCTTCCCACAGGCCTGTAATTCAGGCTGATTTAGTTTCCCTGAAGCCAGAGATATTAGGATCAATCGTTTTTAAGAACTAAAAGAGAACACTGGGATCGGCATGCACCAATACTCCTGATCACCTTTTGTAACACTTCCTATATATTTACTTGCTATAAAATTCTCTCAAAGGTTTCCAATTTACTGCTCAACCTGTTTTTGATTATGTACCTGGTCCAGCAACAAAACTATCCCAATAATTGGAATTTGTACTGGTTGGAATTTCATGTTCAAATTCTCAGAAAATAACCTTTGGGAGAGAAGGTTCAGTAGAACACCCCGTGAAATGTTTACATAGTAACAAATTAAATATGTACTGAAGAAAATGAATGTTCCATAGAAAACAGCCCTCCTATCTTTAACCTTAAGAAGTCTGCTTCAAGGATTCTGAACAACTAATAGGGTACAGGTATGAGAAAGTTTCACAGGTTATATTCACTGTTAGTCACTTCTTTCAAAATGTATTATTCCATTCTTAACCAGAGTCTTGGTAGTGTTTTCTTATATAAAATGGGGAGGGTTTTAGTTTTGTTTCAAAAGGTAGTATTTTAAATCATTTTGTCAAAAAGGAACATTTGAATGTATTATTTGAGCACAATTCTGTAATTTTAAACAAAAACTACCATATCATATTCCTAGGCCAACTGAGTGAGAGAGAAAGAAGGAAAAAGAGAGATTGAGAGAAAGTAAAAAAACAAAGAATTGCATTTATATAGCATCTTTCACAGCCTCAGGATGTCCCTGAAATTCTTTATGTACTTTTGAAGTGTAGTCCAGTTGTAATTTAGGGCATCTGGAACCCAATACAGTAGCTTAAACCTACCTCTACCTTGCAAATAATGTTAGATACACTGATGAAAAGTTATTTAAACCCAAATTGAATCTGCACGTATCTAAATTCCTTGGTGCTGGATTATGCTGCTCATCTCTATATTGTGCTAAAAATAGTGTCCCACACATTAACCTCACCACATCTGAAAGATATAATTATGGCAACCATTTGTTGTTGAAAACTACGATAAGAATATGCTCTAGTTCTAAACGAACACTTTTATTGTGTCTTGACAGTCATGCTAGTTGTTACAAACACAACATTTTTGTAACAACGGACAGCCATCCATTTGACACACTTTCCATACACAGCTCAATTGTACCAGAACTCTCATAAGCAAATCTGCTTTTCACAAGATAACTTTGGAAGAAGAAAGTTCTTTGGGCCCTTTTGGTCACACGTTTCCTCCCGTTAGAGATTGTTTGTTAATGTGAAGCTAAAGCATAGACAGATTCTGAACAGAGTAATTCAAGGGCTGTGGTAAGTTGATACAAACCTGCTTCACAATTATTTACTGTTAACTATAAACTGCTTTTAAGGCATAGTCAGCTATTCACTTTATTGGGTTTGATATATTCCCTTTTCCATTTGCCCATGAAATGCTGTCTACAGCTGGCACTAGGGGATTGGAAGGGAAATCACTGGCTTTAAGGTTGACTCTGAGGAGAGAGGGGTGAGGTTTCACAAGTAATATTTTGGTTTAACCACTAATCTTTCAGTGTCGCCAGCACTGACAACTTAGCCAACTTGTAACTCAGAATCCTGGTATAAACTAAATCAGTAATTTAACAGAGGAATACTTTTCTCAGAGAACATTATGGGCCTATTTGTGGCATGACGCAGCAGGGCTTTTTACACTTAAAGCAACACTAAAAGATACCATTAGACCGGGATGGTGGGAAAATATTGAGATAAAATTTAATCTCAAAACCGTTGAAACTTTTGAAGACTGCGTTGACTTTAGTTTATGAGTAATAAACATATAACGGTATCTGAAGAAGCACTCAATTGTACTAAACTTAAATCAGCATGTTAGAGAGGATACCTGTGAAGACAACTATTAGATTCAGTCTTTAGCAGTGACCTTGAGGCATTATCCAATCACTATGTGGAGGACATCTGGGCAAAAACAAATCATTGCAATGTAAGAGCTTAGCTCATGAGGTAATTTAATGACACTGAGGCAGGCTATTTTATCATTAATGAGGATTGAGGGGTGGGGCAGTAGGGTAAACTGTTGGGTAAAAATAACTGTGATAGAGAAGAAAAGTTGATTTTTAAATCTAAGCTGATGAATAGGCCTAGGATAAAAGGTAAAATGAAGCCTGAGTGGTTAAATATGGAGCCTCTTCAAACAAATAATTTTTAAAATGGCATTTCATGAGCATAAATTGTCATTGCCAAAATATACATTGTCAAGAGAGTAGGGACAAAATAAGTTAACAATAGTGAAAGCCAATATTAAGATTGTTAGATTAGGCTTTAGGAAAATAGTAGTGAACAATGGTAGTGATATGATGTTGGAAGTTGGCACCTAATTAAAGCCAATTCTGCCTCTTGTACATCCATTGTTCCATCATGAACAATTAGCAATTGCATCTTCAACTGCCAAGGCCTTATGCTTTGTAGTTCTCTGCCTAAACCTCTTTGTCCTTCTACCTCTCTCTCTCGGAGGCGTCAGCTGTGGCTCAGTTCATAGCACCCTCGCCTTTGAATCAGAAGGTTGTGGGTTCATGTCCCACTCCCGGAAACCAAGAACTGTGAATGTACTCGAAAGAGTTACAATCTGTGACTGTTGATAACTCGAAAGAGTTACCTCTCTCTCTCCTTCAAGATGCTTCTTAAAACTCACCTCTGACCAACTTGTCCTAATATCCTTATGTGCAGTGACAAACTTTGTTCAATAACGCTCCTCTGAATCGCCTTGGGTCGTTTTGTGTCAAAAACACTGTATAAATAAAAGTTGTTGATGACTCTGTTGGTCCTTTGAGGGATTAATTGGGCAGATTAGATGTGAAGGTAAAAGATGAAAGCTGATGGGCTAAACAGGTACTTGACAGTTTGCACTCCTGAAGATTACGCCGTGGAAAACTGAAATCGGGATTTTCAGAGGCCTTGTCTAGGTCACTTAAGTTACACCTGTGAACATATCAAAGTTAACTCATTAAATTATCTTCAATGACAATACAAGCTTTAGATAAAAGTGAAAATATTACTTTTGAAAGCAATTTTCTGGTAAACAAAGTTAAAGACTGGAGGAAGAACTTTAGAGAAAAGCCTATTATGTAAAGGATATAAACTAGGGGCTAATGGTAAGGAAAGGGGACCATGGTAAGGAAAGGGGACCATGGAAAGGTACCAGAGTGGATGAGTTAGTTTTGTCATGAAATGAGTTGCTTATTTTCTGCCATTTATCCATCCCCAAAATCTATGTGCAAAATATAAATAGAGCTCCAGTGGCATTGCTCACAGCACGTACTGGGGATGAAATTGGTTTTAGACGATAACGCAAAACACTGCATGTGTGATTCGGCAGCCCTACACCCTCCCTGATTTTCTGTTCCACTGTCTTTAGGAGCCCTGTACTATGTAACTCACAATTTATCATACTGTGAAGGTGCACTAAGGTGGAATGGTGTTTAACTTGTTCATTCCATCCATAAAGTCTCATTCTGATAACCAGTTACATCCTGGGCCAAAAGAATGCTAACTGTTGTTGCCAAGGGCCTGTTGGTATAGATCAGCAGCTGTTTATAGGTTTCTGGTTCCTCTGCTTCAGAAGAGATCAGGTGATGGAGGTCAGATGTTTTCAGCAGATACTGCTTTTCGTTCGTAAGCCTGAAAACTCAACCATCCTTTAAAGAGCTATTAGCTTTGATTCCTGCCTTTTTCCTGGTTGACATTTAACCAAATTCTAACACAAACAGAAGGAAAGCTTGGAATTTTTATTGAAGATTTTGCATTCAAGCCTCTTTCTCACCCTTTAATGTTCCTTGTTGTCTCTGCAGTTGCTTTAGTGGGAGTTCATTGGTGACCCAGTCAGGGTCCCTATTGGCAAATGGGAATCCCACCTGTAAACCTGCTGTGCATATGAAATGACCCCCAACCCAAATAAATGGGAGCAAGTTGGCACAAGGTCAAAGGGTTGTTGTGAGCCAATTTCTTTGGACTGGCACAGTCAGAATTGACATCAATATGTTAAATAGCTTTGGTCATCTTTGGAAAATGAAAGAAGTGAAATTTCCCATAGTGTACCTGTGCTAGAGTCTGTTAACCCCTCCTGTTAAATGAAACAGGAAAGACTATATAATTCATTCCAGATTGAATGGTTTGCTTGTGAATTATGAGTGACCTCCAAGATCCCCAATGTTTCCTGGCTTTCTTAAGTCTTTTATTCACTCTCTGATCCCAGTTAAAGAAAGTAGTATTCAGCATAAGGGTAGAAATTGTAGACAAATGTTTGATGGCACTCAACTGTTCTTTGAGGAGCTATTAGCTTTGACTCCTGCCTTTTTCTTGGCTGACAGTTTAACCAAATTTTAACACAAACAGAATGACAGCTTAGAATTTTTATTGAAGCTTTTGTCTCCCCACCCACAAATATAATTGCCACTATAATGAGGCCACATTCATAACTGGTTTTCTGCATACATTATGTAACAACGCTCTCCCAGATCTCAATCCAATTCCGTGGCGGATGAACCCTTTGTTTGTCAAACTCTTTGTATTCAACCTTGTAATTTATGGAAAGACTTTCTTTAAAAAAAAACCTTTGAAGCATCTGACTCCGGTTCTTACTAAGTTTAACTTCAAGGGTTCCATGTGTAGGAGCTTGGGAAGAATTTTCCGTTTTATGCAGCTATTTTGGCAGGCCCAGTAGAACATACTTGGACTTCACAGTTTATGTTTACGCATTGCGATTTTATGGAGCTTAACAGAAGTGTGGCATGTCCCAGATTGAATTTGGACAAAGTAATGTAAGGTTGGCGCCACTTCAGTTATCAGGAGAACTGCAAATGGTGCAAAGCAAAGTTTAAAGAAGCAGTGAATCTTCAATGTTTCGGCCATTCATTTGCAAGGAGCTGACTGCTCCATTAGGGTCTCGGCTTGTGATAAAATGCTACAAACGTTTGGATGCCAGCGAGCAGAAGCTGGTGCCTGCACAGGCTTCAGTTTTCTCTGACCTGAGAGAAACAGGGAGCTGGTACTCTGACACAAGGCAGCTGGCGTTTCAGTAAAGTAAGGTTCTGGTCTAATGCTGGCACCTAGGGTCATAACTGTGCCCGTATACTGCATGGAGCAGGCAATCTCTGGTATCAGGGAGGTGCAGCCTTAAATTCGGATGCTAGCAGCCGAGAATGCCTAATTTCCAAACTGGATGTTTGAAATCAAAAGGCTGTGAAGCCTTTTGTGACAGCTGTTCTGGGAACTATTAAATACTCAGACAACGTCAAGAAAAAAAAAAATCACCAAGTGAATGGAAGCAATTTTAATTTGCTCAAAGAAACCTCCACAAATCAAATACTATGGAAATTGCTATGTGATTCCAGAGGACACATTCAGCTGTGGGAGATCAGTTCATCCTCCCAGATGCAAAACCCTGCAATTCTTCCCCCAACCCTTGCTCACAACGATTAAAGATTTCCCTTCCTCATCCCAAATCCACTCAGTTATCAATTCAAGCATTGATTACTTTTCGTGCAGAGACATTTCTCCCGATTTCAGTCCTAAATTTGGGTGGAATCTTACGGCCCCGTTGCGGTGGGAATGGGGCCGTAAATTGCGGTGAGCCGTTCAAAATTTCATTGGGCAGAATTTTCTGCCTGTCGGGCGGGTGGGCCCGACCCACTCTCCGGGGGGGCAGGGAGCCGATCCCCACTGGAGAAGCGGTCCGCACCGCCATTTTAAGTGGGTGGGCTAATTAAGGCCCACCCAGCGTGACGCCCGGCGGGAAGTGCTATGCGCTTCCTGTGCGGGCGGGGGGGAATTCCCCAAATGCGAGAGTGCGCTCTTTCGCGCATGCGCACGAAAGAGCGCTCATTTCCCTGAGGCTAAGTGCTGCCTTAGGGAGATCGCTGAAAGCCTCATCAAATTTAAGAATTGAAAAATAAAAAAATTCATTAACATGTCCCCCTCATGTGACAATGTTACACGAGATGAGACACGTTAATAAATTTCACTCAAACTTCAATAAACTTTTTTAAACCCAACATGAAACCTCATCCCGCCGGTGGATGAGGTTTCATGTTTTTTCAGAAGCCCGTCTTAACGTTGGACTGGCAGGGCCTTTAATTGCTTTAATTATCCTGTCAATGGCCTCAATTGGCCATTGACAGGTCGGCGGGTGGACAGCTGATCTCGCTGTTCCCCTGGCTTCCTGAATATTTAAATGGGGCAGGATGACGTTGGGGGTTCCTCCCAACGTTATCCCGTGTCGGCGAGCGGGCCCCGCCCCCAGCTCGCCGACGGAAAAATTCAGCCCATTGACTTCAGCAGGACCGTAAAATCCCACCGATGTAAAATTCCGCCCATGGTCTTTCACCTTCACCTTGCTGCCTCCACCAAGTGAGCTTGCTTGGCAAGTATTACACAGGCAGAAGAAAAGTTATTAAATATATATTTATTCTAGCAACAAGTAGGTGGCAGTGAATTTGTGCTGAAAATTCAATATCCAAAGATATTCATAAACAGCAAAGGTACCATTAGAAACCCAATATTGAATAACAGCCGCAACTCAGTGCTAGCTAGCAATTTGAAACAAATGTTAAGGTATAACTAACTGGTTGAAGAATGATTTTGTTAGCCGAAAGTCATTTAAAAAAAAATGTCCTTTGAGCTTTTAACATAGTCAGTTTATTTCACAATGCAGCAGGTATAAGCTGAAAACTCCACAAAATGAATGTGTGAAATGGTACTCCAATTTAAAAAATTTTCTCCACAACAAAAACAAAAATAACTGGAAAAACTCAGCAGGTCTGGCAGCATCTGCGGAGAGGGACACAGTTAACGTTTTGAGTCCAAATGACCCTTCAACGGAACTATAGTAAAAATAGAAGAGAGGTGAAATATAAGTTGGTTGAAGGGGAGGGTGGGACAAGTAGTGCTGGATAGAGGGCCAGTGATAGGTGGAGATAACCAAAAGATGTCACAGACAAAAGGTCAAAGAGGTGTTGAAGGTGGTGATATTATCTGAGGAATGTGCTAATTAAGGGTAGAAAGCAGGACAAGCAAGGTACAGATAGCCCTAGTGGGGGTGGGGTGGGGTGAAGGAATCAAAAAAGGCTAAAAGGTAGAGATAAAACAATGGATAGAAATTCATTTAAAAATAATGGAAGTAGGTGGGAAAAGAAAAATCTATATAAATTATTGGAAAAAAAAGTGGGGGGGAAATCGGAAAGGGGATGGGGATGGAGGAGAGAGTTCATGATCTAAAATTGTTGAACTCAATATTCAGTCCGGAAGGCTGTAAAGTGCCTAGTCGGAAGATGAGGTGCTGTTCCTCCAGTTTGCGTTGAGCTTCACTGGAACAATGCAGCAAGCCAAGGACGGACATGTGGGCATGAGAGCAGGGTGGAATGTTGAAATGGCAAGCGACAGGGAGGTCTGGGTAATGCTTGCGGACAGACCGAAGGTGTTCTGCAAAGCGTTCACCCAATCTGCATTTGGTCTCTCCAATGTAGAGGAAACCGCATTGGGAGCAACGAATGCAGTAGACAAGCAATGCATTCGTTGCTCCCAATGCGGTTTCCTCTACATTGGAGAGACCAAACGCAGACTGGGTGACCGCTTTGCAGAACACCTTCGGTCTGTCCGCAAGCATTACCCAGACCTCCCCGTCGCTTGCCATTTCAACATTCCACCCTGCTCTCATGCCCACATGTCCATCCTTGGCCTGCTGCATTGTCCCAGTGAAGCTCAACGCAAACTGGAGGAACAGCACTTCATCTTCCGACTAAGCACTTTACAGCCTTCTGGACTTAATATTGAGTTCAACAATTTTAGATCATGAACTCTCTCCTCCATCCCCATCCCCTTTCCGAATCCCCCCCTTTTTTTCCCAATAATTTATATAGATTTTTCTTTTCCCACCTACTTCCATTATTTTTAAATGTATTTCCATCCATTGTTTTATCTCTACCTTTTAGCCTTTTTTGATCCCTTCACCCCACCCCAACTAGGGCTGTCTGTACCTTGCTTGTCCTGCTTTCTACCCTTAATTAGCACATTCCTCAGATAATATCACCACCTTCAACACCTCTTTGTCCTTCTGTCTGTGACATCTTTTGGTTATCTCCACCTATCACTGGCCCTCTATCCAGCTCTACTTGTCCCACCCCACCTTAAACCAGTTTATATTTCACCTCTCTTCTGTTTTTACTTAGTTCTGTTGAAGGGTCACTTGGACTCGAAACGTTAACTGTGTCCCCCTCCGCAGATGCTGTCAGACCTGCTGAGTTTTTCCAGTTATTTTTGTTTTTGTTTTGGATTTCCAGCATCCGCAGTTTTTTGCTTTTAAAAATGTTCTCATTGTGTTCAAACCCCTCAATAGCTTGTCCATCCCTATCTCTGTAACCTCCTCCAGCCCAGTAGCCATCCAAGAATTCTGTGTCAGCAGCCCCGGGGCAGAATTTTCTGCCTGTTGGGCGGGCGGTGCGGGCGCGGGCGGGTGCAGATCCGAACGCCACCTGCAATTGGGTCCACGCCACCACTTTACTCGGGCGGGCCTATAAAGGCCCGTCCAGCGTTAATTGCGGCTCCCAAGGACAGCGGGAGTGTGCGGGCGGTGGGTCTGCAATGACTGCCGGGTCCAATGGCGACCCTGTTTTAAAAAGTTGCTGCAGCCTTTTAAAGGCTGTGAATCATGGCCAGTGGAAGGGCTTCCCAGGGCGCTGCTGGTGAGCAGGCCAGGCAGGAGGGTAGAGCAGGGAGGCACTGTGCCCCTCGTTTTTCCGATGATAACCTTGCTGCCCTCCTCGAGGAGGTGGCAGCACGGTGGGAGATGTTGGTCCCCCCCACCCCGGCTGGGAGGAGGAGGCCCCCCCACATGACCAAACACGCCTGGGAGGAGGTGGTGGAGGTGGTGAGCTCCCACGATGTGGTGCGGCGCATCTGGAATCAGTGCCGCAAGAGCTTCAAAAACCTGTTGCACTCGGGAAGGGTGAGCACCATGTTGGCATTGGGCATTTAACCCAGCAGGTCGGCTTTCCCCCCTGCTGCCCCCCCCACCCACCCCACCAAGTCTGAGTGTAGTGACTGTATTGAATCATTGATGGCATGTGTCCTTCGCTGGGTGGGCCAGCAGATATTGCCCATGCCGAGGTCACCTGGGAGGGTGGTGAAGAGATGGGTTCTGCCCCCACAGCGTGAGACCCACAATTACTGCTTTGGGGGCAACCTGGAGGAGCTGCACCTAGGCGCAGTGCTGGAACTCCAGGACATGTCATAGTCAGGGTGATGACATGCTGGGAAGGAAGCTTCAAGATGGAGTGGCACCGATCGATCTGTTGTCCTCTGCGCTCCACGTGCTTGCGCCTTCCTTGCTATGGAAACTTAGACCGTGTAGTGCCTAATGTGCCATGGGGGTGAGGGGTGGGGGGGAAAAGGCCTAGCATCTTTGTGTTAGTGTTCAACAGCAGCAGGGTGAGGAGGCACTGAAGCCCTGCAATGTCCCACTCTGGTTGGGATGGACTGTCCGTGAAGAGAAGCCAGGTACAAGTAGCATCTCTCCTTTTCAGGAGAAGAATGCACATAATGCTGCCGAGCGGGTGAGGATGGGCAGAGGGCTGGCACAGTTGGCGATTTTCAGCCGCTTGTAGCAGGAGGCCCTAGATTTGGAGAGGCGCCATGTGCCCAGGTCCACCTGTGTCGGTGAGGCTGGGGTGCCACGGGCAGGTATGTTTGCCCAGCAGTGAGGTCACCATTGTTCTCCCAGCAGCCATGGCAGTGCTGAATGTTCAGTGATTGAAGTTTGCAACATGGCTTGACCATTGCTTATGGAAGGATTAGCGCGTAATGATCCGGGGGCAGGGGTGCACATTGACATTGGGCAAAATTTTCCGCCCATTGGGCGGGGTTGTGCAGGGGTGGGCGTGAACCCAATCGGCGCTCCCGAACGGGTCCGTGCCGCCATTTTGCGTGACGCACACTCAGAAGCGCAGTGTGCTCCCTGTGCGGGCAGGTGTGGGGGGTGGAGGGGGTGCGATTCCCTGAGTCGGAGGTGCCTCAGGGAGATTAGTTAAAGTTTTCTAAAAGCTAAATAAAGGGAAGAAAATATTTTAAGACATGTCCCCTCATGTGAGTGTCACATGAGCTGGGACATGTCAAGGGACATTAATGAGAAACTTTATTTAATTTATAAAAACTTCATGAAACCTCATCCCGCCTGTGGATGAGGTTCCATGAAAAATGCAAAGGCACCTGGGCTCTTCACCTGCCCGCCAACCTTATGGCTGGATGGGCAGCTCATTTAACAATTTTAATTAGTTTTTAACAGACCTGAATAGGCCTTTGACAGTTCGGAGTAGGCTGCGTGCCCGCCAAACTGGAAATCTAAATGACGCGCGGTGACATCGGGAAGCACGTCCGATGTCACCACGCACATTGGCAAGCGGGCCCCGCCCCCGCTCGCCGACCCGAAAATTCTGCCCATTGTCTCCACGTTCACTGATCCAATGTCCTTGTTCTTCCTTTTAGCATCAGCGGAGCAGGGCCGGAAGGAGGAGCAGCAAAGGCCCCCTCTCACACCTGAGGGCCCTCAAGTCACGGTCTCACCATCTCTGCCAGGCAGGCACAGTGCAGATACTAGCACCTCGATGGGAATTTGAACATCAGCCAGTGTCCCGGGGCACAGCGGTGAGGGCAAGTCACAGTCGCTGGAGGAGCTGGCAGAGACAGACAGTGCCCATGGTGCCAGCAGCCAGAGGACTGCAGGGGACCAGGCACATGCTCAGTCGGTGCCTGAATATGTGCCTCTGGAGTCGTCCGCAACGCAGCAAACACAGGAAATGAGGCCGGGTGTGCGGGAACATCTGGTGGAGATACATGAGGCTATGCTTGGCTTGGTATCTGTGGTGGAGGAGTCTATGCAGACTATCGCCGATGCAATGAACCTCATGGCCGAACGCCATGAGTCCACCATGGAGAGGGTGGCAACTCTCGTGGAGAGGCTCCTCCAGAGGACCAATCAGGGCTTCCTGGGGATGCGCTCGACCAGCAAGCCCTCACATTGGCATTGACCTCAACTGGTCAGTGCCAGTGTGGGAGATGGTCTGGGCACCAAGTTTCCCAGCTCAGTGCCCATTCCATCCACTGTGAGCAGGGAGGTCCAAAGTGACCTCACTTCGGCGCAGCAGCTGCCTGTCATCTCTGCGGGCACCTCTCAGGATGCTCTGGATGAGGACGGCAACTCCTCTGCTCCTCTGCCAATGGCCATTGCATCTGATGAGGCTGCGACTGCTGGGGAGATGCCAGCTGTGGAACTGGCATCTCTCCCACAGGCGGGGCCAGCACAGGCTCCATGGGACAGAGGACGGCTGTCCAGGTCATTGAGGCTAACAGGACAGCAGAGTCAGCGGGCTGTCTCAGATGCCGCTTCCAGCGAGGGGGCAGCACCAAGACATAGCACCTGAAAACATAAGATACCTTAGGCACAGCATGGGTTTATCACTGGTGCTTTTGTGTTGGCCCGCAATGAGGTCTTTATGAGTTGGTGTGATTTTTAACACCTTTGTTATTTTGTTTTTTTAAGTTCCTTTGGTTATAATATTAAAGTCAGACATGTCACCATGGCTGAGGGTGCCTCTTTTCTTCTGCAGGTGGATGGTTACCCCAATAAAGTTTTGAGTGATTTGCGGGATATTCAGCTTTATTAACAAGGCCCTTAGTTACTGTTCCTATCCAGGCAGATTTGCACTTAGGTATCGAGTATGGAGCCTGCAGCCCAGGCTTGTCCTGGTGGTCCTGGTGGTGTGCTAGCTGAAGGCTCATTGGATTAAAGCCTCCCAGATGTCCCTGCCTCCCTGGAGTATGCCCGGGTCAGCGTCTACCCCCTCAGCATTTCCCTGTGTGTACTCATCCTCGGACTCACTGCTGGATTCATCGTGTGCAGCCGCAGCCACTGCGTCTACATCTTCGCTGTCCACAGCGTCCCCCCTTTCCAGCGCAAGATTGTGCAGAGTGCAGCATGCAACCACTATCAGTGACACACGATCTGGGGGGTACTCGAGTGTACCCCCTGAGCGGTCCAGGCATCGGAAGCGCATCTTGAGAAGACCGATGGCTCTCTCCACCACCGCCCTTGTAGAGGCGTGGCTCCTATTGTACCGCTGCTTAGCTTCTGTTCTTGGGTGGCAGAGAGGCATCATGAGGCACCTTCTGAGGGGATAGCCCTTGTCACCCAGCAGCCATCCATCCAGCCGGGCCGGAGCACTGAAGAGCCCTGGCACCTGGGAGTGTCTGAGGTTGTAGGCGTCGTGAGAGCTGCCTGTTTACCTTGCACAGACTTATAGAATCAGCATCCTGTGATCACACACTATCTGCACATTCATGGAGTGGAAGCCCTTCCTGTTGACGAAGGCACCGGGCTCACCTGCTGGCACCTTGATGGCCACATGTGTACAGTCTATAGCACCCTGGACACGGGGGAAGCCAGCAATAGCCGCGAAACTTCTGGCTCGCTCTGTCTGGCTTGCCTGGTCCCGACGGTAGTGGATGAAGGTCAATGCCGCCTGAACAGAGCATCTGTAACCTGCTTGACACAAGTGTGGACAGCTGATTGGGAGACACTGCAAAGATCATCCACCGACCCTTGGAAGGAGCCAGAGGCATAAAAGTTGAGGGCAACTGTGGCCTTTAGAGACACTGGCATGGGGTGTTCACCCACACAGTTAGCGGAGATCTCAGGCCCAATCACCTGACAAATATAGTTCACTGTCCCCTTGAGAGACGGAGCCTCCTTCAGCACTGCACCTCAGACATATTGAGGTATCTGCTTCGCTGCCTGTATACCCTGGCAGCAGGATAGTGGCGTCTCCTGCGGCCCCTTCCGCCTTGGGCTACCTCTTGGCCCTGCACCCCTTGTGCCTGCACCTGTCCTCCCAAAGATGGCTCCCCTGGAGGCTGAATGTGCACTCCTGGCCTCCTTTCCCTTCTAGTCCTCCCTTCCTCCTCAGAGGAGCTGCCTCCAGTGGAGAGTTCAGCTCCCATTCCCAGGCTATGGGAAGGCTTCCTGAAACCTGCAGGCCCAAAAAAGATTCCTCACTGCAGAGTGCTGACCTGAAGGTTGAGAGTCCAGACCAAACAGCTGGTATGTGTTTTGAAGTATTGCAGATCACACAGGCAAGTATCAGTAATTTGGAAAAGTCAATATTTGACAGAGCACGCTCGCAGCCCAAGTGAGCCCTCTTAACCCGCCAGTGGAGGAGGTTTATGCAAATGTCTCCTACCCGCCTGCCCTATGTGCCTATGCGCTGACTCAATGATTGCATGGGCGCCGAAAAATCGCAGTTGATTGGTGCCTCAAGGGCCTTAAGTGGCCCGTTAATTAATGGCAGGGCCGCATCGGATATCATCGCACGCCCACCCAACGAAATATCGTGATGGCGCACGGTGACGTCGGGACACTCGCCCGACGTGACCATGCGTCATTTTACGTGTCGGCGTGTGGGTCCCGTCCCTGCACGTCAACGGGAAAATTCTGGCCCTGGGCTTTTGCACAAGCCCCACTTCCCTCATCTCTGGAATTCCCTCCCTAAACTTCTCTGCCCCTCTTTCTTCCTTTAATATGCTCCTTAAAACCTACTACTTTGACCAAATGTTTGGTCATCTTTCTTAATGACTATGTCTCCATGCCAATTTTTGTTCGATTGCACTCTAGGCGAAACACTTTGGGATGTTTTTCCATGTCACACATGCTACCAGTATATAAGTACAAGTAATTGCAAGAAAATTGCTACTCAGTCCATCTCAGCTCACTTGCCCAGAAATATCTAGCCTCTCCTCCCCTCTCCTTCCTACAATGTGACTGTAAAGGTTCCAAGACATTGAGCAGGATTTTCCTCTCAGTGCACTAAATGTGGCGGCGGGTGTGAAAAGCGGTGTTTACCCATTGGTGGGTTTCTGCACCGTATCGTCCACCTCCTGCCGCGTGAATTATGCGCGCACGGGAAACACACCGGATCATGGGCAGGCGGCCTCTGATTCGCTTGCCTTGCCGTGAGCTCACCACTTCCTCACTCCGGGCACTATATTTAAACGGTAGCCGTGCACAGCGTTCTCAATGTATGCAGCCCAGGACTGCTCCACTGAAAACATGGCCCAGAAAGTCAAGACGACAGCAGCCCGCAGGTTTAGTGACTCCTCACTGGAACACCTGCTGGATGCCGCGGAGGCCCGGCGCGATGTCCTCTACCCCTGTGATGGCCGGAGGAACTCCACAAACCTCACCAATCCGGCTTGGGAGGCAGTGGCAGTGGTGGTCAGTGCTAATGCTACACACAGGACATCAGCCATCCAGTGCAGAAAGAGGATGAATGATCTCATCCGTTCTGCCAGGGTAAGTCAACCATCTGATCACTCTCAACTCACACACTCACAAGCCCAATACACATTCACAGGGATAACACACACTGCCAGCTCAAGGGACATCACCACTCACTCTCAAACACATCTCCATCTGGGCTCATCTCCTCTGGAACTTGCGTCTTCATCATGTCCATGGCTTCACTCACCACCTACACATACCTGACATCCTCATCATTTGTCCTGGCATGCATCCTGCTCTCACTCTCCATCTGCCTTTATGCAGGACAAGATCACACACAATCGCAGGGTGAGGTCCCAGACCAGTGGGGAGGAATGCCAGAACTCGAGGCCTTCACTGCCTTCAAGAGTGGAGCCATCAAGCTGCCCGGAGAGGAGGCGGACTGTGCCTGTGGCGACAGTGAGGTCAGCAGCAAACACCCACGTGAGGATCTTGCACCAGCTCATGCCTCAGATAACCATACTGTGAGTGCATTGTCCTGTTTTACAGCTGCCTGCCATGCACTAATTATCTTTACTTTCACAGGCACCTCTGCCAAGCACCTGAGGCCCTCAGTTAGCTAGGCCCTTAGCTCGAGCTCTGACAACAACTCAAATGAGGAACCTGAGGATAGCACAGTTAAAGATTCACCACAGTGCTCACCCACATCCTCCAGCAGCGCAGAGACACACGCCTCGGTGGGACCTAGTTCTACGGCAGTCTCGGGGTCACAATGTGGTGAGCACAGCACACCATCTGGTCCACAGCAGACAAAGGCAGGGACATTCAGGGGACTGCTGAGGGCCACGATTCTGCTGAGTTTGAGTCAGGTGACAAGCCTCCAGACTTGGTCCTAAATCAGTTGGTGGAGCTACATTGATAATCATGGGAATATCAGGAAGGGATGTCAGCTGCACTTCTCAAATTGAAACCAACGACGGAGGAGTCTGCCCATGTTCAGTCTGAGGTGATAGCGCCATTGTGACATCGGTCCTGCACTTCTGCAGGTGAAGTACTCCATTGCTGCAACCATTGGTGGCATTCATCAGTGGCTACACGAGAGGGGGCAGGGCATCTTATTCTCATTCCAGCTGCCCGTCCTCTTCAAAGGGTCAGCCAGGGGTCCTCGGGCACCCATCGGGAGCAGTTGGACACCCTGGGGCCATCCACCCAGGGGTCTCCGGCTGATCCCAATTCCCTCTTCCTGTCATGCAATCACCTGCAGCTCCACAGGCCAAGGCTGGTGCAACTGCCCCATAGCAGGACACCCAAAGCAGGCTGGGGCCCTCCAGGTCTCGGCCCTACAGAGGATGTCCGCCAAAGTCATCACAGATAACAAGGTGTAGCAGTCAGCAGGCTACCTCCACCTCTGCTGCAGATGTCAGGGAAGCATCCGGATATAGAGGTAGGGTTAGGAAGGATTAGATCCAAGAAAATTTAGGAGCATGATGGTGGCACGGGTGTTCACAATATGTATATAATGTTCACAAATATAAATAGAATCGCACCCATTTCACACCTCCTCTTGTGTATACCTCCTTTTTATGATGAGCTGTGCTGTTGTCAATTACTGTAACACCATGGTGCCTCTCCCCGCTTACCACAGGTGTCGCTATCATGGGCCTCTCGTCTATGTGGTGTGCTTCCATATCATCACAGTGGGTGCCCCTTTTTCAGGTCATTCTTGATATCAGTGATGCCTCGACCTTAATGTTAATTGTTGTTATGATCCCAGCTGAGGTTACCCCTGGACAAGCCTGATCCCAGGGTGGAACCCAGCTTGATAGATCCTAACTTTTATTTGTTTGTTTAGATACGTGGAGATTAGCTACTGAACAGAGTCACAGGAGTCAGCTGATGAACTTTTAGTAAAAGAATAAAACATTTACTAAACAAGAAAGGATGAACTATATTATAATACTCCTTCACACACAACTATATCTTTACAGATATATATAGGTTTGGAAGGATAACACAAATTATAGAAGTTATCTTATACTCTAATGTCCACAGTAAGTACACAGTCCATGTACTAGTAGGCACCCTGTGGTCAGGCACACCACACTCTGAAACCAAGTGGCAGCTGCTGCCTCAACCAGATGCTATGGATCTCTCCTCAACTTCCCCCCAGGACGCTTGTCACACCATCAGCCAACCAGTCTCACTCGACTCTATCTTTCACACGAGGGTTTCCAACCTCCACTCTCCAAGACCTCACCTTGGAATCTTCTCCCAAATTGATGCTCTCTCTCAGACGTCTTCCGCAAGGGCTCACCTCCAGGGCTTCGAACTCTCCTTCTGATGTTCCACTCCTTGGGTCACCACATGCATTCAAGGTGTCTTCCACACACTCTCTCTCACTGACTCAGCCATCAACAGTACACACTGCTTCACATGTCCATAGTGAAGAGTTACAGATCTTCAGTTACCCTTTTGGACCTTCTTGCCTCCTGCACGCTGTTCTCACTTTAAATCTGTTTTCTGCAGCTTTTGTCTCTTTAATTCTGAAGCTTGGAGCCTTTCTCTCTGCCCCTCACTCTTAACTTCATTTAACAGGACCTTTTCCAGGTTCCTGTCCTTCTTTGACTAGAAGGTCTGTTTGAGACTTTCGTCTGTTTCTGTTTCGCTCCTTTGGTCTTGGGACCTTTTGGTTCTTTTGGGAAATCTGCAGCTCCCTCTCCCAGTGTCCAGTCTCTTTGGGGTCCTGGCTTCAAACCGAAATTTAAAACTGCTGTTTATTTAGGGCAGGATTTTTACCTCGTCGGGTGGGCACGGTGGGCGGGCCCGGGAGCCGTCACGAAGCTGACCGCCACCTGCGATTGGGCCCCGATATTGATTTCATGCTGGCTGGCCAATTAAGGGCCAGCAAGCGTAAAACATGCGTGACAACGCTGGGCACTGCCAGGATTGGGGTGGGAGGAGGGCGAGTGCGGGAGTTTGCGCATGCACGCGGATGTACACACTGAAAGCTCTCTGAGGCACAGAGCTGCCTCAGGGAGCTGAAGATTTTTAAAGTCAAAAATAAGAAACTTACAAATGTTAAAAACATGCCCTCTCATGTGACTCTGTCACATGAGCAGGGACATGTTATAAATTACATTTCAACAGTTAAAAAAATTTTAAATTCCCGTTGGAAACCTCATCCCACCCGTGGGTGAGGTTTCATAAAAAATCCAAAGACCACCTGGCTGATTCGCCTGCCCGCCAACCATAAGGTTGGGCAGGCAGCGAAAAATTGAATTCAGTTAATACTTTAATGGCCTTAATAGGCCTGTTAATTGTCAGAAGGCACGCTGCCAACTCCAGCGTGCGCCTGCTGACTGGAATATCATGCGAGTGCGCAATGACATCGGGACATCTGCCCTACATCATTGCGTGTCATTTTACGCTCGAGTGGGTCAGGCATGCACCCACCACTCAACGAAAAATTCAGCCCTTAGTTTTTGTGCGTATCTGTGGGAGGGACTTGCCTCTCTGGACCCCTCTTGCTAGGCAACAACCCAATTCTTCCATTCATGTTTGTTTACCTTAGCTGCAACAGTGGGAAAAAAAACTTCATTAGAAATGCAGACACCTTTTTAAAGTGAAACTAAAACTCAATTTGACCTTGTGTGAACACAGATACAGAAATACAAATCAAACTTAAACATTAAAGCTAAAACTCATTCTTAACAGCCACAAAAACTACCTCTATTTCTTAACACTCTGCTTCTGGAAGGAACCTCGTTCACCTGCTTTGCAAAGTCGTGACATGTTTATCTTGGCTGTGAAAGATTGAGGCAGAGGTGTTCTCCTATCTCGTCTGCATTCTTCAAAGGTGAAGGTGTAGTGTATGAGGAGAGATGGGTTCCTGCATGGAGAAGCGTCATATATTGTGCAGCTCCATGTGCTCTCTGTCATCTGGTAGGGTTTTCATGCTCTAAGCCCATACTCAGAGCTTGTGCACGCTCCTGTCTGCCAACCGTGTTTCCGACTTTCGAGTGTACATCTGCTAAGCTCACTAATAAATAGGAGCACCTTGTCACCTCCAGGTGCTGAAGCTCTGCCCCTTTCAGCCACATTATCGCCCTGATGCTCGATCCTACAACCTTGAGCGTTTCTCAGCCTCTAATTGTCTGTACTGCGGCCACAAGGCTCTCGTCACAATGTTGGGATGCAGCACTGTCTGCTCCATCACCTAAACACTCGCCGA
Organism: Cetorhinus maximus; assembly: GCF_964194155.1. Taxonomy (NCBI): domain Eukaryota; kingdom Metazoa; phylum Chordata; class Chondrichthyes; order Lamniformes; family Cetorhinidae; genus Cetorhinus; species Cetorhinus maximus. The sequence continues at coordinate 66,259,941 of NC_135893.1, forward strand.
GACATAAGAACTAGGAGCAGGCAATTCAGCCCCTCGAGCCTGCCCCGGCATTCATTACGATCATGGCTGATCTCATTTCGGCCTTAACTCCAACTTCCCGCCCTCTCCCCATAACCTTTCAACCCATTACTAATTAAAAATCTGTCTATCTCCTCCTTAAATTTATTCAGCGTCCCAGCATCCACTGCACTCTGAGGTAGCGAATTCCACAGATTCACGACCCTTTTGAGAAAAGCAATTCCTCCTCATCTCTGATTTAAATCTACCACCCCTTAGGCTAAAACTATGGCCTCTCATTCTAGAATGACCCACAAGGGGAAACATCCGCTCCACGTCTACTCCATCCATCCCCTTTAGCATCTTATATACCTCAATTAGGTCTCCTCTCATCCTTCTAAACTCTAGCGAGTATAGGCCTAAACTGCTCAATCTCTTCTCATAAGACAAGCCCCGCATCTCTGGAATCAATCTAGTGAACCTCCTCTGAACTGCCTCCAGTGCAACTACATCCTTCTTTAAGTAAGGGGACCAAAACTGTGCACAGTACTTCAGGTGCGGTCTCACCAATGCCTTGTACAGTTGCAACAACACTTCCATATTTTTATACTCTATTCCTTTAGCAATAAATGCCAAAATTCCATTTGCCTTCCTTATTACCTGCTGTACCTGCATGCTAGTTTTCAGCGATTCATGCACGAGGACACCAAGATCCCTCTGCACTGAAGCATTCTGAAGTTTCTCTTCATTTAAATAATAAGTCCCCTTTTTATTCTTCTGACCAAAATGGATAACCTCACACTTATCCACGTTAAACTCCATCTGCCAAATTTTGGCCCATTCACCTAACCTGTCCATATCCATTTGTAAATTTCTTATTTCTTCATTGCAACTTACTTTCCCACCTATTTTGGCGTCATCTGCAAATTTAGCTATAGTACCTCCTATCTCTGAATCCAAGTCATTAATATAGATTGTAAATAGTTGGGGCCCAAGGACCGAACCCTGTGGCACCCCACTAGTTACAGCTTGCCATCCAGATAAAGATCCATTTATCCCGACTCTCTGCTTTCTGTTCGTTAGCCAATCCTCTTTCTAAGCTACTATATTACCCCTAACTCAGTGTGATCTTATCTTGTGTATTAATCTTTTGTGTGGCACCTTATCAAAGGCCTTCTGGAAGTCCAGATATACTACATCTACAGGATCCCCATTATCCACTTTGCTTGTCACATCTTCAAAGAACTCCAGCAAATTAGTCAAACAGGATTTACTCTTCATAAACCATGCTGACTCTGATGGATTGCATTTTGACTTTCCAAATGCCCCATTACTACTCCCTTAATAATGGATTCCAACAATTTCTCAACGACATACATTAAACTAACTGGTCTATAGTTTCCTACTTTCTGCCTCCCCCCCTTTTTGAATAAGGGCGTTATATTAGCATTTTTCCAATCCACTGGAACCTTTCCAGAATCCAGGTAATTTTGGAATATTTTAGCCAATGCATCCACTATCTCCGCTGCCACTTCCTTTTAGACCCTGGGATGTAGGCCATCAGGTCCTGGGGACTTGTCACCCTTTTATCCCAATAGTTTGCTCAGTACATTTTCTCTAGTGATGGTGATTGTTCTAAGTTCCTCCTTCTCTCTATCCTCTGCACTACCTGTTACTATTGGGGTGGTACTAGTGTCTTCCACTGTGAAAACTGAGGCAAAATATTGATTAAGCGTCTCTGCCATTTCTGTGTTCCCCACTATTAACTCCCCAGTCTCGTCCTCCAAGGGACCAACATTCATTTTAGCTACTCTCTTTTTATATGCTTGTAGAAGCTTTTGCTATCAGTTTTTACATTTTGCGCTAGTTTTCTTTCATAATTTACCTTTGCTCTTTTTATTATTTTTTTAGTAACCCTTTGTTGATCTTTAAAAGTTTCCAAATCTTCCAACCTGCCACTGACCTTTGCAATTTGGAATGCCTTAGTTTTTGCCTTTATGTTATCTTTAACTTCCTTGCTTAGCTATGGATGCTTTTTTCCCCTCTTACCATCTTTCTTCCTCATTGGGATATATTTTACTTGGGAGGAATTGAATATCTCCTTAAATATCTGCCACTGTTCATCAACTGTCCTACCTTGTTGTCTTCTTGTCCAGTCCACTAGGGCCAAATCTGCCCTCATACTTATGTAGTTACCTTTGTTTAAATCCAGAACACTAGTGTGGGACTCAAGTTTCTTGCTCTCAAACTGAACTTGAAATTCTAGCATGCTATGATCACTCTTCCCTAGAGGATCCTTTACTATGAGATCATTAATTAATCCCATCTCATTACACAAAATCAAATCCAGAATAGCCTGCTCCCAGGTTGGTTCCACAACATATTGCTCCAAGAAATAATCTCTAATACACTCTATGAACTCTCCCTCGAGGTTACCCTTGCCAATTTGATTAGTCCAGTCTGTACGCATATTAAAATCACCCATGATTATTGCCGTGCCTTTCTTACATGCTCCCAGTATTTCCTGGGTTATACTGTGCCCTACTGCTAAACTACTGTTTGGGGACCTATAGATTACTCCCAGCAGGGACTTCTTTCCCTTGCTATTTCTTATTTCTACCCAGACTGACTCTACGCCTTGCTCTCCAGTGCCTATATCATTCCTCACTATATCACTGATCTCTTCCTTTACTAACAAAGCTACACCACCTCCTTTTCCTTCCTGCCTATCCTTCCGAAACACTGAGTACCCTTGGATATTCAACTCTCAAACCTGTTCTCCTGTAACCACGTCTCAGTAATCGCCACCAAATCATACTTATTTATCTCTATTTGCGCTGTTAACTCATTAGTTTTATTCTGAATGCTATGTACATTCATATATAAAGCCTTTAAGTTTGCCCTATTGTCAATTTTCCCAACTCTTATATGATTCTTTGGTGCAATATGGCGTTCACACACTCTGTCCCTTCCTTTCACTTTTTGGTAACAATCAGCCTCGTTACTAACCTGCACTCTTACCCTCTCCTTAAACTTTGATTTTTTATATTTCCATGCAACTGAACCCTCCCCTGCACTATTTAGTTTAAAGCCCTATCTACAACCCTAGTTATGCGATTCGCCAGAACACTGGTCCCAGCATGATTCAAGTGGAACCCATCCGAATGGAATAGCTCCCTCTTTCCCCAGTACTGGTGCCAATGTCCCATGAATTCGAACCCATTTCTCCCACACCAATCTTTGAGCCACGCATTTACCCCTTTAATCTTATTGACCCTGTGCCAATTAGCTTGTGGCTCAGGTAGTAATCTGGAGATTATTACCTTTTTGGTTCTCCTTTTTAATTTAGCCCCTAGCTGCTCGTATTCCCTCAGCAGAACCTCTTTCCTTCTTCTACCTATATCGTTGGTACCTACGTGGACCACGACAACTGGATCTTTCCCCTCCCACTCCAAGTTCCTCTGCAGCCCAGATTAGATATCCTTAACCCTGGCACCAGGTAGGCAACACAGCCTTCGGGACCCTCGATTCTGGCTACAGAGAACAGTATCTATTCCCCTAACTATACTATCCCCGATTACAACCACATTTCTCTTTTCTCCTCCCACTTGAATGGTTCCCTGTACCACGGTGCAATGGTCAGTTTGCTCATCCTCCCTACAGTCCCCTCTCTCGTCCACACAAGGAGCAAGAATCTCAAATCTGTTGGATAAGGGCAAGGGCTGAGGCTCCTGCAGTGCTACTTCCTCACTCATAGTCACACCCTACTGTCCCTGCCAACTGTGACTTGGCCTCCACAGCCCTCTGTGGTAGAGAATTCCACAGGTTCACCACCCTCTGAGTGAAGAAGTTTCTCCTCACCTCACCTCAGTCCTAAATGATCTACCTCCTATCCTGAGACTGTGCCCATTGTTCTAGACCCCCCCAGCTTTCAGCCCAGATGCTAGGATCCTCATTCACTGCACTCTAATACCACATTCTTTGGAATAAACATGAGGGAAAATTTTAAGTCAGGAACTGAGATTATTTAAAGGGGGCCTGAGGCTTCTCTTCTGTGAATTTGCCAGCGCCACGATTCTAACATGCTTCTGAAGTTAGTTCAGTCATCCAATTGCTCTGGAGTGTGTTACCACTCTGCAGATTTTCCATGCTGTGAACAAGGGGTTAATACAAGGAGGTCGATTAGTACCACTTATCTGGATTAGTCTTGCATGAATGTGCATCATTGCTTCACTTTCCTGATTCCCTGCATTGTCATTCAAAGGCTCCTAACATGTTTCAGTTGTGCATCTCTCCTCATTTGGAAATGCACAGTTCAATTGGGTGCCCCTTTAATTATGCCACACCACCACCCCCCACCCGCAGTGCATGCAACTGCCCTCCAATCAGCCCTCAGAGCCCTCAGCAGCAGAGTTTCTCCTCATTCTAATTTTGTACTGCATCATCATTGCAGGATGGAAGATGGTGGTGCAGAACGCTCACTGTCAGACCAACTTGGACCCTCCCTGTGTGAATGTGGAAACCCTTCCCATCATCCCAGAGGAGCTTCATGTTCGGGTTTCCCTCCCTCCAAGATCCCTCAGTCCTCCCCCTATATTTCTTGACCTCATCGTGATTGTGCTGGATATCCATTTGTTACCCCCTGAACATTTTGAGGTGGATGTGCCTATGCCACGTGTAGACCTCACCCCTCTCCATCCTGAGGCCACTTGCACAGTTAAACAGTTACCACCCCTCCACACATTTGGATGCCCCCACAATGCCTTCACCTCATATACAGACTGAGATGCCTCGACTGACTGAGTGTGCCATATTCGGCCCAGTATGATGCCAGAAACCCCCCCACGTAATGTTAAAAAGCTCTGCGCACAACATCCTGGGCACGACTGACACTGGACTGACATGCCCTCCCCCTGCCTGGACTGGGGCAAGGACAGTCTTTGCAAGCTCAACATTGAAGTGTTTCTTCACTCAGTGATCCTCCCATTCGGGCCCCAAGTGGCTTATGTCATTCTGTAACCGATTCTCACCCCACTCTGGCGCTGAGGATGCTAAACCCCAACACCCCCACCCCCAGTCATGTGGCTGAGTGGAACTTTGCCCTCTCTTACCCCTCCAGAGTGCAGCCCTTGCCCTGCAGCCCCCTCCCATGTCTCAGGCCAGTTTCCCCCCTTCCCCAGTGGAGCCCCAACCCTGGAGCCCATTCAAAGCCACCCCCATCTTACCGCTGGCCTGGTAGGTAGAGACTCTCCTGTGACAACCCCCTGAAAGTGATGTGGTGCTGCCTGCGAAGTCTGGCACTGATTACCATGAACGCTGCTTGATGCAAGGTAGGCGAACGAACCTAGAAGTCACAAGCGAAGTGCAGGCCACCAGGTGCATGTTGGTTATATACCATTGTGGAACACGTCGTACTAATTGCATGCTGACGTGCCCAGATGATCCAGCGTGGGGAGGTGGGGGGGATGATTCCAGCGAGCAGAGCTTATAATGAGATGCAAATATACTGAAATGATGTTCCTGATAAGCCACAGTGGGAAACGCGGCCTGTTATTGAAAGCTGCAGTGCACAATCACAAACTGGTTTTAAAACCGGTTTTTGGCCTTCTCGCAATATTTTCCGCTCTCGCCCTCAAAAAGTGCTGCGGATATGTCATTTAATATCTCTCATATCTCTGAAAAGTCTCTCCTCAACTGTCCTATCTCAAAACTGATGATGCCAACTTTCTCCAGTCTTTCCTTATAGTTTAATCTTCTGTAAACAAGGACCACCATGTGTTTTTTTTATCTGTAACTTCAATAGGGAATGATGCTTCCTCCATAGAACTGGACACAAAGCTAAAGGTACAGTTTAACTGGAATGCTATAATATTTCAGTATGCCAACCTCCAGCTTATACTCGCATGACTATAGTGCTCCATTTTATTTGCTGATTGCTGCTCCACAGTGACTGGACATAAGGGTCCGACATTTTCTTTGTCTCAGTAATCATGAGGCTATTGGAACTCACCTTTATTACTGCATAAATGCTACAGCAACTTCAGGCAAGGGGAAGATATGCAATTAAATGCAGAACTCCAAAACATCGCTGTCCGAGATGCGCCATTTTGCTGCTGGCTTCACAAATGCAAAATCGCCTGAAGTTGTACTTGCATAGTAGCTACAAACTAAATGTTAATTCAATCCATTTCATGAGTAAATTCCCTCTTAACGTTCTAAGTCTTAAACACAGTCAGCCAACCTCTCCTGCATGTTCCTTTAGGTTTGGAGACTTAAAAATGCAAAATAGTAAATTCAACTTTTTTTTTTCACTTTTCCTTTCTGTCTCCTTTTTCTCTATCTCTTAATCCTATCTTTCTTTCCCAATCTTTCCTTCTCTTGAAATTATTAAGTATAAAGTGGAAGGGCTAACAGAATCTGTGGTAGTCTGGATTAAAGCTGACATTAGCATGATTATGGATAATCTTTAAAACAGAATAGCAATTATATTTTTGGCGTCGCACTGCAGGAGGCAGGCAGCAATTACGAGAAGCAATTAGACCAGGGCACAACAGAAATATTTAATATGTATCTACACAAACATCCGCTCCAGTGTTTTTGCAAACAAGTTTCACAAAAGAAAGAACTTGCATTTATGTGGCATCTTTTGCAACTTCATGAAGTAGTTTTGAAGTGTAGTCACTGTTGTAGTGTAGGAAATGCTGCTGCCTATTTGTGCAGTGGAAGGTCCAACAATCAGAAATGTCAGAAATAACCTCATTTGCGAGGGATCTAAGTTGGATAGTCCCCGAAAAAGGGCGCGATGATCACGATGCACAATTAATCTGTGCTCGCTCAGTGTAATGCTTTGTTTTGCCTGCTCATTGTAATGACCTCTATGTTCAGTCAGCATCAGCAGGGAAGACCAATATTGTTACTTGCTATCGCTACTTCAAACTAGCCTGCACTGCTTAAAGGGAAGGTGCATTGTGGCTGCGGGAGGTGCTGAGATCATAGGTCAAGAGCCATCGGATTGGACATCATTGGGGTTGAAAACATAATGCATGGTAAGGACACAGGTGGGTTTGAAAAGCCTGGAGAATGGAGATCAGAAGGGGAGACTGAGGGGTAAAAACAGTGAAAATGGGCAAGGGTATTGCATTGTGTGATACAATCAATATCCGTTGAGTGGAATGTAGGCAGCATAATAACTTCATGCTGCCTAGTCATTATAATGCAGCTCTTAAAGGGGAGGTGCATTGTGGCTAGAGCAAGTGCAGGCAGCTGCTCCATTAGTGAATTTGACCCGGCGGGAGTGAAATATGGCTGATTCTGGAGGGAGACCAGGCACCTAGGTTTGCAGATGCTGCATCACCTCTTGGTGGCAGAAAGGAGAGTGCTCCTATATTTGCTGGGTCCAGGGGGCTAGCCAGATGCAATGTACCTCCCCTTTAAGAAATGCAGGCTAGCTTTAAGTAGGGCAAGTTAGGAATGATATTGGGCCCCCTGCAGATGCCTGCAGCCATTGAACAGTGTTGTTAGAGCCAGCTGCACACAGAAATTGTTATAATGAGCAGGCAGCATGAAGATGTCTTCAATGGGTGTTGATTTAGCACACAATGCAATACCCATGCTTGTTTCAAAGACAGTGGGTAGAGATCAATCCCAAGAATATAGCCCCAAGGACCTGGATGCAGTGCTGCATAAAGTTTAATGACTTCACATGACTGCTCAAGGTCAGTGAATGTATCTTCAAATGCCACATCTCCAAACGCCATATTTCACCAACTGCACCACTAGGCTCAGCCACTGCTCAACTCACCATACCCTCTCACACCACCTCACCCACCCACAATCTTGAGCAAACAGGCCTCATTTCTAACATTCATAGCCTCACCTCATCGCTCACACTCTTGGCGCTGCTGCAAATCTCACACTCGCATCTCACAGGTTATACACACTGCCAGCTATTCAACCATGACAACCACATCACCCAAACAGATTGCACACCACTCACTAACACACTTCCACTCTCCTACAGAGGAAGGCAATGAATGATCAGAGGCAGCAGGAACTAAGTAGAGGGTGAGAGGCACGCCTGCATGCACTAACCTCCCTGGAGGGGACAATGCTGGCCATTGTGGGAAGACCCATGACTGAAGCCATGGCTATTGGTGGGGCTGATTTAATTGGAGATGACGGTATCCTCATAAGTAATCGTCCTTATATCCCACTTCCCCTTCATTCCACACTCGCGTCTGAGACTTACAAGATGCAGGTTGTGTAAGCATGGGCCTTTTACTTTCCTCTTTTCACTCACCGCCCATACCCTTGTACCGTTTTCCTTTCGGATGCCCAAAAACTGCAACCTACCCAAGCAAAGACCGAGATGACAGTGATGATGAAGCCTCACCATCACTTGATTTCACACTCACAGCCATTGGCTTTGATACTGACACCACACACATCTTAGAGGATAGCACAGAGGGGGATCTACATGTGGTGAGATGCTGCATGCATGTGCACTGTAGCCTGGGCAGGGATAACAGTGCCAGCTCGCCATAAGTTGTGCTGCAGGGGACTCAGATGAGAACTTTGATCGGCCAGGCCAAAGAAGCAAAACTGGAGTCAATGGGAATCGGGGGGAAAACTCTCCACTGGTTGGAGTCATACCTAGCACAAAGGAAAATGGTTGTGGCTGTTGGAGGTCAGTCATCTCAGTTCCAGGACATCACTGCAGGAGTTCCTCAGGGTAGTGCCCTAGGCCCAACCATCTTCAGCTACTTCATCAATGACTTTCTTTCCATCATAAGGTCAGAAGTGGGGATGTTCACTGATGATTGCAGAATGTTCAGCACCATTTGCAACTCCTCAGATACTGAAGCAGTTCATGTCTAAATGCAGCAAGACCTGGACAATATCCAGGCTTGGGCTGACAAGTGGCAAGTAATATTCGCACCACACAAGTGTCAGGCAATGACCAACTCCAACAGGAGAGAATCTAACCATTGACCCTTGACATTCAATGACATTACCATGGCTGAATCCCCCACTATCAACATTCTGGGGGTTACCATTGACCAGAAACAGAACTAGCCATATAAATACTGTGGCTACAAGAGCAGGTCAGAGGCTAGGAATCCTGCGGCGAGTAACTCACCTCCTGACTCCCCAAAGCCTGTCCACCATCGACAAAGCATAAGTCAGGAGTGTGATGGAACACTCTCCACTTGCCTGGATGAGTGCAGCTCCAACAACACTCAAGAAGCTCAACACCATCCAGGTCAAAGCTTGATTGGCATCCCATCCACAAACATTCACTCCCTCCACCACCAACACACAGCAGCAGCAGTGTGTACCATCTGCAAGATGCACTGCAGGAACTCATCAAGGCTCCTTATTCAGCACCTTCGAAACCCATGACCATTACCATCTGGAAGGATAAGGGCAGCAGATACATGGGAACCGCCACCTGAAAGTTCCCCTCCAAACCATTCACCATTCTGACTTGGAAATACATTGTTGTTCCTTCACTGTCGCTGGGACAAAATCCTGGAACTCCCTCCCTAACAGCGCTGTGAGTGTACCTACACCACATGGACTGCAGCGGTTCAAGAAGGCAGCTCACCACCACCTTCTCAAGGGCAACTAGGGATGGGCAATAAATGCTGGCCCAGCCAGCGAAGCCCACATCCCACGAACGAAATAAAAAACAAAGGTGGTGGTTGATGGGTGGACACATCCAAATGCTCTGACCATTGAGAAACCTGCCAGAAAGCCTTTGTGCATTATCAAAAATTATGGAGAAGTCTGGCACCTACTTGGCACAGGACTTTGTGCAGAACTTGGGGCCCATCCTTTCAATAGAAACTGTAGGCAACTCCATCAACACATTTGTGTAACCAAGCTCGATGGCTGAAAACAGTGCTTCCAATATAACATCAGCAGAAGCCACCCAATATCTGAGTGCTGTGCTGCAAGCTCAGACTGCTGCCATCTTGACTGTGGATATCAGTGTTCAAAGGGGCTTGCAGGGTGTAAAATATTCCAGCAAACTGTCCTCCAACAGATTACTGGGGCTGCTGAGGTGCTGCCCCAGGGAGATGCAGGGGCTCCATTGAGCACAAACCTGCTGTCTGCTCTCTAGAAGACAGAATTTATCCTCCCACTGCTGCCACTCTACCAGTGTCCTTCTGTTGTCTGTCAGCATGTCCAACCTACTGCTACCAAGACTGACATGAGGAAGTCTGAAGCCTGGCTCACTAGGCCCAGAGCTTCTTGAGGGCATCATCCATGGCCTTCTGTCGCCTCTCCCAGTGGAAGTTAGCAGTTTACCACCAGTCATACTGCAGCCACTGGGGTGGCACTGTATAGGAGCACTAGACTGGGCAAAGACACATGAAAGAAAGGTACTAAGGGAATTCATAAGGGTGATTAGTTTCATTTTGTATGCAATATGGCATGTTGTCATTTATAAATTTGATTCTTTTGTGTTAGCTTTTATTTCTGACCAAGAGGATGATATGATGATCAATGACAGAGGAAGAAGAGCGTGGGACTGTTGGTGAATGAGGAATTAGGATTGAGGTTACTGGTATTGCACTTGATTAGTTTCTTTTTGAACAGACTGGCCATCAAGCAGCTGTCTTGGTTGTAGCTTTCCTTCCTTGTCCTCCTCTGGCCTGGACACCAGTTAAGAACTCCTCCACTCTTCCTCAAACAGCATGAGGTATTTTACATTCACCTGAAAGGGTAGTTGGCTTTAACAGCTCATCTGAAAGATGCACTCCTGACGGTACAGTGCCCTCTCAGTGCTACATTGGAGTGTTAGCCTCGATTTTCTTTTTAAGTCTCCAGAGCAGGCCTTGAACCCATGAACTTCTGACCCCAAAAGACTATCAACTGAGCAACTGCTTGCTGCAATGTATTAACAGTGTCCCATTGCATGCTGCATCCTTCCTTTTAAAGGATTACCTGCTGGGAGGATGGAGAAAGCTCTTCCCAGGTCACTATTCCAGGTCTGAGAAATTTAAATCGTCAAAGTAATGAAAGAAGTGAAAATCTATATTTCAAGTACTTCCTCCACTAAAACCAACGCTACCCATGGGTGTGTTTTTTCTTTTAATTTTACACAGTTAAAATACAAATAAAATATATCATTCTCAGCAGAAGGCTATTAAATAGAGAACAAAAACAAAAATACCTGGAAAAACTCAGCAGGTCTGGCAGCATCTGCGGATAGGAGCACAGTTAACGTTTCGAGTCCGAATGACCCTTCAACGGAACTAAGTAAAAATAGAAGAGAGGTGAAATATAATCTGGTTTAAGGGGGGGTGGGACAAGAAGAGCTGGATAAAGGGCCAGTGATAGATGGAGATAACCAAAAGATGTCACAGACAAAAGACAAAGAGGTGTTGAAGGTGGTGATATTATCTAAAGGAATGTGCTAATTAAGGGTAGAAAGCAGGACGAGCAAGGTACAGATAGCCCTAGTGGGGGTGGGGTGGGGGGGAAGGGATCTAAATAGGCTAAAAGGTAGAGATAAAACAATGGATGGAAATACACTTAAAAATAATGGAAGTAGGTGGGAAAAGAAAAATCTATATAAATTATTGGAAAAAACAAAGAGGGGGAAAATTGGAAATGGGGTGGGGACGGAGGAGAGAGCTCATGATCTAAAATTGTTGAACTCAATATTCAGTCCGGAAGGCTGTAAAGTGCTTAGTCAGAAGATGAGGTGCTGTTCCTCCAGTTTGCGTTGAGCTTCACTGGAACAATTCAGCAAGTCAAGGACGGACATGTGGGCATGAGAGCAGGGTGGAGTGTTGAAATTGCAAGCGACAGGGAGGTCTGGGTAATACTTGCGGACAGAGCGAAGGTGTTCTGCAAAGCGATCACCCAGTCTGCGTTTGGTCTACTGCATTCGTTGCTCCCAATGTGGTTTCCTCTACATTGGAGAGACCAAACGCAGACTGTTGAAGGGTCATTCGGACTCGAAACGTTAACTGTGCTCCTATCTGCAGATGCTGCCAGACCTGAGTTTTTCCAGGTATTTTTGTTTTTGTTTTGGATTTCCAGCATCCACAGTTTTTTTGGTTTTTGCTATTAAATAGAGGATTTGTTAAGCAAAATTATTGAAGAGCAGGTTTTAGAAACAGGCTCACAGTTAAACATGTTATGACACTGGCTCTCCCAGCATCCTGCACACTCCTTCCGCCCCCTCACTTGTCTTGCAAACAAAAGACAAATGAAAATGGCAAAAGCATGACAGGAAAGAGTAAGTGATGCTGAGGTCATTGTGTGGGAGCTGAAGCTGTCTGGAAGACGGCAAGTGAGCGAAGTAAACAGGGTTATGCAATCGGGACTTCCTGTGTGATCATCTCTCATTCACTGTGTGCTAATGGTCTTGACCCCTGACCCTTCCAAATGATTTACATTCAATCCTCCCAAAAGTACAAAGTCCAGTGCGAGACCTGCACAAAGCAGAGGCTGCATCATTTCAGATCGGAAAAGCTTTCTTTGCTTCTTTTTAGCTCAGCCAAGGCAGTTCACAAAATGAGGCAACATTTTGAGCGAACAAGAGACTTTAACAGTTTTCTTCATTTAATACCAACGCTTGACTGATATCTCCGTTCAAAGTCGCACAATTATTCACTGCTCACGCTTCCTGTCTTGAGCCCTTTTGAGTTTCCTTTGTAATAAACCCACTGATACTATTAACCATCTGTCTTTGGGTTCTGAAGGCCTCTGATTTCATCCAATTTGTCCTGTTTTTTGCAGATGAGATTCTCTCCCACAGTGCTTGGTGAGGCTAATTTTGTTCTGCCTTACTTTCCTTCTCGATCTGTCTGCTATTTCAGTGCTCGATCTGAAGTTTAGCTTCTAGAGCACATGGTCTAGCTATAGTGTAGTAAAACTGACACTCAACACAAAGTGGGGTTGGGAATTGGACGTCCTGGTGAATTCCAGGTCCTGACCCTGCACCTCAACTGCTCATGTGGCGTTATTTTAAAATGTAAACGATTGGCCAGGAGGCGAGCTGCCAATCAGTAGCGCTGAGCATCTCCAGGAGACGGGAGCTGCCTGCTTGGTGCCAGCAACAAATGCAGGCGCAGCCATGAGGAAGCCTGCCATTACCTTGCTAAAGAGAGCAGGCAGCTCTTTAGAGGGTGAGCAGCAGACATGCATGGAGGGTAAATGGGCAATGTTGAAGTGGTGCACATGGTCGAGTGCAGTATACCCAAAGGCCAGATGATTTTAAGCGTTAAAATGCAGTGAACCTGACAGCTACGCTAATGTACAGCAGACTTGTTTGCCAGAATCTCCACTGAAAATCACATTCCTGCCCTCCCTAGCCCGTTAACAAACTTCTGAAGGAGTTTAAGGGGCAATTAATTAGAAGCGAGCGGGTTCCCCATTCCCTTCCTGTTGACCTAACTTCAAAATTTGCGGACTGTCCTGGAAATGGCAGGATCCAGAGACAACCTCTGGGACCGTGATTTTTAAATCTCGCCTGGTGTCCCAACCCCACCAGCAATTGAAAATCTAGCCACAGGCTAACATTAGAAAGCATGGAATAATACAAATAAACTGAGCATGCAAACTTTGCAAGGAAGGAGGCTGAGGCAGTCCTTAAGGGGTTAATAAGCTGCAATGTAAATTGGCAATACTGCTGAAAGATCAGGGGCCACTACAGCCTGTCTCCCCTTTGCTAAAGGCCCTAGTTAGAACTGCTGCCTCTGACCTTCAAAGGATTGCTGGTCAAGCTGGGGTTCACTGTTTTGCTCAAAGCCTCACTTTTTCTTGCTCTTCTGCACAAGAAGCCAAGGGAACGCAGTGGGAGGCAGAGCTATCTCTACAACCAGTGAAAGACCCCCTACTGAATCAGAATTATGGGTTTAACATGAGGTTGGTAACCCTCCTGTGTCATCCTGAAGTCTCTGGGAATTGAAGCTTAATCTCCAGGAAGCAAACCCAGGAGAAAAACCTGAGGGGCAACAAACAATATTGTGTTTTTCCACCCCCCTCCCCCACCCCACCCCCCAGTTTACTTCGAACACTTTTGTAACAATATTGAAAACAGGCTGTCTCACGAACAGTCAACATTAGTTCAACTGGACAACAAAGAGTTCTGTTCTCTTCCCATTTGGCCGTGGAAAGGCAGTGGTGGCCAGACGATGGACCAATGGCGGAGGTAGAGGGTAGTGCAAGGCAGGAGGTCATGTGATGTTACACACAGGAATATACCCAGCCCAGAGTTGGCAACCTTAGTCCAACTTGTTCTTTTCCCTCTTCCTTTGTAAAAGTTTCCTTTGGCAACTGCCCACAAGTGGAAGGACTGATTTCAGCATGCAGGGGATCGCAGAAGCAGCTCTGGCTTCCGTCACGGCATGGGACATTATGTTGAGCATTCCAGAGAATGCACACTGAGCAAGGCACTGGCTGGGATCGTAGCCCGAACTCACACTGGGTTACAGTAATAAAAAGCTGAAGTCCAGAGTCCTAAACAACGCATGAACAAAATGAATCACAGTTAGAGACAAAAATCAGGGAATCTAGCAAAAGGAGCTTGGCGCGTCTTTACCATAAAAATCGAATTGCCTCATGACTGCATGTGGATATTTGTACATATAGCCTCGTTCCCTGAAATATTGGCTTTTGTCTTTAAACACAATTCAAAAAAGTTACGCAGAAACACATGCATCTCTATTGTGTCTTGACAGTGAAAACCACATTTTGAAATAAAAAGTTTCACCAAAGATGTGCACTGGCAATTTAGAAACCATAACAAGATGTGAAGTGATGGATGCAAAATAAAATCCAAGGAGACACCAGTGAGCTGCCTCTGTACCGTACAGATTGTGAGGGTCCCAGGTTTGATCTCCCATCTGTGCCAAGTTCGTTGAAATCAGCAGGTAGCCAGGGTATTACAACCGGTCACCACGCAACCTGCCCTACGGTTGTAAACGGTGGGCAAGAACATGTCTGTACTCTGTTATGACATAAATAGTCAGTGGTCATTGGCAGGGGTGGCACCTTTGGATCAGATATCATCTAAGTTAGGTGTGCATTATGCCCTAGAAAAGCAGTCAACACCTTTAGGAGAGGAAAGGTTGCAGTGGGAGAGGTGGGGTGGGGGTTGGTGGGGGGGAAAGAAAACCATAGTTTTGTCCTATTTAAAGAAAGGAGATCAGAGGCTAAGAGGACCACCCAGCTCCATTTCTAGGACTGGATTGTTTTTGTCTTCCTCCTCCTCCCTAGTCCTGCTCTTTCTACAACACAAGTGTTGAATCTTGGACAATGGCTTAGATTTTATGGCCTCCCTGCGGCGTGTCTTCCCCTGCTCCCCCCTCCAGTGAGCCGTTTAAATTTCCATTCAGTCTGGCGGGACCGTATTACCCTACTGGGCGGGAGCGGCAGTAAAATCCTGGCCAATGCCTTCGTTAAAGTGGTGAGACTACAGCAGGAGTTTCCATGTATTACAATGACTGGCTTAATTAAGGTTGCAAATTTTACTTTGGACAGTTGTCCATGCAATGCCTAGCTTAATAGATGGGTCTGCAGACTTGCATCTCTCTGAAGGCCATACACCTGAACACCAGCTTGGACTCAAAAACACGAAAGGATAATTGTTTTAATTAGCTCAATTTTATGCGATTAAACAGCCCAAAATCAATAAGGAGTTAACAGAGATGTCGCCAGCACTGACGCTGCTTGTTCACATTCTTTGAGCCTTCACGCTACACTGCACAACTGCTATCAGAGGTCAAGTGACTCATCCCTGTTACTTTGTGATCCTAAGTCGCCCACAGTGGCACCATGTCACATGAATTGCTCCTGGACAATAAATAAACCTGCCCTCTAACTAAAAAAAAAACACAAGGTAAAATGAATCAATATTTGAGTTTGTTTATATGTTGTCATCTTGATCGCTAAAGTTTTTGATTTCCTGGAATCTACTGCACAAAAGTATAATCAGGTGCTGCTGCCCTACAGGGCTTTCAATAACCTGCCTATCCCTTGTCTGAGTTTCTGCTTCATTCAGCCCAACATAGCCGAGTATACTGGGCAGATATTTTGGTTCTGTACTAGATATCATCTCAGGCTCAACATCACTAGTTTCTGCTGGAAGAAGGCCTAGTACACCTTACACTCAGAAGTCTTCCCTTTCTGCTCAATATCTAGCCATATTGTAAACATGACCTCCAGAATGTAACAATGATGTCCTTTGTTGTGGGAACTGGAAATTTCACACATGCACCCACAAGAGTTTCTCTAATCATTCTGAGGGAGTACTAATATTCTCTACAGTGAGATAAGGCCATCTGTACACCAGCAAGCAGATTTATTTAAAATATAACATGTGAATGAACAGAATAACATTTACAATGAATTTCTAATCTATTTTGTAGTGCTTCTTGTAACATTTCTTGATAAGTAATTCTCTGACGCTAGTTGGCATTGAACTTAAGAGGACACTTTCACCCTTTATGCCTGACTTGTGCTCAGGATTTCTTTTGACTGTGCATCATCTCATCCCAGCTACACATGAAGCCAAGACTTAGAGCCAGATTTTCGCTGCCCAGGCGGGTAGCTTAAGTTGGGAAATTTCCTGACTCGTCAAACTCGCCTTGGTAAAAAGTATCTCAAATCGCATGATTTTCACTCCAAGGAGGCAGATGTGGGATGGAGTCGGGTCTGCTGACCCCAGAGCAGAGCGCAGGTGGCCCCAGGGATAGGCGAGTCCTTTGGTGGGTTAGTTAGAAGGACCCCTTCAGTTCTCTGGGGCTTCGTCCCAATTGTTTCCGAAGGCATTCTAACACCTCCTAAACTCCCATCCACCCTCATACCCTCCATGCCAACCCATGCCACAATGCCCCATGGTCTCTCATACCCTGCACACTAGCTCCATAATCACTCAACCATTATCCACTATGGGCTGACCTCAGGAGCATGTGGAGATGAAAAGAAATAAACTTCTAACAATCTGATACAGCTCTCACTCCTACACACTTGATAGTGAATAAAACTCCCATTCATAGAACCCATTCAAAGCTTTTAAATCTCAAGTAGTTAATCTCTTATAAAAATAAACAAACTGCTATTCACGCCACACATCAAAGACAGCTAATCCTTTAATAATCTCTTTAAACTGTTAAACAAATTGTGAATTTGGAAACCCCTGCTGAGATAATTTTAGATTTTGAAACTCAGCCAAGCATCCATGATGACATAAAAATAGTCCTTGAGGAAATATCAACAAAGAACTCAATTGAAATGACACAAACAGATGCTATTTTTTTCTAACCTGAAACAGATAGCCTGTCAATCAAAGCAGCCAGCAGAAGTTATTTTAAGCTTTCAGTAACAGCTGCAGCCTTTTTTTTTTAAGTTTAAAGAGCAGGGGATTTAAAAAACTTCATATCATGACAATTATACAGACCTTCTCCCCCCCAGCTCCGCCCACCCAGAAGCAATTATGTCTGCTCCATCAGTTTGTGACTCCCGCACTGCAGATAAAGGCCCTTGCATTAGCCAAAATGGAGCCTGTTTGAACTCAGCACTAAGTTCAAATGGTTTGCTGAATTTGGGTTTCCCTCCTGTGTGAATCACGTTGCTCCCACCACCACCTCCACCCCCCCACCGCCCATTCTCCCCTTCACCCCCTCACCCTGCCACCAAAAGTTCAATCAGTTAGAAATGGGGCCTGTGCTTCCAAATCCAGGTCTCACCTCTCGTTTTTAAAGATCTGCGGAGTCTTCCAATGCCACAAAAAATCCAGCCCTTAACCTCCGACTCCCGCCACCTCTGGGTCCATTGATAGGCCAAACAAATGTCAATTAAACCAGCTACCTTCTTCCACATAGACATGGTCATCACTGGAAAAATCTCCCACTGGGTTCCTGTGAATGAAATCATTTCAATGTCACACCCAATTAACCCTTTGAGGTGTACAGTGCTGATGAGCATCATTAATTCAAGTAAGCACGGTACGCAAAAATACACCATCCCAGCTAGATGCTTCATTGAGATCCTTAGAATCATGTGTTTTGTGGATTTAATCAGTGGTGACAGAAATTTATCTTAGTACTAAGGAATTGGCTGAATACATATTGCTCAAAATTCCTTCTTTCAAATAGTTAAAAATCTTGAAAACTGCCAATATTTTACTGACTATAAATTCAAAAAAGTCAGTTTGAGTTGAATTAGATATAACCTCAAATATAGGAGGAATAATGGTTGGGAGTGTATGATTTCCCTTGGGTGATAGTGGCAAGACAGTTATTCTATGTCAATTTAATCATTTACAGGAAACAGGATGAAAGGTGTTATTCATCTCCCTCAAGATATTGAATCAGGACAACCTATGACAGTGTAAATTATGCAAGATCTGTTGATTTACATGAACTTGATAAGGGTGACTGTGTTCCAAGATTGAATTTCAATATCAATTGCAAAGAATTAGAATGGAAATATCCGCATGCACTACCAACAGCAACTGAGAAATTAGTTTGGAGAAAGGTACAAGACCTGAGAATGTGCAAGAAAGAGAACAGATGTGGGTGATAACATTGCTGGATTGGTCAGGGTTAATTATTGCATCATGACTAATGTCAATTAACACCCTTATACAGCCAACTTCAACAAGTCTGAAACTACCAGTGCTTATTCTAGTAAAAGATGATATAGGTTAATAAAACATAGCAATCCACAAAGAAGATAATATTATTCCTCTAGCTCCCCACTGTTAACCTTACTGGGGGCCAAAAGTTGGTATTCGCTGTTTTACGGGTACAGGAGTTACGATGTCTGCACATAAATTTGGTGCTACCTCCTCCTTTAGCTGATTGTAGCATAGGTCGAGCATCTGCCGAGCTGCTGACTGCCTCCGTGTTCAACAGGCGTCCAAGCAGCATGTGCTAATTGTACACGGTGTGGCCAGCTTTCTGTCCTTAAAGGCAGGCTGTCCCTCTTAAAGGGTGCTGTACTGAATTGCAGAGGTTGCTAATGCTGCAATTTTAAACAAAATAGAACAGCAGGGCAGAGAGAGTGTTCCAGAGTCACAGATTTGGTGCTGGAGGTGGACTGAAGGAGAGACGGCACTGTTCTATGGGAGTCCAGGAGGCCCTCAAGGACATATTTGAAGTTGACAAAGTGTAGCACTTGGATTCAAACAGTGAAAATAAAGGAGAATGGAACAGAGACTTTGATCACAGGCATTACTGAGTTTAAGCTTGGCGAGTGGTCAGATATGTTGATGAAGGTGGAAGGGTTACTCTTAAGTGCCGTAACCTACTCGGCAATGAAATCAAGATTTACTCCAAAATTTTTTTTTTTTTTTTTTGTAAAAATATACTTTATTCATAAAATATCTTCAATCACATTCAAAACCATTTCAAAAACAACATTACAAGGGTACAATCCAGGTTAAACTTTTACAAAATGTATCACCAGGTGCATCAGTACAAACAATATTACAATCATTTACAGCCTTTCATTTTGATCTGTACAGCCCGAGGGGCTCTAAACAGTTCCCAGTCTCTCGGTGCGCTGTGGTAGAAAGGTCTTAGACAGCGACCCTTCCCCATTGCGCCTTTGCGGCAGCTGCCCCAAGCTTTAGTGCGTCCCTCAGCACGTAGTCCTGGACTTTGGATTGTGCCAGTCCGCAACAATCGGTCGGGGACAACTCTTTGTGCTGGAAGACCAACAAGTTTCGGGCAGACCAAAGCGCGTCTTTCACCGAGTTGATGATCCTCCAGCTGCAGTTGATGTTTGTCTCGGTGTGTGTCCCTGGGAACAGCCCGTAGAGCACAGAGTCCTGTGTCACAGAACTGCTCGGGATGAACCTCGACAGCAACCACTGCATCTCTCTCCAGACTTTCTTTGCAAAGGCACAATCCACAAGGAGGTGAACAACGGTCTCTTCCCCACCACAGCCACCTCGAGGGCAACGTGCAGAGGGGGTGAGCCTCCTGGCGTGTAGGAAGGATCTGACGGGGAGGGCCTTTCTCACCACCAGCCAAGCTACGTCTTGGTGCTTGTTGGAAAGTTCTGGCGATGAGGCATTCTGCCAAATGACTTTGACAGTCTGCTCGGGGAACCATCCCACAGGGTCCACCCTCTCCTTTTCCCTCAGGGCCTCTAGGACGTTACGTGCTGACCACTGCCTGATGGACTTGTGGTCAAAGGTGTTTTTCTGCATAAATTTTTCCACCAGGGACAGGTGGTACGGCACGGTCCAACTACTTGGAGCGTTCCGCGGCAGCGTGGCCAGACCCATCCTTCGCAACACCGGGGACAGGTAGAACCTCAGCACGTAGTGACACTTGGTGTTTGCGTACTGAGGGTCTACGCACCGCTTGATGCAGCCGCACACAAAGGTGGCCATCAGTATGAGGGCGATGTTGGGCACGTTTTTTCCCCCTTTATCTAGAGGCTTGTACATCGCGTCCCTGCGGACACGATCCATTTTCGACCTCCAGATAAAGCGGAAGATGGCTCGAGTGATCGCCGTCGCGCAGGAGTCTGGAATGGGCCAGACCTGCGCCACGTACAGCAACAGCGAGAGTACCTCACACCTGATGACCAGGTTCTTACCCGCAATGGAGAGGGAGCGTCGCTCCCACATGCCCAGTTTCCTTTTCACCATAGCCACTCGCTCCTTCCAGTTTCTAACGCATGCCCCGGTCCCTCCGAACCATATCCCCAGCACCTTCAGGCCGTCAGCCCTGACAGTGAAGGGGACAAAGGATCGGTCAGCCCAGTTCCCAAAGAACATGGCCTCGCTCTTCCCACGATTTACCTTGGCTCCCGAGGCCAGTTCGAACTGGTCGCAGATGTGCATCAGTCTGCGCACCGACAGCGGATCCGAGCAGAAGACGGCGACGTCGTCCATGTACAGGGAGGCTTTTACCTGAGTGCCTCCACTGCCTGGGATCGTCACTCCTCTTATGCCCGGATCCTTCCTGATGGACTCGGCAAAGGGTTCTATGCAACACACGAAAAGGACAGGCGAGAGAGGACAGCCCTGCCTGACTCCAGATTTAATCGGAAAGCTATCTGTTTCCCACCCATTGATTGAGACTGCGCTACTGATGTTAGTGTAGAGCAGTTGGATCCAATTTCGAATTCCCTCCCCAAACCCCATTTTGGAGAGCACATCCCCCATGTAGGTGTGCGATATTCTGTCAAAGGCCTTCTCCTGATCCAAGCTGATGAGGCAGGTATCCACACCCCTGTCCTGTACATAGGCAATCGTATCCCTGAGCAGCGCCAGGCTGTCAGAGATCTTCCTGCCTGGCACAGAGCAGGTCTGGTCAGGGTGAATCACCAATTCCAGAGCGGATTTGACCCGGTTGGCGATGACCTTGGACAGAATCTTATAGTCCACATTCAACAGTGAAATGGGTCGCCAATTTCTAATTTCCTCCCTTTCCCCCTTGTGCTTGTAGATGAGGGTGATGATGCCTTTCCTCATGGATTCTGACATACTACCGGCCAGGAGCATACTCTCGTACACTCCTAGCAGGTCTGGGCCGATCAAGTCCCACAGAGCCGAATACAACTCCGCCGGCAAGCCGTCGCTTCCGGGGGTTTTACTCTTCTCGAAGGACTCGAGGGCCTTAGTCAGTTCATCAGGAGTTAGCGGTTTGTCCAGGCTCTCCCGCGTACTGTGGTCTAAGACCTCCATGATAGAGGACAGGAAGGACTGGGAGGCCGTGCTGTCCGTGGGCTTCACGTCATACAATCCGGCATAAAAGGATTTGCTGATCCTCAGAATGTCGGACCGTGATGACTTTACTGAGCCGTCTTCTTCCTTCAGGCTGCTGATCACAGAGCGCTCTCTGTGTACCTTTTGGAAGAAGAAACGTGAGCACGTCTCATCCTGCTCCACGGAGCGGACTCTGGAACGGAAGATGATCTTGGAGGCCTCCGAGGCAAAGTGCGAGGCTTGCTGGCCCTTCACCTCTTGGAGCTCCTCCTTGACATCGACCCCCATCGACCGCAGCCGGAGCAGATTCTGCATCTTTTTCTGGAGTCGGGACATTTCCCTCTGTTCCTTTCTAGCTTTCTGGGTGCCTTTGAGGATGAAAAACCTCTTGATGCTTCCCTTGATCGCTTCCCACCAGTGTGTCAGGGACTCAAAGAGGGGTTTCACGGTTCTCCAACCTTTGTAATCCCTCTTGAGCTCCTCAATGTTCTCTGGGGTCAGCAGTTGCACATTTAGCTTCCATGCCCCCCTGCCCACCCTCAGGTCCTTCTCCAAGTGGCAGTCCGCCAGTAGGAGGCAGTGGTCAGAGAAGAACACCGGCTTGACGTCGGTGGATCTGACTGTGAATGCACGGGACACAAACAGGAAGTCTATCCTGGAACGAATGGACCCGTCTGGCCGCGACCAGGTGTATCTACGCTGCGCTCCGTCTGCAGGGTTGCTGAAGACGTCGTGCAGCTTGGCATCCTTAACTGTTTCCATCAGGGATCTGGACGTAGCGTCCAATCTGCTGCCGGCCCAGCCGGATCGTCCAGCCGCATCGATGATGCAGTTGAAGTCACCGCCCAGAATGACCGGCCTGGAGGTCGCCAGCAGCAGTGGGAGCTGCTGAAAAACCTCCAGCCGCTCAGCCCCTTGTGCCGGGCCATACACGTTAATTAACCGGAGTGGAGCGTTCTTGTACATTACGTCTGCTACGAGGAGTCGCCCGCCCACCACCTCCTTGACCTCGGAGACGGTGAAGTTGCCTCCCCGCAGCAGAATACCCAGGCCGGAGGAACGAGAGTCGTTTCCGCCCGACCAGATCGATGGCCCGTGGGACCACCATCGTGACCATTGCCTGTAGGAGCTGAGGTGCGGTATCGCACACTCCTGCAGAAACAACAGGTCAGCTTTGACCTTGGCTAGGTAGTCCAAGGTCGCAACACATCGCGTAGTAGATTTAATGCTACGCACATTTATGGATACAATCTTTAAACCCATTTTAAAGCATTTATTCTCCTACCAAACCCACTGTCTCTGAGAGTCCCAGACCTTTAGTCTGCTCCTTCATACCCGTAGTGAGCTCAAATTCCTTCACTTTGGATGGGCTGAGGTAGATCTCCTTGGCCGTGTTCTGCTCCGGTGGCATCTGGAGGTTCACGTAGAGAGTGGGTTTTGAGATGACCTTTGCTGGAGAAGCTTCTCCAAAACTCACCCCCTCTGGGGTGTTGCTGTTCCCGGCTTCCTGGAGCTGGGGTGCGATGATTGCCTCACTGCTCCCAGATTCCAGGGGCTGTGGTACACTGGCCTCCTCAGGTTGCAGGCAAAGTTGGGGTGCGCTGGTCTCCTTGTTGTCTCCAATTTTCTGGAGCTCGGGTGTCTCGTCCTCCAACGCCCTGGAGCTTTGCCGCCTCTTCTGTCGGTGCCGCCCTGGCACTTCATCATCCGAAGAGCTGCTGCCCTTGTCATCCGTGTCGGATGGGAGACGCCTCTTGCCGCTTCTCTGGGAAACGCCTTTGCTTCTTCTTCGCTCCCTCTTACTTTTCTTGTTCTTCACCGTCCGCCACTCCCCCTGCTGCTTTTCCACTGCTGCCTCCTCCTCCATTGATTCGCTGTCCTGAGGACTGGGAGGTTCAGGGGGTAGTGCTGTTGCTTGGCTCTCTGTTGCCTCAATCTCTTTCTCCACCTTGTCTCTCTCTGTGTCCTCCTTTGTCCCGTTGAGCTCCCTGGGGGCCTTGGTGGTTGGAGTGACACGAAACATTTCTTCTGCTTCCCCCTGGTCGGCTTTGGCTGCCTGTGCGTAAGTACGGCAGCGTTTGGGGCAGGTCCTGTAGAGGTAACTTGCCTCGCCACACAGGTTGCAGCACTTGGCCTGTTTGCAGTCTTTTGTCTGGTGCCCTTCCTGTTTGCAGATCTTGCAGAGGGAGGCGCTGCAGTTGGCCGCCACATGACCAGCCTTGCCGCATGAGCGACAATGCTTGGGTTGCTCAGCGTAGACCAGGTAGCCACGGTTTCCCCCGATAGCGAAACTGGAGGGAGGGTGGAAAATGGCTCCCTTACCATCGGTCTTTAGCGTGACCTTAAACAGGCGTTTGCCTGTCCAGATCCCCAAGTCGTCTCGAATCTCGGTGCCGCTCCCCACCTTATCGAAGTACCTGGTGAGGAAGGTGACCACGTCGGCGACAGGGACGAAGGGGTTGTACACATGCACCATCACCTCACGTTCCCGTTGCAACGGCAGAGAAAAGTGCGGCTCCGCCGTCAGGATCTTCATCTTCAGCAAAATGCTGAATAAAGCCTCAAATCAAATGACTGTCAGGGAGATTTAAAACCCTAAGTTGGTAAATTTGCCTCAGTGCAGAATTTCCCATTTAAACACAATAGTCTTTTTTCAATCTTGAGTGCATAATCTGTGGTTGTAAGTATTTAAGTGTAAGTTAAAGCAGGACATTTACTACAATTGCTCCACAGTTATAAATTCAGTTTGAAGCAGTATTTTCATTATTTGTTCACAATTAAGTGTCAAGCAAAAGTAAAAATGCAAATGAGTCTGCTATTCAGGCAACAACAACTTACGTTTATATGGCACTCTGTCACGTACTAAAATGTCCCAAGGCACTTCACAGAAGCAATTATCAAACAAAATACAACATGAGTCATAATGATGAGATACTAGGCCAGGTGACCAAAAGCTTGCTCAAAGAGGTAGGGTTTTAAGGAACATTTTAAAGGAGGAGAGTGCGGTGGAGTGGTTTAAGGAATGAATTCCAGTGAGGACTCAGGTAGCTGAAGGCATGGCCGCCAATGGTGGAGCAATTAAAATCAGGCGTGCATAAGAGGCCAGAATTGGAGGAGCATGACATCACTTCCTGCTTTAATGTGGCCTCACTGTACATAACAAAATCAACACTGAGTAATTACAATATTTCAAAAGGTCACATTTCTCAGAACGGTTCAAAGCTGAAATGCATGTTAACTACACAAAACAGGGTGGCTTGTCTACTTAAGTACCTGAAATAAATAGATGGTCATTTTTAGTGGCCAACCTTTAATAGCATTTAACACACCGTAGCGCTTAGAATTCACAGGACCTCTATCCACATCCTGTGACTTTAAGCATGAGCTGAAAATATTGTTAATCACTTCCATTAACCTCATTAAGGAAATAGCACCCAGAAGCCCCCAGGTAGGGTTACCAACTCTAGCTGGACGTATTCCTGGAGGTTTCATTACATCAGCACCTGTGACTGCACAAAGAGCCTTTGCCTAACACCCCCATCTCCAATACCTTTGTAACTAATAAACAAAAGTGTTCATAGAAAATTTAAAAAGAAGACTTTGCTGCTTGGTTTCTGGAAAGCAATGTCCGAGGAGATTAATCTTTAATTCCCAGATGGTCCTGATCAATCCTGGTGGGTTGGTAATCCTACTAACCTCCAAAGGATGTGCATTCTCACAGGATAGGTTAGATAAACTACAAACCCTTTGACATATTCAGAAGGATGGTAAAACATATCATTGTAAACAATCTGTTTGATAACAGTTGCAACTAGTTTCATTTTGAAGTGGAGTGTGGTCTGAACAGGATGCCTGAAAATATCTAAACATCACCCCCAACCCCCTCTCCCACCATGCCCCCTGACCACCCAGCACCCCTCCCACCACCACCCCCCCATCCCCTCCCACCACACACCCCCCACCCAGCACCCCTCCCACCACCACCACCACCCCCCCATCCCCTCCCACCACCACCCCCCATCGCCTCCCACCACGCTCCCCCCACCCAGCCCCCCCACCACCAACCCCCCCTCCCACCACGCCCCCACCAACCCCCCACCCACCACGCCCCCCACCAACCCCCCCTCCCACCACGCCCCCCACCAACCCCCCTCCCACCACGCCCCCCACCAACCCCCCCTCCCACCACGCCCCCCACCAACCCCCCCTCCCACCACGCCCCCCACCAACCCCCCCTCCCACCACGCCCCCCACCAACCCCCCCTCCCACCACGCCCCCCACCAACCCCCCCTCCCACCACGCCCCCCACCAACCCCCCCTCCCACCAACCCCCCCTCCCACCACGCCCCACAGCAACCCCACCTCCCACCACACCCCCCACCAACCCCCCCTCCCACCACACCCCACCTACCCAGCCCCTCTCCCACCACACCCCCCCCACCCAGCTTCTCTCCCACCACGCCCCCCACCAACCCCCCCTCCCACCACACCCCCCCACCACCCAGCCCCTCTCCCACCACCCCCCAACCCCCCCTCCCACCATGCCCCCACCCCAACACTCCCCACCCCCCACCCACCCCACCCCCCACCCACTCCCACCCCCCCACCCCTCCCAACCCCCCCCCCCACCCCTCCCACCCCCCCCCCCCCCCAAGAAAGCAGGTTCTTTGAAATGGATATCCTGGTTTTCAACTTTGTTTGCAAGTTAATGAATTTTAATGAACAACAAAGCAACGAGCTGAACACAAGCCTCGATCGTACTCTCTGCCATGGTCTTCTCGCGTCTCAAAAAAATGTTGGATTGAGAAAAGGTGACAATTCAACCATTAAAAAAAGGAAACAAAGAAAGACTTGCATTTATTTATATAGCATTTTTCATGGCCACTGGGCATCTCAAAGTGCTTCAGAATAAGGAGGCATGTCTTCAAACTGTTATATGGCAGTATTATTACTTACTTCAGTACAAGAAAGACTTGCATTTATATAGTGCCTGTCACGACCTCAGAATATCCTAAAGCCAATGAGGTACCTTTAAAATTGTAACACAGGAATTACAGCAAGATAAGCTCCAAAATATAAAGACCAGATAATCTATTTTTTTTAGTGATTTGGTTGAGGGATAAATATTGACCAGGACAATGGATAGGATTCCTCTGCTCTTCTTCAAATAGCACCATGAAATCTTTTATGCCCATCTGAGAAGTGAGACAGAGTCTTGGCTTAACACCTCATCCAAAAAGACCAACCATGCAGCACTCCCTCCTCAGTAAGTACTACATTGAAGTGTTGGCCCTGATTTCCTGCTCAAGTCTCTGGAGTGGCTCTTGAGCCCGTGAGTCACTGACTCAGAGGTACAAGTGCTACCAACTGGGCCTTGGCTGACATGATTGAGTTACATTAAATGTCTGGTGGCAATGTTGTCCAACTATGTCCTTATCTCCAGGAAATTTAGCTTTCAGCGCAGTAAACTGCATCTTCATTCTTCATTTCCTGACTAAGCATTCTGGAAAGAGATTATGTGAACTGATAGGTAAAATTATCCTGTCAGAGGTGAGGCTTGCAATAAAGGACTTTCATGGCCTTGTTGCATGATATCCCTGAGAAGCTTGCATTTACACTGTATCCTATTAAAGGGAGCTATCAGTCACCATAGCAACAAATGCAAGGCCCAAGGGTACAAAATGCTATTTTAAAGGTTAAAGAGAGAAACTGGAAGAGACTGAAGAGGCAAGGCTAGTGTTTGCAGGGCTGAAGAGTGAAAACAGTGGCAGCTATGGTCTGAAGAATGAAGCTAACAATTATTGCCTTGGCAACAAGTTGAAAATAAAGGATGATGGAAGCTTTTGACAAGTGTGGAGGTTTCTTTTTTACAGCCAGTAATCAGGATTAGTTCATTAATAAGGATCGCATAACCGAGATTTCCACGTTGAAATACTTATATACTGTTAACATTTCAAATAGGAAAGCACTCCTGTTCAGCATTTTAAAGGGGTTGTCCAAACCCATCTTAAAATGTGTCCCCCAGATCAATGCAAGGTTTAATCAAAAAAAACCTATTTCCACTTTGTTTCTGGAATGATTGGAAAATGGAGTAGAAACAGAAAACTTAAACTGGTTCAAACCAATAGCAGTTGAAGAACCTTCTCTGTATTACAAGAAAATAGAGCTGGGAAAGACACTCACTATTAGTCCCTTTATAAATAAATATATATTATATATATTTATTTATAAAGGGACTAATAGTGAGTGTCTTACATATACATATGTATGTATGTATATATATATATTTATATATATATATATATATACACACACAAACATTTTAAGGCAAGTGATGTGTAAAATTCAGTACATTCATTTAGTACAGTACTATGACAATTGGGCTGAGCTTTGCTCCTCTACATAAGACATTTCAATACACCTGTGCTGTTGCAAAGTTTGCTGAATATTCATATTCAAGGATTAGGCAGTTAAATGGAGGCACAATGCTGAAGATTGCTATTCCCCTATCAGTTGTTCCATACTGCTCAACTTTAAAGTACAAAAATCAAACTGCATGAATTTCAGCCCCCTGATTGTGGTCAGATATAAAATGTGACTAAAAAGAAAGAACTTGCATTTTTATAGTGGCTTTCATGGCCTCAGGATGTCCGAAAGCATTTTACAATCAATTAAAGGCTTTTGGAGTTGTTGCACCGATCCTTGTTGTAATGCAGGAATCAGTTTGCACACAGCAAGGTCGCACAAACAGCAACAAAATAAAAGATCAGATCATCTGTTTTATCGATTTCCATTGACCAATAAATATTGTTCTGGACACCAAGGCCTGAAGCTTCTGGTCAGCAAGCGGGGGCGGGGCAGCAGCTCCATGCCTCGGAGATTGCTGCGCTCTTTCACGTGCATGTGCAAAAGAGCGCAGGGCCCGACTCAGCCTCCTCCCCGGCCCGCCCACACAGGGAGCGCTCAGCGCTTCCGGGTGTGCGCAACGCTGGGCGGGTCTTAATTGGCCCGCCCATGTAAAATGGTGGCACGCAGCTGATCGCAGGCGGCGATTGGCTGTGCGCCCACCCGCGCCCGCTCAACTTCCCCCCCCCTCCCCCCTCATGATGGGGAGAAAATTCTCCCCCAAAGTGTAATTCCCCTGCTTTTCAAATTAGTGCCAGGAGTTCTTTTACATCCATCTAGCAGGGCAGACAGGGCATCCATTTAATATCTCATCTGAAAGATGGCATCGCCAACAGTACAATACTGCACTGCAAGTGTCAGTCCAGATTTTCTGCTCAAGTCTCTTGGAGCAGGAACAAACCCACAACCTTCTGACAGAGGTGAGAGCGCAACCCACCGAGATATTGCCAAGAGTGTTAATTCCAATATGTGTATGTTGAGGAAGAATGAGTCTAAAGCTGGCCTTTCCGCGGTTCTCTTTCTGTTGTCTATCTGAGCTGACCTGCATGTCTGCCCACCCACTGATCACACTGCCAGGTAGCACCTGTTTCTGCTCAACACAAAACTCCTTTCACTTTCCATTTTGCAAAATGGTATTGGTGAAGTATGTCTTTAGCTCCCTAGTCGTTTCCTCTCTCACAGCCACCCATGCCCTTCCCCCGCCATCACTACTGACTCCCTGACATCACCTTCCACCTCCCCACCATCACCTACCTGCCAGAACCCTTTACTTTCCAGGATGTCCAGGTGAAAGTGCATGTTCCCTATCTTCCTGAGAATCCCACCCCCAACCACATTGACCTCCCCGACCTCCTCCTTCCCACCCCCAGGGTCCGTGTCTCCCTCCGAGTCCCCACCAACCACCCTCACTGCCCCTTCTACTGCTACCATCCCACCCTCACCCTCCCACCCAACCGGCTCACTCTGCCCTCAGTCATTCTCACCATTCCCTCCTACCACACCCACCCTCATTTCGCCCCCCAGGAGGCAGTCATCAACTCCACAGACCCTCCCTTGCACATTCACCTAGACATCCCCCGCCGTCCCCTACTCCTTCCTCCACCCTTACTCCTTCCTCCCCCTGGATTCCTGGCCCCCTCTGAACTCCTTCCTCCCCCCCGAACTCCTTCCTCCCACTGCAGACTCCTTCCTCCCCCTGAGGTCCTGCCCCCCTCAAAACTCCTTCCTCCCTCAGAATTCTTTCCATTAAACCTTCCTTCCCAGTTGCCGTATTCTCCCCCATTACACCCTCCTCCCCCGTACTCCCTACCCCCTCTGAACCTTACCCCCCCGACACCTTTGTTCTCCCCTTCCCAACCTCACTGAGCCCTGGCACCTTCCAACCTCATCCACACGCCCCTCCAACCTGGCACACCTTCCTCTCCCAGTCGAGGTTAGACTTTCCTCTCCCACTCACAGCTGGGCCTTCCTCTCTGCCCCCTCGATAACTATCCGTAGCAGACCATGGCCAAAGTACTGAAGTCCTGAAGCAGACCCTCAACGGTAACCTTCCAACTACCGTGAGCTGCTTCACAGCAGAGCCACGTCCATATAAATCGACCCAGCATGTGATGCACGTGTTCCTTCAGGGTTGAGTTGCTGTAGGGCTCCAGCATCTTCTGCTCTTTGGATGTCCGCAGTGTGGGCAAGGCCCTGATGGTAAGTCCCGACTTCTGCACGTCACACCTGTCCAGACTTGTTCTGCACTGGCGTGTTTTCCCGCCGATTTGGGTGGTAAATTTGATGTGGGGGGATAATTCCAGTGAGCAGGGCTTATAATATGCAGATGTATTACAAAGAAGTTCCCAATGGCTGGAATGGTGGCCTGCCATTGACGGACGGAGCAGATGATTGCAAACTGGCTTCATGATGTTGTGAAACCGACTTTTGGCCTTCTTGCAATATTGTGTGCTCAAGCCCACCATGACACCCAACGCCCAATAGGTATGGAAAATTCCGGCCATTAATTCTGTTTTGCTCTTGACAGATGCTGTCGGACCTGTTGAGTATTTTCCAGCATTTTCTATTTTTAGTGTCAGCAGATTACTGTAACTGTTAATTCTTTGACCACTTAACTTTGTGAAAGGTAAGGATAAAAAAATTTCTGGATTCTTTTAATGCATTCTTAGGGTGTGGGTGACACAGGCAAGGCACATTTATAGCATGCCCGGCTGTCCTGATGTGATGGTGGGCCTTGTCTTTGTTCTGTGCCACTCCTTGTAGTAATTGTGCTCCGACAAGGGGCTGGTGAGTAAAGCATTCTGGATATTGACACAGTGATAAAGAAGGAACGGCATGATATGTGTCCAAATCCTGATGATGTCTGACTTGAAGGGGAAGTTAGATAGGATTGGGATTCTTGTCTTTCTTGGTTTAGAAGGGAGATGCTGTTGATTCTGCAGATCATAGGCTTTCTCGCAGTGAGTTCACTTTTCCTGTAAGCGGACACGATCACCTAAGAGGTATTAATTAATGACATAAATTTCTGAACGGCTTCTGGACCTCTGGAGGCTAAATACAAGAGGGATTTGTGTTGCCATTGTTTCCATTGTAAGATTATTGTGGATTTAAAAAATATTTTCTGCCCAATCTCTGGTAGTCATTCTGCGAGCAGTGACGGCATGCGTCCTTGGTTGGAAGATAGTTACAGAGCCTGTTGGAAAATGGAATGCTTTACAATAGCCAATATTTTTCACATAACATGGGAACGCCATTTTCAAGGTATATTTCTACAGAGAGCTGTTATACCCTGACAGTAATTTTAAAATTAAATGCCACTGCCTTACGTGGGAGTGTTGTTAAGGAGATAACATTGTGTTTATTAAACCTAGAGTAGTACATACAGCCTTTGCTCTGACTCAGTATCATCAAATTGCACCATACCTCTGATTTCAAGCCAAAAATACACTTGAAGTTAATTCTCTTTACCATTGGTACCCCCGGGTTGTGCGACAAGGCTTTTTTTTGTAATTTCACCAGAGACATATTTCAGTTTGCTAGGATCCCTGGTATAAGCCAAACATTTGCTCTGGTCTCCTCTGCAAAGCCTCAGAAGGCAATTCCGATGAGATGAAAAAGATGTCAAGACACATACTTAGGAAATCGGTGAGACCGCCTTTAAGAAACCGCCCTCCTTGAGCACCCAATCCTTTGGTTAAGCAATAAAGGCA
The DNA here is from genome assembly GCF_964194155.1 of Cetorhinus maximus. Classification (NCBI taxonomy): domain Eukaryota; kingdom Metazoa; phylum Chordata; class Chondrichthyes; order Lamniformes; family Cetorhinidae; genus Cetorhinus; species Cetorhinus maximus. The sequence goes on from NC_135893.1 coordinate 66,291,745, forward strand.
AAATTGGCATAAAAGGTAGGTGTACATGCAGAATCCTGCTCATTCTTATGTACTGTAGGGAGAATTTGGGTTTGAGTAATTTCTACCCAACCTTTCTGGGAACTGGATAAATTAGCTCATTGGGTTAAGTTAAAGGTTAAGTCTCCCTGGGAAGATGTAAATAATAGTGTTGAGGCCTTTGTTTATCTGAATATTATATATATGGATTTGAATATAGTGACACATCCAATCTTACACAAAAATAAGAAACATGGGTAACAGTGAAGGGAATTGTAGGCAACTTCAAGAGGTCATAGGCAGCTTGGCAGATTGGACAGATAGATGCCAGATAAAATTTTATACATAGAAATATGAGATCATCCATTTCATGAGGAAGGGGAGGACATATGCACTGCTTGGAAAGAGACTTCAAAATTACAGAAGCAGATAACAGCTCAGACTGGGAAATCTTTACAAGTAACAGACAAATGGATAAAGTTGCCAAAATACACATATGGGATGCTAAGTTTTATAAATAGGGGCATCGAATACAAACTAGAGTGATTTTAAAAGGAGAATTCGATAACTATATGAGAAAGAAGAATGTATGAGGGTATGGAGGGAAAAGAGATTGGGACAAGAGGCCAAATGGCTGCCTCCATCTCTTCTGCTTTCTTCTCTGTCCCACATACCCTTCTTAGTCACTCACTGCTGTAATTTTGATTGTCAAATGTGGCTACTGAATTCCCTTTGTTGCTTTGTCTGTTTCTTTATATATTGTTCCATTTTAAGTCTACATTAAGGTTAGTAAAGTACAAAGTATGCAGCTTGTGTAACATTGCTCGGCAAACCGGTTTGCAGTGAGGCTGATGTAAATGCCATTTCATACACAATTATCCACTGTGTTATGAATGATATATTTATTTGAAAGTTGACGTTGGACTTTATACCCTTTTCTGTCACAGTAACAGTGGTGGAGTAAGATGGGTGCAGATTGCAGATGTGCAAGAAAATCATAGCTGATTTTTTAAAACTGAACTCCATTTTTCTGCGTTATCACCATATCCCTCGATTCCCACAGTATCCAAAAATCTATTGATCTCAGTCTTGAATATCCTCAATGACTGAGTATCCACCGCCCTCTGGGCTAGAGCATTTGAAAGGGTTATGATCCCCCAAGTGAAGCAACTTCTCAGCTCAGTTCTATGGCTGACCTCTTATCCTGAAACCATGACCCCGAGTTCTAGGCTCTCCAGCCAGGGGAAGCAGTTTCTCAGCATCTGCCCTGTCAAAGCTCTCAAAGTTTTTATGGGGAGAATTTTCTCCCCGTCTTGTGGGTTGGGCGGGAGCAGACACGGGCGGGTGCAGGGCTGATTGTCGCCTGCGATCAACTGCGCACCACCATTTTATGTGGGCAGGCCAATTAAGGCCCACCCAGTGTGACGCGCACCCGGAAGCGCTAAGCGCTCCATTTGTGGGCGGGGGAAGGGGTTTGGGGCGGGCGGGGGGGAGTCGGGGCCTGCTCATGCGCGCGAAAGACGAAAGAGTGCAGAAATCTCCCTGAGGCACGGAGCTGCCTTAGGGAGTTTAATTTCATTGTGAAAACCTGAAAGGAAGATTTGAAAAAATTATCTGGACATGTCCCCTCATGTGAGTGTCACACGAGCTGGGGCATACCTATAAATTTTATTAAAATTTTTTATTAAAGTTATAAACCCTTCATGAAACCTCATCCCGCCCATGGATGAGGTTCCATGAAAAATGCGAAGGCCGCCTGGGCTCTTCGCCTGCCCGTCAACCTTAAGGTGGGACGGGCAGCCCTGAGAATCAGTTTAATTAGTTAAATAATGGGCTTAAAAGGCCTTTGACAGTTCGGCGGGTGTGCAGCGGAGTTGGCTGCGTGCCCTCCAAACTGAGGGTCAGGGTGACGCGCGGTGACGTCAGGGACTCACGCCTGACATCACCATGCGCCATTTTACATGCCAGCAAGTGGGGCCCCATCCTGCACGCCAACCACAAGATTCAGGCCCATGTCTCATTCTTTGAATACGCTGAACCTCCCAATATGAAGATCAATATGGACAAGGGCAGCCATTTGGTGCATCTTTGCATATCTGCCTGGAAAGGAACCTCACGACTTTACCTTTAGAGCATCAAGCCACTGCTTGAATGGTTGAAAGGCTTTTGCTTCCATGGCCTGGATTTTCAATTGCCCGTGAAAGTGAGGGCTCACACATGGGCCGGAATTTTCCAGCCCCTCACGCTGGCTGGATCTTCCGGTCCCGCCGATGTGAATGGACATTTCAATGGCTCCCTGGCCCTGCCGCGAGGGAACCCGCTGTGGTGGGAGGGTGGGGGTGCTGGAAAATTCCAGCCAAGGTGTGCCATTGTGCCAATGCTTCTGGGACGCTGTGGAAATTTCAAAGCAAGAACTTGATGGTTGTGGGTGGGCGGTTGTGGGGGGGTGGGTGAGGGGAGATGGGAACCTGCACACCTCCAATTAACTGCCTATTAAGCTTCTTGAGGAGCTTGTTAATGGGTTGGGGTGGGCCAGGAGGCGATTTTCACATCACAAATTGCCAAAGCTGAACAGTGTGCTGCACGTTAATGCATAGCTGTTGGGTACAATGTGGAGAACAATTAGGTTTTTTTATGATGGAATTTTTTTTTTGCCACTAGGGTTTTGGTTCTGGATTGAGTTGGCCACTTGGCCACTTTCTGCTTGGTGAAGCTGTTGGCCCTCTGAAGTGCTGCCTCCTCTTCTTTGCAAGGCAGCGGCAGCAGCAGACCCCGTCATGGCTGCGCCTGCCTTTGCCCCTCAACAGCCAACTCCTACCTCCTGGCAGAGCTCAGCACTGCTCATTGGGTGGTGAGTGGGCGCTGAGACTCAGAAATTATCCGGGCACCAGGTTCCCAAACCTGGTGTGAAAATCAAGCCCATGACTCGACCTTATAGTTTATTCCATGGATTGATCACTCTCCTGACACCAGGTCTAAATTCACCATTCACCAGGTTCCTGTGCCAAACTTGGGATGCCAGCAGCATCCCTAGCTGGACACTCTTACCATCTGCCTCGGAGGCAGTTCGTAAAGGGAAACGCTGTGATTTTAAGTAGCAGAAATGGGAAATGCGGGGGGGGGTTTGGGGGTGTGGTTAAAAGAGCATTCCATAAGAAATAGAAAAAGCACTTCTCTTTTAAACAAAGTAAATATTATCTGCACTGTGTCAACCAATCAGTGGGAGGCTGGAACCATGTTTGTGGTTTTAACTTACAGAAGTCTCTAAACTTTTGACCAGAAGGACAGCAAACAGACTACACTGATGTCATTTCTCCAGGAAAATGCGGCCAGTGAAGGGTAGTTACAAATGTGTGGAAAGTCATCCCAACCACTTCCGTCTGCCAGGACTTGTGGTGTCACTATGTGTCAGCTTTTGTTTTAAATTTAAAAAGCCAAAATAAAAGATCTCTCCTGATAATATCAGTCTGTTCTGCTCAGGCAGTTAGCGTCTATGGGCCAGCTGTGGGAGGAGTAGATGCTTATGCCCCTAATATGCTCCTGGAGCTATTACAGGAAATCTGTGTGCAGGCCCACCTGACAATCATTTGTATGTAACTTAGACAGTTGGTGCCTTTACATCCAGTCAGCTGCAGTCACAAGAAAAGGCATTCCAGGAAATTCAGCAGCGGTGTTATTTGGATGCAGGATGGGGAGCAAAAACTTAGCAACACATTTTCCCTGTGTGCAGCATCGATTTTTCATGGACACCAAACCCAATAAAATCTTTCCTAGTAAGTCAATATAAAGGATAGCACCAGGGCTGAATGTACACATGGTCAAAATATCAATCAACTCAAGAGCCCTGACCATGCATATTAATCTGGATATTTTACTTTTAACATGAACAAGTTGGCTTTGATTGCATTATTTAGTAATACTGGCTCCAAGCGTGAGATATGATCTCTCATTGTAATAAATACTATTTCTGAAAGCACAAAAATGGGAGAATAGCTGCCCAGATACTTTGATAATGCTCAGGAACTGTGGAGTACATTCCTGTCCAAATCAGATGTACACACAGTCTCTTAAGTGCTTTGTCCTGACCTAGCTTTCCTGTTCAACATGGCACACCGCATCAAGAAGTGACCCCAATCCATCGTTCATCAATATGTAATGCTTCTAAAATGTAGGGAACTCTCTACGCATCTGTGAGCACTCTAGCTAACCTGTAGCCTGCCTTGACTCAAGGAAATGGGTAAAACAGCTTTCATTTACTTCATGCCTTTAGCATAATAAAATGTCCCAAGATGTTTCATAGGAACACCATCAAACAAAAATTCACACATAAGGAGATATTAGGACATGAACTAAAAGCTTGGTCAAAGAGATAGGTATAAGGAGCCACACAGAAGAGCAATGAGAAAGATTTAGGGAGGGAATTTCAAAGCTACTGAACTTAATAAATTTGTTAAAAGGACACACAAATAGAGAATTCCAGCCATGCTAGACATTCTACCCTGGGGGTAGGAAATGAGCAATGTTTTAACTGTAACAGTTTTAATGTGTCCAGATGTTACCGTCATTACCCATCCGCTATATCACTTGTACATTGATAGTGGAGATGATCATGCAGATAACGCAAATCAAAGTGATCTTGTGAGAGTCATAAAAATAATGTTAGCCACCCCTTCGAATCATATTTAAGAGGTTTACAACCATCTGGCCCCTCCTGATCAATGCATCATTTGCACAATTTTGCAAGGGTCTCACTTACTGGATAAAAAGGCTTTGAACCTAGGAACTTGGCTAGTTTGAGTGGTGAAATGTAACATCCACTGGAGTTATTTAACAAATGGTAGCAACAGATACTGTAGAGATCTGGGTATCTTTTTTTGCATGGACTGTAAGAAATAATCTGGCAGAAAGAGGTTGAAGCTCTTCTTTCAAATGTCAATTTTGAACAGCCATGGTAGATTCATTAGCTACTTGATCACTATCTATGGGACTAAATCAAACTGCCATTAATCACATATCCCGCTGGCATGAAACATAGAGATGCATTTTTGTCTTTACGTTGTACATGGTAACATTTTCTAATTTCCTAGGGTGTTTTTTAGCCATCGCCCTCAGGGAACCCATGAGCAAAGACATTGATACTGACTGTTGAGTTATAGCTCTGAAATATAATAGACACAATTAGGAATCGTGAAGGAACTCTGCTTTGCACTCCACAGTTGCCACCTGACCTGGTGAGTGCTTGCAGCATTTTCTGTTTTCATTTCAGATTTCCAGCATCCGCAGCACTGTAGCCTCCTTCTGTCCTGTTTTGTCTGTTTAAATCAGGCACAATACACAGAGGTTTAAGTTAACAGTCTGGGCCTATAATCCTTTGGTCTGCTTTGCAGTTCATTATGGTCTGCCTAGGAACAAGTTTGAGAGGGGGTCAAATATATACAGGTATAAAACTTGATTTAGCCATGGGACCATTTTTTTATTTGAAGGCTAGACATTAGGTTTTAATGAGTCCTGGTCAAAACCAAGGACAAAAAGAGGAAAATTTGAATCAAACAAACAAATTGAAATCTTCATTGAAAGGCAGGTGAGTTTTAGCTAGCTCTCTTGACTAGTATGGCAACAAGTTGTTCAAAAAGCAACTAATTATAGAGAGTAAATAGCCGGTTCACATATAGATTTGTAAGCTTTTCTTCGAGTTAAGTGATAACATTTCTACTATATATTTTATCCTGTCATTGTATATTTACTTGTTCATTTAATAAACTTGCTCATCACCCATCTTACACTATTGCACTTAGTCAAAATCTACCCTTTTGTCCCTTCACAACAATGGCTTCAACTTTCCTTCTACCCTCAGCTTTGCTTGGATGAAAACATCTTGGTTCAAAATATTATTTTTTTGAGGGTAACACATTCTGCACTCTCTTTGCCCTCCCCATTCCCTGGCTTCTACATCTCACTGGGAACACACCTTTACAGTGGGTCCCTTGGGCAGTATTCAGTTCTGAGTCAGCCATGCAATCATACACTGTCCCAGATAAGAGTCGGAATTCAATGGAGTGCTGGAAGGGGACACGAGCCTGCATTTTCTATTGACTGCTGAAGACCCATCACCTCCCCATGCTTACTGACCCACATTGGTTCACAGCCCTGCAATGCCTCTATTTTACAATTCTCGCCCTTGTTTCCAAGTCCCTCCACGGCCTCAACCTTCCAAGGTCACTGCACCCCTCCAGTTCTGGCCTTGAGCATCCCTGATTTTAATCATTTCACCATTGACGACCATGCCTTCAGCTGCACTCAGTTCTGAATTCCTTCCCTACGCCTCTCCACCACTCCTCCTTTAAGAAGCTCCTTAAAACCTACGTCTTTGACTGGGTTTTTGCTCACCTGTCGTAACATCTCATGATGTGGCTTGGTGTCAAACTTTGCCAAGTAATGCTGCTATGAAAGGGCCTTGGGACATTCTACTAAGTTAAAGGCGGTCTATAAATGCAAGTAGCTGTTATTGTTTCCTTCACTCCATAAGCACAATTTTCTGGCACTCCAAAACATCATCTTGTGTGAGCACTCATGTATCAAGATGCCTCGATAGTTTTAAAAGCTTTCTTGACATATCATTTCACGAGTGTGTGTAGACAGCATAGCATCTCAAACTTGCCCACTCCCCATCAAAAATGGGGCAATACCTGTTCTTTTCCCCCTTTTGTTTAGTAGGATTAAAGTGATCACATTGTGAAAAGATTGAGACTGGCTGTTGCCAGTAAGACACAGCATGAGGGAGTCCTTTGCCAGTTTACTATCCTCCTGGAATTTAGTCAAATGAAAGGAGAATGGAACAACTTTGAAAACTAACAGCAGTTTAAAATGATTAATACCTCCATTGGGCTCCAATACATGTTGAAGTGATAAATTTATTTATTTGTCATTTATTTTAAACCTTGGGCTGAACAGCATGTTCCACGCACTCAGTTGTCATGGAGTTCAGTAAACAATCACAGTTGTGAATTAAATATGTATTCATAAATAACACGAAGCATATGAAGAGTTAAATAGGTATTGTTACAAATTGAATTATTTTGCCAAAACACTAATTTTTGCAAAAGAAAGTTCTGAGTTGAAAATCATTTTAATATAATTCTATTTAAAAGAATAACATTTCTCATAGCTAATTCTGAGTTTTGAGGATAATTTATTTTTATTTATTAAAAAGTTTTCTTTGTGAAAGTAGCAGAACTTTCTAAGATCTCGAGTACTGTGCGTGCACTCCTCACCAACGTATATTGTTTAAAGTAAAAGCTCCACTTAATGGGCATCAATGCAATAATGGGGAACTTTTCTGCCAGCTCAGCTCTTGAAGCAGGGGTAGGCTGTTCTGAAACTATATTTCATAGTGCACTTTTCAGAGTCCATGGTTTTCATATATTTTAAATATTTATATAATTGATGGTGACGATAAATAAAATACTTTAATTTCCATAGCACCTTTTGCGATTTCAAGGCCACATCTCAAAGCAGTTCACAACCAATAAAGTGCATTTGAAGTACAGCCACTGTTGTCACATGGGAGAAAGCACAGCCAATTTGTGCACAGCAAGCTCCCAAAGACAGCTATCCGATAAATTATGAGATGATCTATTTTTACTGACTGCCTTAAAATGCCCAGCAACTGCAACAACTTCAATTGGACACTTGGATATTCTGATTCACTGGTTTCGAGGTTAAAGTTTGCGATGGCCGGCAATTGAACCCGGGTCAATTGCTTGGGAAATAGCCATGCTCACCACAATATCACCATCAATGACGTAAAGCCTACTGCACTTGGTATTCCCAGGCAGTCTCCCATCCAAGTACTAACCAGGCCTGAGTCTGCTTAGCTTCTAACAGGTCAGGCAATACTTTGGCTATAGTGCATATTTTATTCAGTTCCAACTGCAATAGAGACGTAATCGTATTGATAATTGGATGCGTTTGACGAACTTCAGGGGGACTGAATTTTTATTTATGGAGGCAGATTTAAGGCAGTTATATGAGAATATGCTGTTGGGTGACAATAGCTGAAATCAAGGAAAAATTGATTCTTTTCACAATCATAAAGCTTACTGACAAGAAAGCCTCGTTTATTTTTCCTGCAAATTTGGTGGATTCAGGATGGTTAAATAGGGATATTCATAGAAAAGTATCCTAAAAATAAAAAGTACTTCATCAAGTATAAAGATTGCAATGGTCAGAAAATAAGAACAAGTATTACAAAAAACAGCTGATGGTAATTCAAACCAGTATCAGGAATGTTAGAATAGGGTTAGGATAAAAGGGGTAGTTTTCTTTTCATTCATTCATGGGATGTGGGTATCGCTGGCTAGGCCAGCATTTATTGCCCATCCCTAATTGCCCTTGAGAAGGTTGTGGTGAGCTGCCTTCTTGAACTGCTGCAGTCCCTGTGGCATAGGTACAATTGGAGTGAACTACGATAAAAGGGGTAGTGGACAATTTAAGTGCTGAAGGTCATTTTTTCCAGTTAGATCAGAAGGCATCAGGCCATTAAAAGGTGAAATTAAGAATGATGATAATGGCTGATAAATAAATAGATTCTTTGCATCTGCTTTTACTTTCAATATGCCACATGCCCTGTTCTGTACAAGTGCTTGGCTAAAGTTTGCTTCAGCAGAAGGAAACTGAGAAATAGTTTTGGCAAGATTAATGCATCTAAGATTGAAGCATTCAATTTCATTTAAAGTGTTCAGGGAGATGGAGGGTTGGGGGTGTGGGGAGACGTGCATTGTGGGGTAATTGTGGGTGAGCCATTGGTTCACGTATTCAATGGCTTGTTGATGTTCAAGTTGTTTTCTGAGGATTGGAGGGCGACTGATGTGGGAATCACACCCTGGAGTTATAGGTCCATAAGATTAACTTCAGCTGCAGGGAAACTGTTAGAAAGTGCTTGGTGCACTGTGATATATGGCCATTTGGAGAGTACAGTGGTTACTAAGGGTACCAACATGGCTTTGGAGAGCACAGTTTCTGTCTCACTAACTTGATTTAGTTCTTTGAGGAATTGACCAATGTGATGGATGAAGGTAATCCATCCAATGCAGGTCACCATGGTTTCCAAAAAAACTTTTGATACAGCTCCTCATATGTGGCTATTGGAAAAGGAGGCTAGAGTTAAAGGGGATATGATGGAAGACAATTTTAAATAATCAAATCTAATTAGAGAGATTATTTGAAATGGATGGGGACAAAGGGGCAGAAGGTCTGCTTTTAATTCATTCCCGAGATGTGGACAGCATTATTTTCCCATTATCAGATGCCTTGATTGTATCTTTATTATCTGAGTCCCAATGTAGAACTAGAGTCACATCTGTCCTGAAAGAATATAAATGAACCAATTGCGATTTTACAACAATCTGACAGCTGATGGTCATTTTTACTCATGTCAGCTTTTCTTTTGCAGTTTTCTTTTAAACAAACTTAATTCAAATGACAAACAGCCACAGTGGAATTTGCATTCATGGAATCAATAATTCAGACTTCTTGGTTGCTAGTCCAGTAACAATACTCATGACACCACCTGTCATTGCTTCAGAATCAGGTGGCAACTATAGGTTCGATGCGAGCAGTATTTATTTTTGCCTTTGGATTAAATGTCCGTTGTTGTGGTTAGCATGGGATTCCGTTAAAAGGGAACTTCAGTTTCTGACAGAAAAGGACATTGCCAATTATAGGGGATAAGTAGTGTGTTAGTTCAGATTGCAATACATTGTTGGGCAACTGTTCTCTCAAACTTACGTAATTGCCTCAGTTAGTCAGACAGGAGTTTCCCCAGCGTTTTACTTGACGTGTTTCTTTATAAATCTTTGAGGAAACAACATTGCTCAAGGGTGAGAGCATGGTGTACAAGGCTGCAACATTTACTAGATGGGGCATGCTTGATACTTTTGATGGTTTTCTCTCGCTCTTCTTTCACATGCATCTTCTACTGCCCATTATGGCCAGGATTTTGCCCTCATCGGGTGGGCTCGGCGGGGGTGGGCAGGAGCAGTCAAGTAGCCGACTGTTGCCCGTGATCAGGGCCGGACCATGATTTCACACTGGCGGACCAATTAAGGCCCGCCCAACATGAAACATGCGTGGCAGCACTCAGCGCTGCCTGTGTGGGTGGGGAGGGGGAGGGACGACAAGCAGGGAATTTTGTGCATGCGTGCAGGAAAAGCTCCCTAAGGAACAGGGCTGCCTCAGGGAGCTGAAGATATTAAGAAATAAAAATAAGGAATTTTAAATTGTTAAAAAACTTTGTCACATGAGCAGGGACATGTTATTAATGAAGTGTTTAAATTTTATCTAATTTTGAATTGCTGTTGGAAACTTCATCCTGCCCATGGATGAGGTTTCCTAAAAAATCCAAAGGCTGCTTGGCCTTTTTGCCTGCCTGCCAACTGTTAGGTTGGACGGGCAGTGAAAAATTTAATTCAATTATTACTTTAAAGGCCTTAGTAGACCTTTTACTTATCGGTGGGTGTGCTGCCAACTCCAGCGTACACCCACTGACTGAAACATCACACGAGTGCGCGATGACGTCGGGACATTCGCTCAATGTCATTGTGTGTCATGTTACGCTCGTTTGGGTTGGGCGCTCGCCCACCCGACAAGCTACAAATTCTGGCCTATATAGCCTCATATAGCATAGAAGTAAAAAAGAAATCAAATGACTTGCATTTGATATACCATCTTTCAAAAGTACTTTTTTGAAGTGTAGTCACCATTGTAATGTAGATCAAACTGTGTTCAATGGACTCCTGGGGGTCCGACCATATATTTCTGGTGTTCACAGAATCACACAGTGCAGAAGAGGCCCTTTGGCCCATCAAGTCTGCACCGACACGTGAGAAACACCTGACCTACCTAATCCCATTTACCAGCACTTGGCCCATAGCCTTGAATGTTATGATGTGACAAGTGCACATCCAGGTACTTTTTAAAGGATGTGAGGCAACCCGCCTCCACCACCCTCCCAGGCAGCGCATTCCAGATCATCACCATCTGGGTAAAAAAGGTTTTTCCTCACATCCTCCCTAAACCTCCTGCCCCTCACCTTGAACTTATGTCCCCTCGTGACTGACCCTTCAACTATGGGGAACAGCTGCTCCCTATCCACCCTGTCCATGCCCCTCATAATCTTGTACACCTCAATCAGGTCGTTCCTCAGTCTTCTCTGCTCCAACAAAAATAACCCAAGCCTATCCAACCTCTCTTCATAACTTAAATGTTTCATCCCAGGCAACATCCTGGTGAATCTCCTCTGCACCCTCTCCAGTGTAATCACATCCTTCCTATAATGTGGTGACCAGAACTGCACACAGTACTCCAGCTGCGGCCTCACCAAGGTTCTATACAATTCCAATGTGATCCCCCTACTTTCGTAATCTATGCCTCAATTGATAAAAGTAAGTGTCCCATATGCCTTTTTCACCACCCCACTAACATGCCCCTCTGCCTTCAGGGTCCCTTTGTTCCTCAGAACTTCCTAGTGTCATGCCGTTCATTGAATACTTCCTTGTCAAATTACTCCTCCCAAAGTGTATCACCTCACACTTTTCAGGGTTAAATTCCATCTGCCACTTATTTGCCCATTTGACCATCCTGTCTATATATTCCTGTAGCCCAAGACACTCAATCCTCACTGTTAACCACCCGGCCAATCTTTGTGTCATCCACAAACTTACTAATCCTACCCACCACATAGTCATCTATGTCGTTCATATAAATGACGAATAATAGGGGACCGAGCACAAATCCCTGTGGTACACCACTGGATACTGGCTTCCAGTCACTAAAGCATACTTCTGTCATCACTCTCTGTCTCCTACAACTATGCCAATTTTGAATCCACCTTATCAAATTACCCTGTATCCCATGTGCATTTGCCTTCTTTATAAGTCTTCCATGTGGGACCTTGTCAAAGGCTTTGCTGAAATCCATATAAACTACATCAACTGCACTACCCTCATCTACACACCTGGTCATGTCCTCAAAAAATTCAATTAAATTTGTTAGGCATGACCTCCCTCTGACAAAGCCATGCTGACTATCCCTGATCAAACCTTGCCTCTCCAAGTGGAGATAGATTCTCTCCTTCAGAATTTTCTCCAATAGTTTCCCTACCACTGACGTGAGACTCACTGGCCTGTAGTTCCCTGGCTTATCTCTACAACCCTTCTTAAATAGCGGAACCACATTAGCTGTTCTCTAGTCCTCTGGCACCTTCCCTGTGGCCAGAGAGGAATTAAAAATTTGGGTCAGAGCCCCTGTGATCACCTCCCTTGCCTCCCTCAGCAGTCAGGGACACAAATCATCCGGACCTGGAGATTTGTCCACTTTTAAGCCTGCCAACACCTCCAATACCTTGTCACTCCCTTTATCAATTTGCTCAAGAATCTCGCAGTCTCTCTCCCCGAGTTCGATACCTTCATCCTCATTCTCTTGGGTGAAGATGGATGTGAAGTATTCGTTCAACACTCCACCGATGTCCTCTGGCTCCACCCATAGATTGCCCCCTTGGTCCCTAATGGGCCCTACTCTTTCCCTGGTTATCCTCTTCCCATTGATATACTTATAGAATATCTTGGGATTTTCCCTACTTTTACCAGCCAGAGCTTTCTCATATCCCCTCTTTACTCTCCTAATTGCTTTCTTAAGCTCCACCCTGCACTGTCTGTACTCCACTAATGCCTTTGCTGATTTGCTTCCCTTGTACCTGCTAAAAGCCTCTCTTTTCCTTCTCATCGTAACCTGAATATCCCTGGTCATCCATGGTTCTCTGGGCTTGTTACTCCTTCCTATCACCCTAGAGGGAACATGTTGAGCCTGTACCCACCCCATTTCCCTTTTGAACACCCCCCACTGCTCCCCTGTAGATTTCCCCACAAGTAGCTGTTCCCAGTCTACCTTGGCCAGATCCTGCCTTATTTTACTAAAATCCGCTCTCCCCCAATCCAAAACATTTTTTTGCAACTTGTCTATTTCTTTGTCCATAACAAGCTTAAATTGTACCATTTACTTCCTCCAAATAAAAGGTGTGGCTATGGGTACCCGCATGGGCCCCAGTTATGCCTATCTCCTTATGGGCTATGTGGAACATTCCTTGTTCCAGTCCTACTCCGGCCCCCTCCCACAACTCTTTCTCCGGTACATCGATGATTACTTTGGTGCTGCTTCAGGCTCTCTTCTGGACCTGGAAAAACTTATTAATTTTGCTTCCAATTTCCACCCCTCCATCATTTTCACATGGTCCATCTCTGACACTTCCCTTCCCTTCCTTGACCTCTCTGTCTCATTTTCTGGTGATAGACTGTCCACCAATATCCATTACAAGCCTACCGACTCCCACAGCTACCTCGACTACAGTTCCTCACACCCCGCTTCCTGTAAGGACTCCATCCCATTCTCTCAGTTCCTTCGTCTCCGTCACATCTGTTCTGATGATGCCACTTTCAAAAACAGTTCCTCTGACATGTCTTCCTTCTTCCTTAACCGAGGTTTTCCACTCACGGTGGTTGACAGGGCCCTCAACCGTGTCCGGCCCATCTCCTGCGCATCCGCCCTCACACCTTCCTCTCCCTCCCAGAAACATGATAGGGTCCCCCTTGTCCTAACTTATCACCCCACCAGCCTCCGCATTCAAAGGATCATCCTCTGCCATTTCCGCCAACTCCAGCATGATGCCACCACTAAACACATCTTCCCTTCACCCCTCCTGGTGACATTCCGCAGGGATCGTTCCCTCCGGGACACCCTGGTCCACGCCTCCTTTACCCCCTACACCTCAACCCCCTCCCACGGCACCTTCCCATGCAACCACAGAAGGTACAACACCTGCCCCTTTACTTCCCTTCTCCTCACTGTCCAAGGGCCCAAACACTCCTTTCAAGTGAAGCAGCATTTTACTTGCACTTCCCTCAATTTAGTCTACTGCATTCGTTGCTCCCAATGCGGTTTCCTCTTCCGACTGGGCACTTTGCAGCCTTCCAGACTGAATATTGAGTTCAACAATTTTAGATCATGAACTCTCTCCTCCATCCCCACCCCCTTTCTGATTCTCCCCTGCCCTTTTTTTTTTCTAATCATTTATATAGATTTTTCTTTTCTCACCTATTTTCATTATTTTTAAATGTATTTCCATCCATTGCTTTATCTCTACCTTTTAGCCTTTTTCGATTCCTTCACCCCACCCCACCCCCACTAGGGCTATCTGTACCTTGCTTGTCCTGCTTTCTACCCTTAATTAGCACATTCCTTAGATAATATCACCATCTACAACACCTCTTTATCCTTTTGTCTGTGACACCTTTTGGTTATCTCCACCTATCACTGGCCCTCTATCCAGCTCTACTTGTCCCACCCTCCCCTTCAACCAACTTATATTTCAACTCTCTTCTATTTTTACTTAGTTCTGTTGAAGGGTCATTCAGACTCGAAACGTTAACTGTGTTCCTCTCCGCAGATGCTGCCAGACCTGCTGAGTTTTTCCAAGTATCTTTGTTTTTGTTTTGGATTTCCAGCATCTGCAGTTTTTTGCTTTTATTTTTTTAAAATTGTACCATGTGCGGTTGCTATCACTAAAATGCTCCCCCACCGCCATCCCAGCCACCTGTCCGGCTTCATTCCCCAGAATTAGGTCCAGCACTGCGCTGTCCCTTGTTGGACCCTCTACATATTGACCTAAAAAGTTCTGTACACATTTCAAAAAATCCACTCCATCCAAGCCCTTAACACTATGCCTATCCCAATTAATGTTGGGAAAGTTGAAATCACCTTATATAATTACCCTATTGTTGTTGTTTTTACACACCTCCACAAATTATGCACATATTTGCTCCTCAATTTCCCGCTGACTATCTGGAGGTCTATAATAAACACCGAACAACGTGGAGGCAGATTTAGTACAAGCTGGGAGGTGGGAATGAAGTGCTGCTGCCACATGTGTCAATCAGTTTGAGAACTGCTTCTCCACAGACCTTTACAATTACAGTGGACCAACAATGTTTCTGCACCCCAATGTGTGAATTGTAGAGTTTTTTTGTAAAAACTCACTGTTAATTGAGTGTCTATTAACTATTTATTCAAATAATACTTAGAAATGTTGACGGTTTGTTCTGGGCATCTCACTCACAATCTTTGTTCTGCTCTGTGGGCTAAAGAAATTAATCCATTATATTCAAAAAATAATTGCATGTGTATCTTTGCACAAGATGTATAAAGGGGAGGTGGTGGCCTAGTGTTAATATCAGTGGACTAGTGATGCAGAGGCCCAGGCTAATGCTCTGGGGACATGGGTCCAAATCCTGTGTTGGAATGTAAATTCAACTAATTAATAAAAATCTGTAATTGAAAGTTAGACTCAGTAATGGTGGCCATGAAGCTATCATCAATTGTTGTAAAAACCCATCTGGTTCACTAATGTCCTTTAAGGAAGGAAATCTGCTGTCCTTGCCTGGTCTGGCCTACATGTGACTCCAGACCCACTGCAATGTAGTTGATTCTTAAATGGCCTAGCAAGCCATTTAAAACCCTCTTGGGATCTGTAGCGACTTTCCAGGGGGTCCGCAATATATTTGAATGGGTGCCGGAGGTGGGTTTGGAGTGAGCTGGGAGGAGGGAGCATAATGTATCCACCATCCCTACCTGAAAACTTTGACATAATTCTGCACACAATAGTGTTAACTTGCGCTCTGATGCGATACTCTGTGTTCCAAAGTGATCTTTCACTAATCATTTGACATCCGATAATGATCAAGTAAAATCACAGCACTCAAACCTCATCAATTGTTAAAATTTATTTGCCTGCAAGTGTTCAACTGACATGGAATGAAGCTTAATCAGCTCTCAGCCAGCGTCAAGATAGATTCTTGGTAAGCAAGGGGGTGATAGGTTATCAGAGGTAGGTGGGATACAGGTTTCAGGTTATGATCAGATCAGCTATGATCTTACTAAGTGGAGAAGCAGGCTCGAGGGGCTGAATGGCCTCCCCCTGCTCCTTGTTCGTATGTTGTATGTCAGTATCAACTGGGCTCACAGTAAAGACCTAAAGTAATCAAGCAGGTTGAGGGAGCTTGTTCAAGCCCTCACAGATAGAAATTTAACTAAGTCCCTGCAGAGTAGTCTAAGTGCACGTACAAGCAATTATTATTATGGGCCAGTCTCTAGTGGACACATTCACCCACCCCAATTTCCGGTGCCATGGGAATATATTTCCAGCATTTTCTGTTTTTATTTCCAGCGTACACAGTATTTTATTTTTATTTTCTTAGCAGAATCCATGAAAGGTTAGAAGGATTAAAACCAGTTCTAACTCCTGGCTATTATTCTACTGAACACCACCATCCACCCCTCCACTAACCCCTTGCAGGTCAGGGATGACCAGAACTGAAAATGATATCAGAGGCCTGCTCGGCAGATTTTAAGCCTGTGCGGGACCACATTGGAATCCAGACCAAGATAAGTTTTGGATTTGGATGGTCTGGGGCAGAAGGAGGGAGAGAGACTTGGGTTGAGACAGAGAGAGATGAGAGAGAGACAGAGCGAGAGCGAGCCAGAGCGCGAGAGCACGAGCCAGAGCGCGAGAGCGGCAGACAGCGCGAGAGAGACAGAGAGAGCAAGAGAAAGAGGGAGAGAGAGAGAGAAAGGAAGCGGGTGGGCTGGGGGAGGAGAGATAGGCTGGGGGGAGAGAGAGAGAGAGAGAGAGGGAGAAGGCTGGGAGAGAGAGAGAGGGCTGGGGAGAGAGAGAGAGAGAGAGAGGGCTGGGGAGAGAGAGCGAGAGAGGGCTGGGGGAGAGAGAGAGAGAAGGCTGGGGGAGAGAGAGAGAGAGAGAGAGAAGGCTGGGGAGAGAGAGAGAGAGAGTGAGAGAGAGAGAGTGGGGGAGAGAGAGAGAGAGAGAGAGAGGGCTGGAGAGAGAGAGAGAGAGGGCTGGGGAGAGAGAGAGAGAGGGCTGGGGAGAGAGAGAGAGAGAGGGAGGGCTGGGGGAGAGAGAGAGAGAAGGCTGGGGAGAGAGAGCGAGAGAGAGGGAGGGCTGGGGGAGCGAGAGAGAGAAGGCTGGGAGAGAGAGAGTGAGAAGGCTGGGGAGAGAGAGAGAGAGAGAGAGAGAGAGGGCTGGTGGGAGAAAGAGAGAGAGAGAGGGCTGGGGAGAGAGAGAGAGAGTGAGAGAAGGCTGGGGAGAGAGAGAAAGAGAGAGAGAGTGAGAGAAGTCTAGGTGAGAGAGAGAGAGAGAAGGCTGGGGAGAGAGAGAGAGAGACGGCTGGGGAGAGAGAGAGAGAGAGAGAGAGAGGGCTGGTGGGAGAAAGAGAAAGAGAGAGAAGGCTGGGGAGAGAGAAAGAGAGAGAAGGCTGGGGAGGGAGAGAGAGAGAGAGAGAGAGAGAGAGAAGGCTGGGGAGAGAGAGAGAGAAGGCTGGGGAGAGAGAGAGAGAGAGAAGGCTGGGGAGGGAGAGAGAGAGTGCTGGCGAGGGAGAGAGAGAGAGGGCTGGGGAGGGAGGGAGGGAGAGAG